>NW_028318430.1:17005949-17325403 GCF_062004578.1 Staurois parvus | reverse complement strand
ATAACCCAATAGACTCTCTTAAAATAATTCATGTGCTATTAGGTGCAAACAAAAGGGATATGTTTCACAATGTTTGATAAAATGGTTACAATTGTTACCTAAAGCACATATGTATCTAATGTGTCATATCTAGACATAGGGCTTCTATCCAGATCTTTAATAAACAGTACTTGAAAAATATGAGCTTTTGAGACACTTCTAAGGGTCTTGAATAAATATAATATTCTTGAGAATGTTGCAGTTTTAGCTGAAAGGACTCTTCCCATACATGATAATGTTTATTTGAAACATATGGCCTTTTGCTCTGATTACCGTGAGATGGTTCTTTTTTTAGATTACTGGCAATCATTTTGGGATTTTATACATTTATATTTTCAGTAAGTATTAAAATTATACTTAATGGGATCTATTAGTATTCATAAAATACCACTTGCAAGTGATCAAAACATTGCAAAGAGTATATAAATGTGGTAAAGTTAGCATATACAAAAAAAAGCGATTGGATTAAAAATATGCATAGTCATGGGTGGGAACCTTAGGTGACACTTAAAGTGATGTTAAGGGCAATATATATATTTCTTTTTAAATAACAAAAATGTCATATTTACCTGTTCTATGAAGTACGTTTGCACAACCCTGGGGGGGGGGGGGGGGGGCTGCTGCACACAGAAGGTTTTATACCTTCATGCATAGAATCCATGAAGGTAAAAAAAAACCTTGAGCTTTTACAACCACTTTACACCTTTTATAATCCTGCAGTCCAGTCTCATCTGCAAAACTGCACTCCAACTATTTTCCACCATGAAATGGCATTATCCCATCACATGTCTCACTGGAGAAAAAAAGGCCCAATACCTTCCTCGGAGACACCCATACCCACTTTCTATCCCAATCCTGGGACAAAATAAAGTCAGGATGAGCATTACTAAACTTTTCATTCTATGAATAAGGCATAGGTTGTGACATCATCTGTCCACCTCTCATAGCCAATCAGAGGAGGCTTTGTATTAATTCATAGAATACAGAGTATTTCATGAATAGCTGAATAGCACTCCGCCCGACTCTATTTTGTCCTGGGAGTAGGACAGCAAGGTCTCGTCCCACAGCCAGAAAACAGCGCTGTATACTGTATGTGGCAGGGTGCACTCAATAAGCTCACTTGTAAATGCAGTAGATAGTTTGGACCAGCAACTAATTTTCACTGCAGAAAACCCTGCCAAATTCTGAAGGAAAATGTAAATTTGGAAAAAAAGATATGTATACATTTGTAATGCATTTCTCTTTCTTTTCTTTCTTTTTTCTTTTTTTATACATTTGTTATGATAAAATAAAAGTGTAAAAGTATATTGCTTCACCTCACGTTATCACTGATACTAGCCTGGGAGCATTCACTCATAGAGTGTATTCTAATTTGGAGGTCCAGTGTGCATGTGGCACCTACCATACAAGAAGGGGAGTGGCTACAAAATGGGCCACACCCTGAAAGCACCAGTGCATGATATGACTAAAAACAAATGCTCCTGCGCTTGGGGATGGACTCGATGCAGGCTACAACCACATTAAGAATGTCCTGGAACATGCACACCTTACTGCCCTCAACAGACCGGGGGAATCCAAATATATTGAATGAGGAAAGAACAAAGAGAGGGCGCACAGGCCTAGTGCATTACCATAAAAAATGTTTAATAAGAAATAAAATAGGTGTTGTACTCACAAACGACAATAAAGTCAAGGCACATCATAAAAGAACAGCTGGGTCAATACCGCGCTGAGTAACAGTCCGTAATGGGGAATGTAGACATCCAATAGGCTGACGTGTTTCATCAGTTGGCTCTGAGGAAGAGGCAAGTCCTCAAAACGCGTCAGCCTATTGGATGTCTACATTCCCCATTACGGACTGTTACTCAGCGCGGTGTTGACCCAGCTGTTCTTTTATGATGTGCCTTGACTTTATTGTCGTTTGTGAGTACAACACCTATTTTATTTCTTATTAAACATTTTTTATGGTAATGCACTAGGCCTGTTAGGCCTGTGCACCCTATCTTTGTTCTTTCCTTATTCATGATATGACTACACCATATGTGTGAATAGGAAGTTATGTGCTCCTTTCCTGTAAGCTGCTATTAACTTCCCTCCAAACTCACAAAGACGACTTTTGCAGCACTTATCAGTCCAACATAACACAGTCCCAGACAGTGTAATCATAGGGAAGTTTCACCATCAGAAACGTAATTACTTGCTTTCCTAAATGTATTTCTTTTTCTTTTCTTTTCTTTTCCAAAACAAAAAATGAGAACATGTTGGATGTGGTTGATACATTTTTTACTTTTTAAAGTCTTGGAGGGATTAGGGATGCTACATTTTTCCTATTTTAGCTCTTCTTGTACCATTGTAAAAGGGTCCATAATTCCTTTTTAGCTTGCAATGTAAGGAGGAATAATGTACTAGAGCCCTACTGGGACATTTAATACTTACATAATTCTACATGTATCAGTTGGGAGGACACTCCTGAAGAACCAAGTTTTGCACATCCAGTGTCATTGGCAATACTTTTTAGTAAGAGAATACATTAAAACTACATCATTATAGCAACATTGAAAATTAATATGACATCACAAGTTTAAAACAACTGGTCCTAAAGGTACAAAAGATTAGCAAAGGGGTATGAATGGTGATATAGTGCAATGTTCTGCAATGTATAACTTTAGTTACTATAGGTACTTACAGACATTAGGGTGTCTTAATGGCTTTCAATTAGTGACATTACGTAAAAGGACATCATTTAGCAAATCTGTGATTTTCCCATGTAGAGCAAAGCAAGCTCTATTAATGGCGACCCCACTAGGAACATTGAGCTTCCCGTCACTCCACTGAAGTTCCTTCCAGTTGCTTGGAGTGCAGAGGAATAATTAGTATTTCCCAATATTGATCAGTACTCACTACTTTTTTGCAATGTAATAACTGGGGTACATGGTGATTGGCTATTCAGATATCCATTGCTATTACACAAGACTGGGGAAGAAAAGGTTCACTTTAATTCTATGAGTACCTTTAGAATTTTTTTTAAGCACAGTACTTTATAAAATAACAATTGTCTTCTATATGTAAGAAATAACCAAACTTAGTTTGAGATATAACAATTTAAATAGACTAGTGACAATTAGAGAGCTAAAATGTGCATTAAATTAGCCAAAAGAAAAAAAAACACATTCTAAATCTAAAATAATTAATCTCAGCCCTTTCATCCATCTGTTCTCTGGTATAGATTTCCTTTTGTTACTTCAAGTTTCCAAAAACATCAGAACAAATCTACCCAATACAATGTTATTCGAGTTCATATTTTGACAAATGATCGGACTCATTTAATGTGTAATATTTGTAAATGTAAAGTTAACCTAAGCCATGTTTATATAAGGCCAAAGAAAAATTACTATATTCTGATACTAGTTTGACATATGTCACTTATGGTTGTATTATTATATTTCCCAGAAAATAATACAGCTTCCAATTTTAATTTAGAAAATGCAGCTGGATGCTTCCAATATCTAAAAAAAACTGTTTGTAAGTAAAAGAATGCACAGGCCATGGCTAATTGCAATTTATTTGATGTGACTCATAATAGGAAACAATATTTGTCTGAGTGCTATGTACTTTGTAACATGTTATTAAAGTTGAACTCTGGGCAAACACAGCTAAATACACAGTTGAAATGTCTGCCTATCCTCATACCGACCTACCTAGCTTTTGACTGGACAATGAAAGAGCAGCAGCACATTAATGAAGTCATCCATGAATTACCTGTAAGCAAGGCCTATTTGGCTCATACTGATTCTCTCTCTACAGAACTGAGTACTGGGTTGCAGCAAATTACAGGAGGCTAATATTAAGACAGATTCAGGCAATAATGATAGTTCTATGTAGAAATATATATATATATATATATATATATATATATATATATATATATATATAAATATATATATATATACACACACTATATTGTCAAAAATATTGGGACGCCTGCCTTTACACGCACATGAGCTTCAATGACATCCCAGACTTAGTCCATAGAGTTCAATATTGAGTTGGCCCACTCTTTGCAGCTATAACAGCTTCAACAATTCTGGGAACGCTATCCACAAGGTGTAGGAGTGTGTCTATAGGAATGTTTGACCATTCTTCCAGAAGCGCATTTATGAGGTCAGGCACTGATGTCGGACGAGAAGGCCTGGCTCACAGTCTCCACTCTAATTCATTCCAAAGGTGTTCTATCAGGTTCAAGTCAGGACTCTATGAAGGCCAGTCAAGTTCCTCCACTCCAAACTTTCTCAGTTGGGAGCATTAAATTGTCCAAAATGTTTTGTTGAATATGGTCAATCCCTGACCATATTCAGCAACCTCGCACCATAATCCTCCCTCCACCAAACTTTACACTTGGCACAATGCAGTCAGGCAACTACCTTTCTCCTGGCAACTGCCAAACTAATTCCATGAAGCTCTCTATGCACTATTGTTGTGCTAATCTGAAGGCCACATGAAGTTTGGAGGTCTTTAGCTATTGACTCTGCAGACAGGTGGCGACTTCTGCGCATTGTGCACTTCAGCATGCGCTGACCTCACTCTGTCATTGTACGTGGCTACGTTTCTGTTGTTCCTAGTTGCTTCCACTTTGTTATAATACCACTAACAGTTGAGTTTGGAATATTTAGTAGCAAGGAAATTTTCAAGTATGGACTTATTGCACAGGTTCCACGCTTTAATTCACTAAGCTCCTGAGAACGACCCATTCTCTCTCAAATGTTTGTAGAAGCAGTCTGCATGCTTAAGTGCTTGATTTTATACACCTGTGGCCATGGAGGTGATTGGAAGGGATTTGTAGGGGTGTCTCAAAACTCTTGGCAATTTAGTGTATATATATATAAATATATATATATATATATATATATATATATATATATATATATATACTACACACCTGAATTGTGCTGTAAATGGTATTTACATATCTAGTTGAAGGTGCTCTTTGAAATATAATAAAACTGTTCTATTCACTGTCTGCTCTATTTCTGCAAGAACCTTATATAACACAGCTAATCATTTAGTTGAGTTTTAATGGTGCATATCAATGGCCTAGGTTTTAAAAATGGCATGTCTTTAAAGACCTTTCACAATAAACTGCATTTTGATAACATATATTACATTTGTCACAACATGCTTTATCATGCATATCAGTACACTAGCTATTAAAGCCCATTTTTTTATTGGGCCCTAATATAGGAGAAATCACTCCTTCTGTATTATTTCACCATATGTGCTGCAATGTTAATCGTGCTGTGGTGTGCTATAGTGCAGGTGTGCTCTGTGGATGCCTTGGTGTGCCATTCTAAATGAAGGCATTGAACCATGTTTAATGCATTAACATGCATTGTGTTTTTTACTACACTGCAGTGGTGTGAATAGGTCCTTTGTCATAGTCCCAGAGTAGCAATTGTTTTTTTTTTTTTTTGGAATATGGCTTCTGACATGTAAAACAGTTGACTGTAGGTATCTGTTTAACACATTATTTTCTCCACTGGTTTATATTGAAAGGTAAATTTGAAGTAAAAAAGCAATACGCAAAAAAAATACTTATATGGGGGCTGTTTTACCTACCAAAGCTTTTGTTTTTCTGTCAATCCAATCATGAGATTTACACAGCCCTGATAGACAGCAAGGCAGGGCAGAATAACTCATTTTATTTGCTACAGGTCTTGTAAAAAAAGAAAAAGTAAGCACTGCTATATGTCTAAGACCTCAAAAAAAAGTAATATAGCCACTGAACATGATGCTATCCAACCAAAAAATAGCTATATATACACACAATAATCTGCTGTGATATGTATGTGGAACTGTACCTACCATCAAATCAGTGTACTCATTCACTTAAACAAAATCATGTGATGTATAGAAAAGAATGGTGCGCTGTTCCTTTAAAAATAAAATCAAATATGCACAGAGAGTGCTAATCTCAAAAATAAAATAACATCGGTGTGCAAATGCTTGCAACCAATTGTGTTAATCATACATCATGAACAATATAAGTTCATTCTATGCAGTATACTGTGACCTGTGATGCCAGACACTAATTAACATACAAGTGTCCATACAATGTGATCAGTACTCCAAACACAACATAAATGTGCTTGTATAAGTGCTTCAAATCCCCATGCTGCAAAATATCAGAGCCAGTGACATCATTTCCTGACGTGCAATTTAGAAGTTTAGTGAGAAAACTCCATGTTTCAGTTAGAATCAATGCTGTATTTTATGATACCATTATTATTATACAGGATTTATATAGCGCCAACAGTTTGCTCAGCGCTTTACATTATAGCGGGAGACAATACAGCAACAGTACAGTTCAATACAAAAGGGAAAGGAGGGCCCTGCTCCTTGGAGCTCACAATCTAGGAGATGAGTACACATTATTATTATTATTATTATTATTATAATACAGGATTTATATAGCGCCAACAGTTTGCTCAGCGCTGTACATTATAATGGGAGACAGTATACGAGACAGTACAGTAACAATACAATTCAATACACGAGGGGTTCGAGGGCCCTGCTTCTTGAAGCTTACAATCTAGGAGGGAGGGGAGAGTGGTACAGGAGGAAATAGCTGTGGGAGATGGAGTGGTAGGAAGAGTGGAGAAGATTGGCAATTAGCTGAGGGCGGGGTAGGCTTCCCTGAAGAGATCGGTTTTCAGGGTGCGCCTAATGGTGAGGAGAGTATGTGATAGTCTGCTGGATTGGGGTAGGGAGTTCCAGAGGATGAGGGAAGCCCTGGAGAAGTCCTGGAGATGGGCATGGGAGGAGGAGAACAGGGAACTAAAGAGTAGGAGGTCTTGTGAGGAGAGGAGAGTACGTTTTGGGTGGTATTTGGATGCCAGATTGGTGATGTAGTTTGGGGCAGTATTATGAACAGCTTTGTACGTCAATGTTAGCATTCTGAATTTTATCCGTTGAGCAGTCGGAAGCCAGTGGAGGGATTGGCAGAGGGGGGTGGCGGATACGGAGAGGTTAGTAAGGTGGATGAGTCTGGCAGCAGTATTCAGGATAGACTGAAGCGGGCATAGCCTGCGGTGAGGTAGGCCGGTGAGAAGGGAGTTACAGTAGTCAAGTCGTGATATGATAAGGGAGTGAATGAGTTGTTTAGTGGTTTCCGAGGTTAGGAACAGACGTATTTTGGAGATGTTGCGGAGGTGAAGTCTACATGAGTTTGTCAGTGATTGGACCTGGGGCTGGAAGGACAGATTGGAGTCTAGGATGACACCTAGTACTCTGGCGTGCGGGGTGGGACTGATAGTGGCGTTGTTGGTCATGATGGAGAAGTTGGGGGGGGGGCGCGGGCTGGGGGGATAACTAGAAGCTCGGTTTTGGAAAGATTTAGTTTGAGGAAGTGGAGTGACATCCAATCCGATATGTCGTTCAGTAGGCTAGTGATTCGGGCGGAGACTGAAGGGGTGAGGCGAGGGGTAGAGAGATAGATTTGCGTGTCAGAATAAATATTTTTTTTATTCATCACACAGGGTACGCTATGACTGCTATTCCCTTTTTTTTTTTACCTTGATTCACATTGGAACCAGCAAGGTGAGGTCTCTTAAGGGGACTTATACAAGCATGTTTATGTTGTGTTTGGTGGACTGCTCACATTGCATGGACACTTACAAGTTAATTAGTGTCTGGCATCACAGGTCACAGTATACTGCATAGAATGGACTTATATTTTTCACATGTGTGATTATCACAATTGGCTGAGTTTAGTATTCTCTGTGCATATTTGATTTATTGATTCTTAAAGGAACAGCACACCATTTTTTTCTCTACATCACACACTTAGAGGTCTCTTTCCATCCCCAGCCTGTAATTGGCAGTGAAAGGAGAAGCAGCAGACTTGCAAGTTCATCTCTCTCAACTTCCTCCTTCCTCCTATCAGCATATTTTTGTTAGCACATTAACATTGAGTCAAGCCAGCTTTTACTCCAGTGACATTTAAAAAATACATTTCATGATGAACTAAAGAATACAGAGCTGCATTCATCTGTGTCTTCTGCATCTGCTAGACATGTACACAACGGAAAAATTAGTTTTTGTTTTTTGTTCAGATTCATTTGTTAAGTTAATATTTTTCTTTCATCTAATTAATTATGTTAGAATGAATCATTTTTGGAATTTGTTTCATATATTCGTTATTTTCAAATCGATTTGAAATTAAAATTTCGGAAGATGGCTGTATTTGTTAGATTCTTTTCTGATCTATTCTATCATTCTATTCTATTCTTTTATTTTCTATTCTATTCTTTTATATTCTTTTCTGTTTTATTATATTCTATTCTTTTCTATCCCATTCGATTCCTTTGTTTTTTATTCTATTCTGTTTTATTTTATTCTCTTATTTTCTATTCTATTCTTTTATTTTTTATTTTATTCTATTCTGTTTTCTACTATTCCTTTATTTTATTTTCTATTCTATGCTATCATCATCTTATTTCATTTTTATAGCTGTACTTATTGTAATATGTTTCCATTTCAAATTTGAATTAATTTTTTAATTCATTTTTCAAATTCAAAATCATCTTCAAATTAATTTTTGGAATTGTAATTGGATAATTAGTTTCATTATAATTATTTCAGATTCGTTGAAAATTCATTACTATTGTGATTTGAAAATTCAGACACATCTGAATCACTGAATAACAAAAATGTATTCCGGCTTTCAATTCGTAAATACGAAAGGAATAGCACATGTCTAGTATCTGCATAAAGTTCATTTTTAAGGGAAGTTGCTGTTGATGTTGCTGTTGATAAACACTAATAATTTGGTTTCTATTCTTGACAATACCACATGTTTGTGTGTTTTAGTCATTTAAAAATAATTAAACTTTTGTTTTCTGAATGGATTAGATTGGTGAGGGTGACAGATGTTAATTTTTGTAGTATACCACTTCTCTATTACTAATAACATCATAGAACAAAATACAAAATGCTTTTTTTATGAACCCAAATGAAATGTGCAGATGCAAGCGCCATTGTTCCTATATGGATGTCATTAATTAAGTTTGAGGAATCATGGCGAAAAACATAAAATAATGTGTAATGGTGTTGGTTATTGTGTATTTTTATACTGAAGTTGTTGCAGCTAGAGACAAAAATTCTGATGTCCTTAGATTGTCAACACACCCAATGACCATGTTCGTAATCCTTACTTTACATGTAGTTTATCCCTTGCTATCAGTAGATAAGGGTAAGAAATGCAAAAGTCTTTGCACACAATAACAGATATTTGCTAGGTTTCTCCTTAAAAATATTGCACAAATGGTAATCAATATAACAATAAAGTTTCTATGGGAATGCATTCTGTTCAATATCTCTCAGCATGCACAATTGTTCCCTTTTCAAACAAATAGCAGGAATTTGATGTTTCAGACAGAAGATAAAGCAATGCTTGTCCTGAGCAATACCCAAGTATAAAATACGCTTGCATATGCTTTTTAAAATTGACACGTCAAAATGGAAATACATACCAATGAAAAAACTCTTACAAAAAGCGTAGGCCTTCAATTCATAAAAGTGTCTACTTAGAAAAATATGTTCTTGTTTGACAAGTAACAGCATTCAGATGCCATGTTTATTCCTGTCACAAAAGACCTAACAATGCAAACACTGTAAAAGAAAAATTGAAATCTTTTTTTTTGTTATCAATATGAAATGCTGGCATTCCATAAACAAATCTAATAACAGCATCATTTGTGCATTTAGTTTTTAGAACTAAACAAAACTGGGGTCATTAAAGAAAGTTTTCTGCATATAGGTGTCCGTTTATAAAAGAGAGAAGAGCTGTCACCCTGAGGATTTCAGTTGATCTCTCATGTGTACTTGTTTATGTACGTAACTGAGATGAGGAGAAGAGAACATGTTCTTCACCCCTCATCACAGCACACAACCGTTCTGCCATTCACGGGTATACAAACGGCCCGTTAGTGTGGAACAGAGGAGGAATGACAATTCATGGGGCCACCGGGCAATAAGGGATCATGGGGCCCCTGTGTCCTTGCCCACACTCAAAGCACACCCAAAAAAGCCTATAAAAAAAGGTAATAGGGTCATTTCATGGGGCCCCCCACTGACCCCGGGCCCTCGGGCAGTGCCCGAGTGCTCGAATGGTCAGTCCACCCATGGTGTGGAATATCGCCATCCCAGATTCTCCACCTCAGAGGTGGAGAATCTGGGAGTGAAGTTGGTACAATGTGAGGAAGAAGACTTTTCTCTTCCTGTATATCAGCACTAGAAGGTTAAAAATGTATATAAATTATATATCTATATATATATCTATATATATATAGCTAAATATAGATCATACGATCTATACATATGAATTGTCATGTGAAAAATGCGCTACAAAAAGTGCCAAAACACGCGCTGAAAAAACACATGACGCTCAGAAGCTGAAAAGGCACATTTTGGCATTATGTCGCTTTTTTAAAGCATATTTTGCTGCATTTTTGAAAAAGTTCATTTTGGCATTTTTTTCAACACACATTTTGTAGCATTTTTTTTTCTTCACATGCATGTAAGCACTTTGTTATTAGCATTTGGGCGCTTTTTTAACATGCATTTTGGCTAATTTTTAACACCTGTGCATTTCAGGAATCTGCAAAAATGCATTTTTGTGCTCATTCCAGAAACGTATGAAAAATGCATGGCACACTTGCGGTGCAATTAATTGTTAATGACAACCCAAACGCAGCTAGCAGATGTATGTTTTGCCAAAATTCATATAAAAAGTGCCATAATGTGCGTTAAAAAAGCTCCAAAATATGTATGAAAAGAAACACCTAAATACATGTAAAAAACCTGTGGCAAAATGCACGTTCTAAAAGCACCAAAATACGTGCTTAAAAAGCAACAAAATGCACAAGGTGTAAAGAATGTGTAAACAACCTGCACCAAATTGCGTACTAAAAAAGTTCCAAACTGTGCATTGAAAAAAAAACTAAATGTGCATTTAACCTCCCTGGCGGTATTCCCGAGTGTAGCTCGGGGTAACATTTCAGTACCAAGAGCGGTAACCCCGAGCTACACTCGGGAATACCATGCGGCGCTGCTCCGGCATGTATTCTTCACTTACCTTACCCTGCGCTCCCACGATGTGTCCCCTGCAGCGTCCCCGGCCATCTCCCCCGGCCTATGCCGGCATCCGGCTTCTGTGTCCTGTCCCTGTGACGTCGGGACGTACGGGCGCCGCCGGCGGCGGGAAATTTAAAAATTTAAAAAAATGTCATTTTTTTTTTTTTCATTTTACACAGTAAAACATTGCTGTTTCAACCTATTTCACATACATATTGTCCCTAGTGCTTTGTCCTGTGCCCTGCCTGCATTTTGTCTGTTCTTTCTGCCTGGAAACTGAGAAATGTCCATGGCGTCCAAAAAGTGTCCCTTTAGGTCAAAAGCGGTTTAGATCAGCTAGAGAACAGCGATAGTAAATCAGAACCACTTACAGAATTGAGTGATAATGATTCGTGGGGAAATTCGTCATCAGAAACTGAAAACGATTTTGCGACTGAGCTCAGCAATGTGCGAACTTGGCGCTCTATTTCACATTTCAGTGTTTTTGGTTTGATTATATTATTGAATTAAATTTTTTATTATTTTTATATTATTTTTATGATTATTTATTAAATTATAATTTATGATTTTGTGTTTCAAATTTTATCATACCCGGGATGTTTACTAGACTCTTTTTCGGACAGATTTCAGTGAGTTTTTCCTAAAAATTACTGCCTACAATAAAAAAAATACATATTTCCATGCAAAAAAATGGTACCGCTTTCAGCACCAAAAATCTGAAATAATCATACCGCCAGGGAGGTTAAAGATTGTGCCACAACGTGCGATTAAAAAAACAGTGCCAAAATGTGCATAAAAAAACACGCTAAAATCCCAGTACCTAATGCTTATTTTTTATGTAATTACATGGTCTTTTTAACTTTGGTTTCACTTTTTGAACTTGGCTGCTTTGTAATCTCACAATATCTAGCAAGATCACAGGCAGTCCTCCCCCTTCTACTCAGATCTTGTTCTCAGAGGAAACACTTCTGAGAAAAGTAGTTCTCCACTTCATAAACAAGCTGCAGAGGAGAAATTCAGAGAACTGAATTGAGAGAAAAAAAAATATCAGTTTAGTAAACATACACCATGCTTCATGACTGTATTAAATAGCACTGCAACACTATTTCCACTGGATATGAAAAAATGCTAGCCATAGACAGGCAGATGTCTGCTGAAAATAACACTAGTTATGAACAGGTAGATATTGTCCTGAAATTTACGATGGCCATAGACGGTTAAGTATCTGTTAAAATTAGCACTGGTCATAGACGGGTAGATATCTCCTTAAAATAACAATGGACATAGGCAGATATTTCCATGAAACATTGTCCTGGACAGGTGGAAATCTTCATGAAATAACGTTGGTCATAGACAGGCAGACATTTCCCTAAAATAATGATAGTCATTGGAAGGCAGATATCTCCCTAAAATACAGATGGGCATAGACCTCCCTAACATAATGATGAACATAGGTAGATATCTTCCTGAAATAATACTGATCATAGCGAGGTGCAGGGGTGGACTGACAACTCATAGGGCCCCCGGGCAATAGGGGGTCATGAGACCCCTGTGTCCTTGCCCAAACTCAAAAAAGCTTATGAAAAAGGTACCAGGGGCAACTCCTGGGGCCCCCTACTGACCCCGGGCCCTCGGGCAGTGCCCGAGTTTGCAAATGGTAAGTCCGCCCCTGGCGAGGTGCATATTTCCCTAAAATAATGCTGTCCGTGAACACTACACAATAAACACACCTTCCTGTCCTTGCATAACTCTTGTAAGTTTTGAGACAAGCCACTGACATTTGTGGATAGCAACAAAAGCTTATTGCCATCTATAACAAAAGAGATCCCAAAGCTGAATGCTCGAATCGAGAACATAGCTTGCTTTTATTGAGCTACTTAAGGCCAGCTTCAGATTGGCCATAGATGTACCCTGTCTGGCTGTGAGACATCTGATTCCCCTTCTATATATTGTCCAATGACTAAGACTGCCACTATCTTCTCCATAACTCAGTTAAAAGGGTTAGTGCAGGGTTACAAGGCAAGCACTTTGTCCCTTCTTTCCCTTAACTTACAGCTTGCATCAAGTTACAGTAATTTTTTTTTTTTTTTTTGCTTTATTCCTTATTATTGCAAAGCTCTAGCATTAGATGTCTTTTTAAAAGAAAGTCCTTATTAGTTCAAGAAAAAAAAACCTTATTCTTATGAATAAACTCATTAGCTACCATTTCAAAATTACTATGCTGAAGTCACTGCTGTGCTAGATAAATTCTGAATGTTTGTCACAGATTCCTGCACCTACAAATAATAACTTTTGGCAACTTCCAATTGTATTTATGTTCACAGCATAGACACTGTACATAGAATTGTAAAGCTAGACATATAGAAAATAGCCGTCTGATTAGCTGTGCTTTCTTTTTTTGGAACCATTGTCATATAAGAAGGGCATTTGTCTCTTTCTTGTATGTACATTATCACAAGGGACTTTGCAGCATTCAGTAGGAGTGGAGTAAAGGATCATTTGTATTTGTCTACTGGTTTGACTGTATAATGAAACAGGATGATCAAAGAGTTATCTATAAAGTGGAAACCCTTGTTTTTTTTTTTAATTAACAAACATGTCCTACTTACCTAGTAATAAAAATATTTATAGTGCCGCGCTCCTAATGCTATATATATATAGTTAAATCCAGTCTACTCTTATTCCAATAAATATATATATTGAGACCTAAACGAAATCCATAAATCAATATAACTTGTGAGTAAAATCAATTGTTAGTCACTGTGACTGGTGAATCAAAAAATGAATAATTATAAATAAATCAAAAATCTTAATAAATTAGGCTGATATCAATCAATAGAAAACCTTAATTAAATGTGACTAATAAATAAATTAAAATTAGAGTGTATATAAATGCTTAGTGCCACTCTCATCAATCCATCAATAATGTGCAAAAACATATATAAATGTGCAAGTGCAAACAATATAATACATGAATAAATAAAGTCTTTTGAGGTAAGTGCAATGTGCAGGTGAGTTCTTTATTCCCTCTCGCCAGGTGCCTTGTGATCTCCCTATGCGCTCACCTTAATATTTGCCCAAATAAATTCAGGCAAATAAGCTTTTAATCCTTCCAGGATTGATGGGATATTGCTCATGTATAAGATGTTCCATGAGATGGGTATAGATCTATTATGATCCTCCTGTGCTCTCCTCTTTCTCCTTGTGCAGCTGCTCATAGATAGGTGTTAAAACCAGCTCTATAGGGATCTCCTTGTTCCCCTCCTGGGATCACCTCCTTCTCATATCCTCCTTTCACCAGTGTGGGGAATATGGGTCAAATGAAGAAAAGAAGAAAAAAGACCATGGTGCCTTATCCTTTTGTATAGCAGAAATTTATTACTGCCAGTAGCGGTATTACACAGCGGTATATGGTTCTTTGGTGATCCAGGACAGCATATATAAACACGGTCAGCAGTGAGTGAGCAATACTCTGCCTCTGCCTCTACCTCCCTGCCTGCCTCTGTCTGCGCTGGAATCGCCGAGCCTCTCCGATGCAACGTCGTGACGTCAGAGCCCCTACTTACCTGCTCTTTGCAAAAAACCTGAGAAAAGCTCAGATCCTCCTGTTCTTGGGACCCCACAAGCACTCCTGGTTCCTCCCCCAAGCCGCTTGCTATGGGTCACTCAGCTCCATTGACACACAGAATGATTCATGCCCCTCCCCCCTCGCTCCCTCCTCACTGGCTGTAATTGACGGCAGTGGGAGCTGATGGCTCCAGCTGCTGTCTCTGAGCCTTTGAGAGAGCATTGACAGTTCTCTCTAAAATAACTGAATAGCTGGACAGTACCTTTTAAAAGGGGCATACATTGCTCTCCTTCCACAGCCTCTCAGGAGAACAGGGATGTTTCAAGGACATATTGCAAGTAATTTAACTATTTGGTATTATGCCAAAGGAATAGAAGTTTATAATTTCCTTTTTCTATTTTGTTAGATATGGAAGAAAACATTGGGAAATAGTATTATATCTTTATAATCTTCAGATAATTTCTATAGTTTCTATCCTAGCTGTATGAATATTTTATAAAGTTGGGATAGGTATTTAGTTGGAGGCTCCAGGGATGAAAGAATAAGTTCACTTGGGTTCAACTCTTTCATGGTGTGCATTGGCTTTGGTAATGTTTGTATAATTTGGGACAGCTGGGAGTATTTCCATTCATCTATAATTGTCCCTAAGTTCCTCTAGAGGTTTGGTTATTGGATTACAAATCACATGGTGAAAGAGGTGTAAATAGTCAGGGACAAAGTGTGGAATTGGTGGTCCCTGAGGCCCGCAAAAAACACCTGTGGTCTAGTAATGGTATTAATGGTAAATTGTAATGCCATTTTCTGTTGGATTTGAAGCATTTCTCACAGTATATATATATATATATAGTATATATAAAACAAAACAGGAGCTCAGTGAATTCAAGCGTGGTACTGTGATAGGTTGCCACCTGTGCAATAAATCAATCTGAGAAATTTCCTTGCTACTAGATATTTTACTGTCAACTGCTAGTGGTATTATAACAAAGTGGAAGCAACTGGGAACAACAGCAACTCAGCCACGAAGTGGTAGGTCATGTAAAATGACAAAGCAGGGTCAGCGCATGTTGAAGAACGCAGAGTGCAGAAGTCACCAACTGTCTGCAGAGTCAATAGCTAAAGACCTCCAAACTTCATGTGGCTTTCATATTAGCCAAACAACAGTGCATAGAGAGCTTCATGGAATTGGTTTCCATGGCTGAGAAGCTGCATCCCAGCCTTACATCACCAAGTGCAATGCAAAGCGTCAGGTGCAGTACTGTAATGCACACCACCACTGGACTCTAGAGCAGTGGAGATGTGTTCTCTGGAGTGACAAAATCATGCTTCTCTGTCTGGCAATCTGATGTTTATGTTTGACGGTTGCCAGGAGGACGGTACTTACCTGACTGCATTGTGCAAGTATAAAGTTTAGTGGAGGGGGGATTATGGTGTAGGGTTGTTTTTCAAGGGTTGGGCTTGACCCCTTAGTTCCAATATACCAAGACAGCAATTTCATGCTCCCAACTTTGTGGGAACAGTTTGGGGATGGCCCCTTCCTGTTCCAACATGACTGCACACCAGTGCACAAAGCAAGGTCCATAAAAACATGGATGAGCGAGTTTTGGGTGGAGAAACTTGACTGGCCTGCACAGAATCCTGACTTCAACCCGAAAGAACACCTTTATGATGAATTAGTGTGGAGACTACGAGACAGACTTTCTAGTCCAACATCAGTGCCTGACCTCAAAAATGCACTTCTGGAAGAATGGTTAAACATTCCCATAGGCACTAAACCTTCTGGACAGCCTTCCCAGAAGAGTTGAAGCTGTTATAGCTGCAAAAGGATGGGCCAGCTTAGTGTTGAACCTTACGGACTAAGACTGGGATGCCATTAAAGTTCATGTGTGTGTAAAGGCAAGCATCCCAATACTTTTGGCCTCAGTGTGTGTATATATATATATATATATATATATATATATATGTATATGTATATATATATATAATAATGTATGTATAATGAATGCATGGTCAATTCAGTATATAAGACTATTATCCAGTGAATGTTGACTATGTTTATCTAAACCAGTCTTCCACAAACATTACTGTTCCAGTCTATTAATTTTACCAATCTGCCAAATGTCTGTCCACTTAAACTTGGCCTTGACTCTGGTCATCTGAGATGTTCTAAGGGTCTGTATTGCGGTATGGTACCATTCATTTTGAATGCCACCCACTAATGCAATGCACCCCAATGCAACTGCAGTGAGCTGCACCACAATCCACAATCTGTGATCCACATACATTATTGTGATGCATTACATCAGAAAAAATAGTTCATGTTCAATTTTGGTTGGTTAGTGGTGCATTGCTTTAATGTAACACGTGTTAAGGTGTAACAGAATATGTGCTAACATGTTTTAAGGCACTGAAACACAGCGTAAAATTGTGACTAGACCCCAAAAGTTTTTACTAAAACCATCACTTTCTGTGCATAATTTGAAGTATATTTGATCATGTTCAGAAAGTATGTTATACAAACAGTACTTCACTTAAAATCCTAATTCTTTGGTGGACACTTTGATTTGTGACATATAATTGAATATTTTGTAAATCATATCAGATCTGATAAAATTATCTTTTCTAGAATAAACATTCATTCATTACACAGATAGAAGACATGCCTCATGCTGATAGAAATCCTACTTGATGTTGCACCATATTTAATATTCAAAGGTCTTGTCAAAGTCACTACTGAATTTAAAAAAGTATTGGAGGTAAGTTAACCATGATTGCATCTTAAAATAATGTGCTCACAGTAAGCTCAGTGTGCTGACTTCCTTGAGATGCTTTTTCAGCTGTAGACAAGTCTTTGTAATTTAAAAAAATGCTCCTCATTTCCACATTGTTGTTGTATGTTGCTAGTCTTTGTGCCTACCATTTAATATATTTGGTCTTAAATGTGGTATTGATTTTGTAATCTCCTGGATCATGTTTTTCCCTTATGAAAGATGTTAAATACTCTGAAGCTATATCTTTGGATAGTTATTTAAAAGAGAAAAAGTGAAATAAATTCCATCCTGAGTATGCAACATAAAAACCTTGTGTCTATGAATATATTGATGCAATTGATACTGATGATAAATTATTACTTAAATGCACTATTTCACATTCATATGTTTTATTATCAGACCAGATTGTAGGACAAAATCCACTTTTATCTGTTTAATGATTTAATTTTGCACCAACAGCAGAAACTATAAATACATGACTTATAGCACTTCTGCTATCCTAGCATTTCATAAAACTGTACAATGTAGCATGCTGAAAAGTATTAAAAATCCAGTGCATTTAGACATGGTAACTGAATTCATTTATCCCACAGGATTTTACTAACCCTTAGGATGTGCATGAATTGGTCTGCTGTAATGACTTGTTTTATATTGATTTTTCAAGTGATGGACTATAACCTTTGGAAATAGTTCAGTTTTGTTTCCTCCTGTTAAAGTAAATAGAATATAGGATTAGTTCTGTTTGAAGTCTAAATTATTGATGTGCCTTAGACATCAGAATGCAGTTTAAGTGCGCTAATAAGGAACTCTTTTTATGTGTTTTGTCCTTTAGCTTAACCATGTCTGTTAGATTTTATTCCCTTGTTACCCATGAAAAGACTCACTCGCTACCTTTTTAAAATGCAAAGTTACAGTTGTGACCAGTTATCCCTAGGGTGCAATATCTGCCATCTTCATCCTTTATTGACTCACAAATGAACAATAAAAATGTATAGTAAAAAAGGTAAGATATACAATTTAACTATAAGCAAGAGTAACAGTGTGTAAACCTTTGCCCCATACTCTAAATCTGCTAACATAAAGAATAAATTACCTTACCTGAGCCCTAATAATGTGCTATACAGCAACAGTTAATTGTTTCCTGCAAATTAGCAGCTAGTAAAAGGTATTATATATCTCTAAATTTTGCATATATACATTTTGTATGTAGCAAGATGTCAAGAAAAGTCTAGAGACAGACCATCTCAGGATCTTTACTATCACTCGTATCTTTAAGGCAGACATTAAGTTATAATAGAAAGTACAGCCTTGATTGAACTAAGCATAGGACTATGAAGGGAACAAGGGAATCCATGCTATAGACATCTCTAGCACCAAATGTTATGGGAAACATAGCAAAAACACAAGATCTTTAAATGTGTTTGCCCATTTCTCCACCAACAAGCCTCAGCTGATACTCAGTCCTATCTCATTCCAGCCAAAAGAACCATGGTCATATAATGTCAATGGGCACCTTTAGCTACTCCTACTTAGAACCCATCCAATGGAGTACACGGGAAACCCAATGTTTTGACAAATCTGCAAAAATCTGCTCTTCTTGATCATATAGCAAACAGAGATGAGAAGATGAAAATAATTGCATAATGACAACACAGACGCAGAGACTCTGTAATTTAAAGTTCAGTGAACCAGTCCATGAAGTTCAAGACTTATCTGGCCTATTCACGTATCAGAAATCCATAATCCCAGTCAATAGCAATTTCTTTTTCTACACGCATTTCATCAGCTTAAACATGGCAGCCCAGGGTTCCGTTCCTTCCTTTTTTCAGTTAATGAAAGAAAGTTGACAAATGCACCTCTTTAGAGATTACTTTGATCCAATATAAGTGTAACTTTGTATCTAAAATAAATATACTGTAGTCACCAGTGTATCACCTAATTACCCTATCACTGCATGGGAAACAAACATGGGCCCTCAATTACTTATATAAGAAGAGTACTGGGTACCAGAAAGGAAGAGCAAAAAACCTTTAGTATTTATTTGTACTTTTTTCTAAGATAAATAGGTAGGGTGGGCTACTTATTAATTAGAAGAACACTAAAACAAACAGCTCCTAAGGCACCCTACACGTAAGGCATGCTGAGTTGGCCTAACAGTGTTAGTGCATGGCATTTTATCATACCTTAAAGGATGAGTATGCCCCAAGTTCTTTTGACTATACTTCTTCTATGGAGTCTTCTCCTCCACTTTGTTCTGCACTTCTGTGACCTTTTTCAGTCGACAGTTAAAGCCCACTGTCAGCTAATGCCACCAAGCTGGTCCAGGCTCTGAAGAGATCTCAACTTTAATGCCAGGATCCACCCATATGCCTGGACTGGAGCTTGAGCCAGCTGCTCCCATGCCCTCCACAGCACAGTGTTACTGTGAGGGACAGAGCAGAGAGCCTATGACTGACAGTCACCTGCTCACTAAAGACTAAACACTGAGCGATCATTGATGTTTGAACACACAGTTTTTGGCGGAGAGCTGATGGGGACAGCTTCAGCTGGGATCGGTGCTGCAGCTATCTAGGTGAGTATGATTGTTTGTTTATTCTCAATTCTCATTCTTTTAACAGAGAAGGAAAGGCTAAAATGACTAAGGTTTCAAATGTTGCTCCCCCCCACCTTATATATATGCTGCACACTGTTTTCAAGAAATCTCAGTGTAAATACCATTGTTTTATTCTTCTTCAGAGCAGTTATTTATCCCCTATGTCAATGAGCGGCTAGACAACAGGCCTGCATTGCAAAGAAGAATGACATCATCTGCTCACCATTGACCTTTCATTGCCTTCCATTGTTGGTGGCAGTTCCCTCCCTCCAGTTGCAGCAGCCCCTCATTGGCACAGGGAAGTTAAAGTTGTGTGATCACGTAACTGTATCAAAGGTGGTTAAAAAAATGTATTTGCACTGATATTTTGTACAAACAGTATGTACATAAGCAGGTGGAGACAACGTTTTATCAATTAAGCCTTTCCTACTACTTTAGGTACAACAAAAATGTCTATGCACAGCTTGAATCACAACAATGTATTAATCTTCTAGAATACAGCTAAAATACAGTCTGCTGGCTATCAGACTCTGTATTTTAGCTACACGCCGGAGGATTAATAGAGTGTTGTGACTTGAGCTCTGTGCAGGAATTGTTTGCTGCACCTTCAGATGAGTGAACAGAAGCCCTCCAGTGTAATAGTGTTTCCATGTCATGGATTGTCTGGTAAGGTTGAGCAGGTTGTATAAGCCTTTAATTTTCCTTCTACTTTAAACTGTATGTAAAGGCAAAGTGTTTTGTTTTGGATGGAGTTGGGAAAGGTTGTGCCCACTCTGTCCTGTTGACCGTTATAGCCGTTTTCACTATGATAGAAAGTAATAGAAAATCCAACGTTTTAGAGTTGTCACCGGAGCAAGAAGAAATCTAAAATTATCTTCTAGCTTTTCAAAGATAGGACCAGCTTTTTCTTCTCTAGTGCATTTAGGTCATAAAAGGGGTAGGTGCTGAAATTCAGCAGACAGAATTCTCATTTAAAAACAATTTAGCACACAAAAGGAAATGTTTCACTAGAAAAAGATAGAATAAAATGCCAGGGGGTATAGTAGCTATATAAACCAAAACAACAATATACTTACCAGTCCTTAGATAAAGTGGCTGCAGGAGCTTTAGTTTATTTATTGATTTATTATGTATTTATTCATAGCTTTTCCCTTACATTACATCTTGCAAATAACACACTTCCTGTTCCTGGGGAGGCTACACTCAACTCTCCACTGTATTTATGGAGGGACAAGGACACTTCATTTCTCACAAAATCTACAAAACTTTTCTGTACTTGCTAAGAAAGTTTTTAGGCTGAAAAAGGAAACCTAATGCAGCCACTACATCTAGGGATGGCAAGATGCACTATAGTATGTGTTTATTTTTGAGCAAGTAGAAAGTGGTGAAATCTACCATTGTTCTTCAAGTGTTATTTAGTTACAGACAGTGAGACAAGATTGCATGGATGTTTCCTCTTGGGAAATAGTCCTTATTTGTGTGTTCTTTTCACAATATTTCATACATAAAAACAGTGCACTTTGTTGTGTGGTCATGTTCAAACATATGGAAAGATCTTTTCATTTGCGAGAAAAGACTTTTCCACTTATGCCCACTTATGCCCACTTATCTAATGCCAAATTGTGAAGAGGACAGTGAAAAAGTGTTATTCAAGCTTGAGTCTCAGCAGAACTTAAATTAGTGTCCATTCTTGTGTTATGCTTGCCACCAGAACAGTCCTTAAAGTGACACCAAATTCACTGATACTAAATGCTGTTCCCCCTGCAATGTAGCCTGCTGTTCTCAATTGAAGCAGCATAATGCAGCTTAAAAAAAAGTTCAAATGAATGTCATAAGGAGGTGTTCTGCCACTTACTATATACGTAGAGCTGGCGGGGACAGTTATGCTGAATGCAAATACATTTGCATTTTCCCACCTCCCCTAGACCTTACTGTGAGTATTATTACTTTCCCTGACATAATGGATTCATCTTGAATCTTGGTGCCAATGTCACTGGTATAATTTTGATTTATATGGATCTACATTTTAATTCCACTTTTAGCTTTAACATTGAAAAGTAACATATAGCTGTCCGACAAAGTCACCTAAAGAAAGTCCTATAACCATTCCCTTTATTAACTCAAGCTACAAAATGTAAATAAGATGTCAGATGCTAAATGAAACACTAGAAATTGTCCATTCATAAAAGATAAGGCATTTTGTTCCTATTGATTTTGGCTGCCATCACAAATCCATTAGCTATACCAGCAGAGTTATGTTCTCAGTACAACTTAACCTCTGTCAAATCATGAGATAAATGGCAATATCATAACTCTGGCTTATCATAAAGTATAACTAAACCAGAAAATTAAAATTTTTCACATTTGTAGCACACTTCGTGTTCACTAAATTTACAATTACATTGTCTTACCCAGGTGCAAACCTAAAACAGAAAGTAAAATATATTTCAAAGACTACATATTTTGAGGTAGTATTTCAGTATTAAATAGAATTTTTAATTTTTTATGCTTAGCTACTGGAAAGAGCTTACTGTGGATCCATAAAACTATTATGTTTTTCTTTATAAATAAGCATTAAAACACAGTAGTAAATAGACATTAAAACACACCAACACATACAGTACTTCTGTAGCCTGTAGTTCTGTAGTCTGTAGACAAAATAGTAAAATTTGTCTTCAAGGGTCACAAAATAAGCAGTGAAATCATTAGGGACGAGCTTAGCATTCAGTACAAATATAAGTTTCAATGTTTAGGGCATGCACCAACCATTGACGTCACCCAGCACATTCACTTACATGGCCAGGAATGCTCAGACCAGGGGTGGACTGAAAACTCATGGGGCCCCCGGGCAATAGGGGATCATGGGGCCCCTGTGTCCTTGCCCAAGCTCAAAAAAGCCTATTAAAAAGGTATTAGGGGCCCCCTACTGACCCCGGGCCCTCGGGCAGTGCCCGAGTTTCCAAATGGTCAGTCCACCCCTGGCTCAGAAATGTAAGAAAATGGTTGGGGAAAGGAGTGGAATATATAATTGCCTAAATATAAGCACATGGTTATATTTGGGCAATGCTGTCAATGGTTGTTAAGGAAGCAGTGACTGCTGGCAACCACCGTGTTCTTACCAACCCACAACGTCACCTGGCCCATCTTAAGCAAATGGAAAGGAGTCTTACATCACTGCCTAAATATGGTCACATGGCAATATTTGGGCAATAACATAACCCAAATATGGCTATGGTCGTATTTGGGAAATGATGTCGCCACTATCCCCGACTCTTCCCATATATAGCCAATGACAGCCTGAAGAGCTGTCATTTGACTAGTATGACTATCAGGGATTGGTCATGGGTTTCAAGTTTTTTTAGCAACTTTGTGACAGCGGTTGACACTGCATTGTGAATGAGGAAAAACAACATGAAACGATTTATCTTACTGGCAAATGATGTTCATTGCCAGTTTATTCTTCTTCATTTTTTTTAAAGCACACAAACCCCTCCAAAATACATAAATGACTCTTGGGGGGGAGGTCTGTGTGTTTTTTTTTCTTAAACAAAGAAACTGGCAATGACAACAGTTGTAAATGTCAGTGCTAAACAAATCACTGGTGCAAGCTGCACATGTTGCCCAGGATAGTACACCCCTCACTTCCTCATGCTGTTTTTGATACCCTAATGCAGGGGTGGCTAACCTGTGGCTCTCCAGCTGTTGTGGAACTACATTTCCCATGAGGCATTGCAAAGATGGGAAGTTACTGACTTGCAGAGGCATGATGGAACTTGTAGTCCTGCAGCAGCTGGAGAGCCGCAGGTTGGCCACCCCTGCCCTAATGCATATTAGCCCAGAAAATGATATGGGCATTTTTATTTTGACAGATTTGGCTTCCATTGTTTTCAATGGTGTTAAGGTTTTGCATCACTGCTAAACCAAACCCAGGGCTGTTCAGCTCATCACTAGAAATCAATCTGATCTCAGCATTGTGCTCTTCCCCTCTTCCTATACACCTGTTCTGTGTTTACATTAAGAGACACTGTTACTTTACCTATTCCATGTAAAGTGTTTTTACAGCCCCCAGCTTCATCACACTTTATGTAGCAATGCCATCTACTAGCAAGTAAACTGGGTTAGGGACATAAAACATTTGTCCAAGGGTCGCAGGAAATCCCAAATACAAGTTTATAGATGATACTTTACACTAGATCTATGTAATACTGTAGTTTTAATATTGTTTTTTCCACATTAAATAGGTCAATAAGAGAACTTTAAAGCCTATAGGAATTTTGATAATTGTCCCTTGCATTGGAGTTGCACCCACACTGCAAGGGTTAACTGCTCATTTAGTCTAGAGGAGAGAAGAAGCACTTTAACTTACCTGATCCTCCACTCCCCTTGCAGATAGAGTTCCCCCACACTCCAGAGGTGAACTGTAAGGGTATGGACTCTGAATTGGTCTTGATGATGTCAGAACCGTAGACCATCCCGTATGGGGCAAGACATTGCGGAACCAGAATAGCTGAATGGAGGGTCTGGTAAGTAAATCTACTTTAACAAGTCCCCTAGATCTAAATGAGCAATTAACCATTTCAGTGCAGGAGCAGTCCCACTGCAAGGGATTATTTGTAGATCTCTTGGAGTTGGGCTTTAATTTTAGTCTACCTGAACTGTCCGAGGAATTTTATTAAATCAACAATAAACAGCAAGGGATGCACAAAACGTAAGGCAAAAGGAGCCATAAACATGGTGAAATACACAACTCCTAAGAATACCTACTTGCATTTTAAATGCTAGCACACAATGAAGCACTGAATAACTTTCAATAATATATCAACATATTAACAATGTGCTGATTTCATAAATCATCATGACTTAATGCAGAAGTAATTAACCAAAACTAGCTGTCTCTAAGGCATTTGAAAGGATTTGTATTGAGATACAAATCTGATATCATGCTGACAAAATTATTGCAATGCGCTTAATATTTGTCCATTGTTGATATCTATAATGTGCGCTGCAAAAAGAGATTGATTTATTTTAATGCTTGGAGTACACATAATTTCCATCATTCTAGAACACAAGTCAATGTCAAAGCAAGTTTATCTTTCAGAAATCCAACATCTGGCACAAACCCTTCATAAAGAAATTTGTTCCACGTCTCCATTACTTTGTAACATCTGTCACTCACGTCAAATCCTGAGCCAATATAGTAAATCATTATGACTAAAAAAAAAATAGAAAATACTCACAGAAATGCTATTCTACACAACATGACAAAGATCTGGTTGTCATCTTCCATTATCTACAAACTGAGATGATTTTTGTTTCTAAAAGGAAGAATATGCTTAAATTATTCTAGCAATTTTCTATTTTCTGTTTCATTGACTCTTATATTTAATTACTTGAAATCACTTTCCGTGGAGAAAGACAATGATAAGCTTTTCAGAGGCATTTCATGCCTTTAGTTTTGCAAGTGTATGAATGCATTTACAAGTTTAAAAGTTTTCAGAGTTACTAAACTTGTCAACGTTTCATGTTATGCATGGTTTACTATGTCATGTAGAAATCTGAACAAGTTTAAGGTGCTGATAGCAGGTCAGATTATACAAATGATTGTTGTTTGATATGTATTTAAGCATCTCTATGCCAACATTCCCTGCTACGCAATTCAAATAATGATTCCATTACCTAAAATGAGAAAGAATGTCCACATTTCACACAGACATAAACCAAATATGCTTAAGGTAGACTAAAAGTTCCCACACAATCTTTGATAAAGTCATTTTAAACCCAATTTGAATGTGCCATAGCAGTCTTAGATATGTCTACTTGGACACTGACTAGCCTGAACAATGTAACCTCCATCTAAATAGCTGTATAGTACAAGTGCTCCTTTTGTTTTCTGTATGGCTACGAACTGTGGTGTAGATGATGAACTTTCACCCATAAGGTGATCAATTCTGTTACAGGTCAAATTGGTGAATTTCTTGAAGTAGTCAAATTTCCAGTAAGTTCAGAAGCACATTAAAAATTGAATGAAAATGCTGCAAGTAAGCATTTAAAATAATTATTTTTCAGTTTTTTTACCTGCAAATTTTTTTAAGTTGGTGACTCTTTAACCACTTCCAGACCGGACACTTTTACCCCCTTCCTGACCAGGGCAATTTTCAGCTTTCAGCGCTGTCAAACTTTGAATGACAATTGCGCGGTCATGCAACACTGTACCCAAATGAATTTTTTACCATTTTTTCGAGACAGATAAAGCTTTATTTTGGTGGTATTTATTCACCGCTGGGATTTTAATTTTTTTTGCTATGTACAGTTGTGGCCAAAATTATTCAACCCCCACTGAAATTGAGTGTTTTGGCCAGTTTGACATTGCTTTTGATCATTCAGTCATCTTGCTTACATTTACATTAAAGAGGCACTTGTAGGTCAGACAAATATAACATAACAGTTATAATGAAATAACCACAAATGTCTTTTCTGTGCTCACAGCATTATCAGTTTTATTCAACCCCCAAGTGACATTCAATCTTAGTACTTAGTACAGCATCCTTTTACAGTTATAACAGCTTTTAAACGTGAAGCATAGCTTGACACAAGTGTCTTGCAGCGATCTACGGGTATCTTCGCCCATTCTTCATGGGCAAAGGCCTCCAGTTCAGTCACATTCTTAGGCTTGCGCACTGCAACTGCTTTCTTTAAGTCCCACCAGAGGTTCTCAATCGGATTTAAGTCTGGTGACTGCGATGGCCACTCCAAAATGTTCCAGCCTTTCCTCTGCAACCATGCTCTAGTGGACTTGGAGGTATGCTTGGGATCATTGTCCTGTTGAAAGGTCCAACGTCTCCCAAGCCTCAGGTGTGTGACGGACTGCATCACGTTTCCATCCAATATCTCCTGGTACTGAAGAGAATTCATGGTACCTTGCACACGCTGAAGCTTCCCTGTACCTGCAGAAGCAAAACAGCCCCAAAGCATGATTGACCCTCCACCATGCTTCACAGTAGGCAAGGTGTTCTTTTCATCATAGGCCTTGTTCTTCCTCCTCCAAACATAGCGTTGATCCATGGGCCCAAACAGTTCTAATTTTGTTTCATCAGTCCACAGAACACTATCCCACAACTTTTGTGGTTTGTCCACATGGCTTTTGGCATACTGCAGTCGACTCTTCTTATTCTTTGGAGACAGCAAGGGGGTACGCCTGGGAGTTCTGGCACGGAGGCCTTCATTACGCAGTGTGCGTCTTATTGTCTGGGCTGAAACTTCTGTACCCACATCTGACAAATCTTTTCTCAGTTCCTCAGCAGTCACACGGGGACTTCTCTCCACTCTACGCTTCAGGTAGCGCACAGCAGTCGAAGTCAGCATCTTCTTTCTGCCACGACCAGGTAGCGTTTCAACAGTGCCCTTTGCCTTGAATTTGCGAATGATGCTTCCTAAGGTGTCTCTTGGTATGTTTAACATCTTTGCAATCTTCTTATAGCCATTGCCCTTCCTGTGAAGAGAAATCACCTCTTCTCTTGTCTTCCTGGACCATTCTCTTGCCTTCACCATGTTTGTAACCACACCAGTAAATGTCTAGAAGGAGCTGAGTATCACAGTCATTTTAAAGCTGCCTAATTGGTGCTTATTATGCTTGATTGCTGCTCGGTGACATCCACAGGTGTTTTCAATACCTGATGGAAAGCACCTGTATGAACCTCTGTTCTTCAGAGTGGTAGTCTTTAAGGGGTTGAATAATTGTGGCAATGAAGAAACCACATAAGAACCATTTACTACTGTATTACATAAACAATTGATGTCATTTTAGTTGCATTTGGGTAGTTACAACGTCCTTGTAGGATTTGATTCTGAATACAATTCCAAATGTACACTATAGTCCCTAAACCCCTTTACAGCATTGGGGGTTGAATAATTTTGGCCACAACTGTAAATGAAAATGTTCAAAAATTTTGAAAAAAAGTGTTTTTTTAAATAAAATTTTGCAAATAAATAATATTTAATCATAAATCTTGGCCAAAATTTATTCCGTTATCTCTTTAGTAAAAAAAAAAATCCAAATTAGTTTATAACCAAAAATTATAATTTTTAAACTTTTTTTTTACATTTTTATTTTATTTTTTTATATTATTTTTTATTTTTTTTATTTTTTTTTTACATACTGTCACCCTAGCAGTACTATACTACTTGTGGGGGGTGATGAAGATTTTTTTTTTTTTTTACACTGATTGCTTTTACACCCATATAGGATGTAAAAGCAATCATTTCTCTTTCTCTCTGCCTGCATTCTTCCACTCATTGAGAAGTACTGAGTGAGCTGTGATTGGTCACAGCTTGTCACATGGTACAAGGCTGTTGTGAATAGCCTTGTACCATGTGACCTCTGTGATCATTCACAGATTTCACACGTAGTAAGCAATGATGTCAGAAGTGACATCTTGCTTACTACTTTGCATGTGATCACTGATTGGCCAATCAGTGATCACATGATTGGGACCAGAAGTCCCGTCCGATGATCGGTGTTTCACTGTGTGCGGAGGAGCGCGCACAAGCAGGGTGCAGGGAGGCCGTTTATAAACGGCCACCCGACCCTGCACTGCCACCGTCCGGCCGTTTATATGCAACGGCCGGTCGGGAAGTGGTTAATAGACACGCGCATGTCGGAAAATTTAGTTTTATTTCATTTTTGGATGCATTTGTTAAATGAAGAATTTGTTTCAGATCCATTCATGAATGGGCCCTATTCATTTTTGAAAATTGTTTCACATCGTCAGTGTTTGGTTCAATTTTCAGAATAGCCTGGTTGTTAAGGAGTGGTCAGACACTGCATCCTCTACAACCATGACTCATCTGCTGTCAGCAAGATTCCCCACTGTCAGCAGAATGTAAAGGAAAAAAATGGCAGTTAAAAAATAAACAGCATTGGGGTCCCCCCCCCAAATCATACCAGTCTCTTCGGGTCTGGTATGGATTTTGAGGGGAACACCATGTCAAAATAAAAAAAAAGACATGGACTCCCCCACAAAATCCATACCAGACCCTAAGATATGGTATGGATTTTTAACGGAAACCCCATGCCAAAATAAAAAAAAATGGTGTGGGCCATGCCCAAAATCTATACTAGACATTTATTTAACCATACAGCCCTGCATACCAGGAAAGGGAGGACAAGTGAGTTTTCCCCTCCTGGACCATACCAGGCCACATGCCTTCAACATGCCAGTGACATCACCGGGTGACCCCATACCTGTGTTTGCCTGTCATTCAGTGAGAGACGTGTCCAATGAAGAAACGCTTGCCCAATGACAGATAAAGATGGGGGCAGGGTCACGTTTACCTGTCATTTGGTGAGCAACAAGTCCGAGTCCGAGTCCATCATGATTGATGATGCATCTACTTCAGGGAACATTTATTTTCTTAGGGAGTAATAAAGCACTTGTCAAAAACTGTGGGTTTTTTTTCACTTCTGAAACTTTTTTGGTGAATGGGTAGGGGTACTATGTATCAGATACTCATTCACATGGGGGGATCGGGATCTGGGAGCCCCTTGTTAAAGGGAGCTTTCAGATTCTGATAAGCCTCCAGCCCAAAGACACTCACAATTGGCCAGGGTTTTGGGGAGAAGGCCCTTGTCTCCATCAACATGGGGACAAGGTGCTTTGGCTGGAGCCCTCCTTCTCCACAGCACTCCCCATGTTGAGGGCATGTGGCCCCGGTATGGTTCAAGAGGGAGGAGGCCGCTTGCTTTCCCCTCCCCTTTTTTTCCTGGCCTGATGGGTGATAATGGTCCAGTATAGATTTTGGGGGGCCCCATGCCATTCTCTTTACATTTACTGTTGGGTTCTCATTAAAATCCAAATTAGACCTAAGGTTCTGGTTCTGATTTTGGATAAGAACGGCCCAGGTCCTTAACAACTGGCACTATTCAACGAGTCTGAATTATCAGAATGAATCAGATTTTGTTATAACTTTTTTCGGATTCATTCAGATTTGTTACTATGTTTACTATGTCTATTCTACTCTTTAGCATACAGTATTAGTTGCAATCAGAGGTAGAAGAAAAAGGGTAATTGTGCACATCATTTTATAATTCTTTACATACCAACACAACATCATTAAAAATCTAGCAATCCTTCACCATTTTAAAAATAGACAATTGTAATTTTTTCCAGAGAACAGTACACCTATTCAGTGTTCACAGAATTTTATGTGGTTTTATTACTGAGCTAAATAGCATATTGCATTAACCAATTAGTTTAATTGTTAAGCAATAACTGGAGTCTGTGTTAGTTCATGAACATACACTCTTATGTGTAACCTGTATTTTAGGTTCTTGATGAAATATTCTCTAGGGTTCACTATAATAATCCTGAAATTAAAAATTGGGTACCATTTTTTGTTGGTTAAAGATAAAATCCTACCAAAAAAATTGTTTACCATTTTAGTAAAATAGTGTTTACTATTTTAGTTAAAAATAAAACTCCATATACTGTACATCCGATTCCTATATAGTATATGGCATAGGCATGTTCCCCCCCAAAATTCCATATGTTTTATGCTTCTTATACATTAGTTCCTTCACCACCTAATATTACTAACCTACACCCCAATAACAGGGGCTGTGTTTTTTTAGTATGTATTGTGTGCAAACTGTACATTCCTCTTATGGCATGGCATGGCATGTGTGCCTGTGTGCCTGTAAGGTCGCTGGACCAGAACAAATAGTTTATTTAATCTGCTCTGTACTTGTTCTGAGTCTGTAACACAAAATGTACAGAAACCAAAGACAATCAGACAACTAGTATTTTTAGAAAGAGGCATTTTTGTCATAGCCGGTTTCCTTTTATCTTCTCATGACATTCACTGTATATTATAAATGAGACTCGGGTTCACCACTATCATACATTTGTGGTAAATCCTGTGTGTCCAAAGTACATAGATCTGGCAATATAATGTGGGAGGTTGCCATAGTAACCATAATGCACTGCCTTGCGTTTGAACTTAGGTCATCTGGCTTAGAAGGACCTCAAGGGGGGCTTTTGGATAGATCAGACCCCTAACTATAAAAGGATGAGGACACAATAGCCATATACACTCACCGACCACTTTATTAGGTACACCTTGCTAGTACTGAGTTGGACCCCCTTTTGCCTTCAGAATTGCCTTAATACTTAAAGACATAGTTTCAACAAGGTGTTGGAAACATTCCTCAGAGATTTTGGTCCATATTGACATGATAGCATCACACACTTGCTGCAGATTTGTCGGCAGCACAGCCATGATGCGAAACTCCTGTTCTACCACATCCCAAAGGTTTTCTAGATCTGAGATCTGGTGACTGTGGAGGCTATTGGAGTACAGTGAACTCATTGTCATGTTCAAGAATGCAGTTTGAGTTGATTTGAGCTTTTGACATGGTGCATTATCCTGCTGGAAGTATCCATCAGAATATGAGTACATTGTAGTCATAAAGGGATGGACATGGTCAGCAACAATAGTCAGGTAGGCCGTGGCATTTAAACAATGCTCAATTGGTACTAAGGGGCCCAAAGTGTGCCAAGAAAATTTCCCCCACACCATTACACCACCAGCCTGATCCATTGATACAAGGCAGGATGGATCTATGCTTTCATGTTGTTTATGCCAAATTCTGACCCTATCATCTGAATGTTGCAGCTGAAATCAAGACTCATCAGACCAGGCAACGTTTTTCCAGTCTTCCATTGTCCAGGTTTGGTGAGCCTGTGTGAATTGTAGCCTCTGTTTACGGTTCTTAGCATGTACTCTTGCATGCATCTGTTGCTCTCACACACTCACACTGTTGCTCAACGCATGCATCTGTTACTTTCATTGTCACCAAGCGGTCTATTTAAGCTGAACCTATGCTATGCACCAGTGCTGTCTTGTCTACACCATCCCCATGTATACCTGCAACCTGTTACTCTGCATCTGGCTGCTGTTGCCAACCCTGGTTTTTCCTGACTACTCCTGAACTCCACCTGCACTGACCCTGGCATGTCTCTGACCTCACTTCTGCCTGTGCTCCTTGCCTCTGTTCCACTGATCTGTTATTGACTGAGCTTGTATCCGACTTCACTCCTGCCTATGCATCTGCACCTGATCCATCTGCCTGTGCATGACCCGGTTCGTCTGTCTCTGCCTCTTTCCTGCTGCAAACCTCCACCTATATTCCACTGGTGCCTGCTCACTGCCTGTCCGCTACCAGCCTGTGCCTGTCTGCCATTGCCAGTTCCAGCCTATTGCTCCCTCCTGCTCATTGGTGTCCCTCTGGGACTCTTGCTCTGCTGTGGTCCACTGACCACAGTGGACCACATGCCTACCAGGTATGTGACATGTTTTCTTTAACAAACTATGCTTGATTTCTTTGAATTGCAGTGCAATTTCTTATGTGTACAGATTTGTACACCCAAATATCATTTTAAGGTACAATATTTTTCTGCAACAATTTATTGTTAACTAGATCTTCAATTGTCAACACCTTAGCTACTTTTTTCTATTCAATTTTTTAGGTTGCAACCTTTAGCTTGGGGTGATTGGAGCATATGAGGCAGTTTTTGCTGACAGTCTGTTCAACAGCTTTTCATTTCTGGTTTTGGATAGAATGGAAATAAATTAGAGAACCTGTCGGGTTTTTATTGCTGTCTTTGTACCTGTTGAGGAGATTCACCCTATATATTTGTATTGTTTACTGTTATGAGCAAAAGTGAAAGAAAATCACAAATTTTGAGTTGTTATCAGAACAAGAATAGAAGAAAGATCTTACCATAGGCACACTAGTTCTGCTGAACCTGGTGACCCTTTCTGTTTTGTCTATGGGAAAGGAAGTGAAGGGAAATCTCCCCAGTGAGACACAAAATAAAACTGACATGGGTTATAACCCTCCCTTAATTTATCTAAAATGAAAAAATTTGCATTTAGATCAACTTCAAAAAAAAAAATTGATCAGCAGCCAGATAGTTTTGTGAGTAGAATGAGGGGGAAAAAAACTTTGATGCAAGACAGGTGTTTTGTTACACAAAAAAATGAAAGTGTACTCTCCCAGAGATACTTAAAAAAATGGACAGCAGCAAAGTGGTAGTTTAGCGAACTTGGGTAGAATAGTTTAAACTAGTTTAAACAAACACACAAACAAAAGTGTGTTTTCTTAGACTCTGCACTTCAAAACTTGAGCAAATTGGCTGCTTTGAAACATTTTAAGGCAACCAGCACAGGCCTAAATGTGGAGACTCAGTAAGAACAAGGCCAAATGTTGAGACAGCAGGCACAGGGAAATATCTTCCTTTTTAGAAAAAGGGAAGGAAGAGAAGGAGAGGAAGAAGGAGAGGTGTCAGGATGTAGATATGTTAGCAGCAACAGCAATGATAACAGGTTAAAGGTTAACTCCACTTCATGGGAAAGAAAGGCAAATAAAATAAAAAATAATATAGCATGTACAATTACATTGTCATATTGTAATGGAATATTATTAAAAAGTGTCTTTCCTTCTTGATCTGCAGTGCTGTAATTTTCTTTATAATGCAATGCAATATGGCCACCTAGAGGTGTTCTGTACACAGATGATGTACAGAACTCCCCTGGCCCCCCAGAAATGCCAGATTTTTGGGCATCCCCTGCAACAAAATGTCAGTTTTGGAGAGATACCCTCAAAGGGAAATAACGTTCGAAGGAATGCCGACCCTGCAATTTTCCTCATTAGAGCCCTGCAAGTACAGTAGCTGATTGATAATTATGAAGCCACTCCCATTAGATTCCCTCTGTACATAGACACAGACAAAAAAAACAGCCATTTCAGAATATCACAAGGTAGGAATCTGTAACACGGTTAGTTAAAATGCTTGCAATGTACATTGAACATCTAGAGAGGAATATTTTTTTTCTTAACCACTTCCAGTCCGGACACTTTTACCCCCTTCCTGACCAGGGCAATTTTCAGCTTTCAGTGCTATCACACTTTGAATGACAATTGCGCGGTCATGCAACGCTGTACCCATATGAATTTTTTACCATTTTTTTGAGACAGATAAAAATTTATTTTGGTGGTATTTATTCACCACTGGGATTTTATTTTTTTTGCTATGTAAATGAAAATGTCCAAAAATTTTGAAAAAAAGTGTTTTTCTTATAAAATTTTCAAATAAATAATATTTCATCATAAATCTTAGCCAAAGTTTATTCCGTTATCTTTTTAGTAAAAAACAAAATAAGCCAAATTAGTTTATAACCAAAAATGATAACTTTTAAACATTTTTTTTCACATTTTTATTTTATTTTTTTATATTATTTTTTATTTTTTTATTTTTTTTTTTACATACTGTCACCCTAGCAGTACAGTGTCACCATTTTTTATTTTACACTGATTGCTTTTACACCCATATAGGATGTAAAAGCAATCATTTCTCTTTCTCTCTGTCTGCATTCTTGCACTCATTGAGAAGTACTGAGTGAGCTGTGATTGGTCACAGCTTGTCACATGGTACAAGGCTGTTGTAAATAGCCTTGTACCATGTGACCTCTGTGATCATTCACAGATTTCACATGTAGTAAGCAATGATGTCAGAAGTGACATCTTGCTTACTACTTTGCATGTGATCACTGATTGGCCAATCACTGATCACATGATCGGGACCACGTACAGAGGTCCCGTCCGACGATCGGTGTTTCACTGTGTCCGGAGGACACAGCGGGCATCGGATCGCGGTGCTGCGCGCTCCCAGGGAGCGCACACAAGCAGGCTGCGGGGAGGCCATTTATAAATGGCCACCCGACCCTGCAGTGCCACCGTCCGGCCGTTTATATACAACTGCCGGTCGGGAAGTGGTTAACAAAAGTGGTGTGACTCTTTAAAGTGTATATAATATAAATATATTGATTTTATCAGTAACACGTACAGTCGGTTGTTTTTTGCTAGCTGGTGTGGAAGCAGTTGAAGTACCAAGCTGGAACACAGACAAAGGGCATGTGGGGGTGTGGGGGGTTTAAGGACATTTTGTACAGTACACAAGGAAAAACTTGGCATGGGATGATTGTTATTGTTTTTGATTTTGACAAGTACTTCTCTGAGTTTCAAGGCTTCACTCTGGGGAAGAGAAGGTAACCTATGGTGATAGGATTGTATGCTTAATTTTTTGCTGCTGCTTGCCCTTCCCTTCTTTTTCTTAAAAAAAACACTCACGGGAAAAGGCCATTGAGGGCCAAGGGGGTTAAAATGAGTCTCTCAACAAATGTGGTGGCCCCACAAAATCCAATTGGGTCCCTTTTCTAGTTGTCAGTTAGTTTACCCAGTTTGCAAAATGCCATTCCAATCCAGGTTTGCTAGACCAGGGCAGAGATGGCCTCATGGAAAAAAGCAAAAAACAAAAATAAGGTAATATAAATGAAAAAAAAGTACATCTTTGTAAAATTTTTAACAAAACAGGAAATACATAATAAGGACTTAATAGGGTGTGGTGCAGTGTTGGGGTTTAATGGACATTTTTGCTGGATTCACCAAACTTCCCGAGAAAAAACTTTTCCTAGTTCACTTATCCATAGCCTGTGGAAATGTTTATAAGACTACTTTACATTACACATGTATTTTCTCCAATTATGAATGACCCACAAAATATAGACAACAGCTATGAAAACAGAAATGACAAATTCAATTAGAAACACATCTTGGTTTGGGATGAACTTTGCACAAACCATGTGTCTTTTCAGTGAAATACTCCTAAGGTTTCAAACAGTATATGCTGAAGTACTGTATATTTCCTTAGGAAAATCACAGTAATTATTCTTTCTTTACAAGGCCATTTCCTCAAGTCAGATTGCACCTTTTCCTTCCTCATACCATGCATACATCCTCTAATAACTGCCATCTTCACCTGCATATATCTCAGTCTCACCCTCTTCCTCATATCAGACAGGCTGCAGAATCTCAACATTCACATATTCTTTCATGTATCAGCCTTAGCAACTTGTCTTTAATTTGCCTTCTAATGTACTGCTGCTTATTCTAGGCACTTCATTGAATCTTTTTCCTTATTGAGTTTTAAGTTTATATGCCAGAATCCTTCCATTATTAATTGTACATATTGTAGTAAAAACATTGTAAGAAGACTAATTGTGCTAGAAATGTAGTCTCATAGTACTCAAATGTGCATTATTTTATATCATAATGTTCCTATTTATACAACAGAGCAGGTATGCCTGTAGTTTCAATTGTTCTGTTTTTAAAAAAAGGTTTATTTAAACACTGTTCAATATAAAATGCACCCCCCTTTTAGCATATTTTCTATATCACAATGATACTTATTATTATTACAGAGTTATATATCTATAGTTTCTGTTGCATGGGTGGAGGTGTAGTTATTTTATGCTGGCCCACTGAACATTTGTGTTTACCTAAAATCTATGCGTGGGAGAGTAAAACAAATAAATAAAAGATTCCTATCGACCCAACTGAATGTCTAAAAGGGAAAAGGGAAGGGATATGGGTTCCCTGGGCAGTATAAATATGACTAATTTAGTAAATCTCACCACATGCCTGTGCTAATATAATTGGTGTTATTTAATAATGCAGACCAAAGTACAGTAGCTATATCTTAGAATACCACAGAAACAGTCATAAATCTTTTTTTTTATAATAATCTCAATTGTTACAAGTAATTGCTCTTTGCACAAAAATATTGCACATGTATTGCTTTAATGTGCAATTCTGGTTAGGTGTGAATCTACTCTCATATAAAACAATAAAAAGGATATATGTGTACATTTGATGGTCTTGACAAAAAACACTAATCATTTCTGTATCCTAATCTGCCATATCTATGTAAGGAGATGAAAGGTAGTCTAAGCATGCTAACCATGATATCAATAATTCCTCAATTTGCAATAGGTGGTTTAGAGCTTTTAGGATTGAAACATGGCACTACAGATTGACCAGTAGTTGGGCAGTGTGGAGTTCATGTACTTATACAGTATAGCTGGTCTGTAAATAGAATAACTTATGCTTCTTCTACAAGGGGTAAGCTCCTAGAACCCAGACAACACACAAGCAAATCATTGCAGAATTCACTAATTCCTTAGAAGTTGTGTGAGCCTTTGGACAGAGAGCAGGTGTGACGAAGGTGACCTAACCAGAAGCAAAGATAAGGGTCAACCTTCAGGAAAATGTTTCTCTACAAGAGAGAGGTGTACACATGGGATATGTCAAAGGTTGAGTGGTTTGCTTGTCACAACATCTGAGTAGAAGCTCTGGAATAACCCAGCTGTTAGTTAAAGAGAGTCAAAATTTGGAAGGGACTACTGAAAAGTACCAAGAAAGTGCAAGTGAAATAACCTTGCTTCTACTGAGAAAAGATGGAGAGCTGCCCTCTGTATGGAACTAGTGATAAGCTGAACATACCTGAGCTCAGTTCGAGGCAGGTTTGCAGAACTTCAAACCCCAGTAAAGTCAATGGGAGCTGAATGTTAAAAAAGTAGTGGCGTTTTTCTAAGCTAATCAGGAATAGTCAAGGAATCAACAATCTTAGATTGTAAGCTCCAAAGAGCAAGGCCCTCAAATCCCTCTTGTATTGAACTGTATTGTTGCTGTATTGTCTCCCGTTATATTGTAAAGCACTGAGCAAATTGTTGGCGCTATATAAATCCTGTATAATAATAATAATAATTTTGAAAAAAATAAATATTTTCTACTTTCTGTTATAGAACCTATCCAATAAAATCAAATTTCTTCATACATTTAGGCCAAAATGTATTCTGCTACATGTCTTTGGTAAAAAAAAAAAATCCCAATATATTTGGAATTTTAATTGGTTTGTGTGAAAGTCATTGTGTCTACAAACTATGGCACATTATATATATATATATATATATATATTTATTCAGGCCTGAAAAATGGCAGGACAGGACAAATACCCCCCAAGTGACCCCATGTGTAATAATAATAATAACAAAAAATGGCATGGGAACTGCCTCGAGTAAGGTACAATAAAGCAAAACATTTTTTTTAATAAAAAGTCATTTTGGAAGGGAGCAGCTATTTTAAAAATGATTGAAGGGCAATGTTCAAAAACAAAATGTCTTTAAATAGCATGCCTGGTGGTGCCCTTCCTGCCTGTGAAGTGATGTTTCTGTATGATATATACAACCTGATACAACAACACTGACATTTACAAAGAGAAAAATGCCTTTTATATTGCTATTTAATGATAGCTCCTGACTGTTTAATTCCATTTGTAGATAATGAAGACATAGATTCACTTCTTCTTTATCAGACCCTTATTCTGGATGAGTGTCTGGTATATATGTAAATAGAGGGGACTCTACATAAAAAAAGAATAGTGAGGGGTTCTCCCAAATTCCATAAGAGACTCTTTGGGTGTGGAAATCTACACAAAACAAATAAAAGAATGAGAGGGGTCCCTCAAAAGCCATATCAGACCCTTATCCAAGCATGCAACCAAGCCGGTCAGGAAGGCCAGAGGAAGGGAGGGTGTGACATTCATCAGATCACAGAAAGCCTTGCACTTAGTGAAAAGAATACAAGTCTTTTTCTGAAAGGAGGAGGTGGTCAACATGTGTCTAGTTACGATCCGTGTACTACAGCTTGAATTACAGGTCTCAGTACCAGATGTTTGGTTCTTACTGTAATGTGAGGGCTAAATGAAAGTATCAGTTTTGCCAAATAGAGCAGCAGCCAGGAGTTTAGCATTAATGTGCAGTGTACTAATTAGCTGAGTGGATTGTTCCAGAAAAATGTAACACAAAGCAGCAAAACTAAATTTGGTTTACTGCACATTTGAAACACTTGAAAATTTTTTCAAACCCTGAACATAGAGTCCAGATGACATTGAAGTCTCTAGGAGCTGAACTTTGCATTTTTTATTATTTTTTTTTCCTGACCCTTTTCAATGGAAATTTGCAATGATTTTGGCAAAAAAAGCATAAAGTATCTTGGCACTGCCATGGGAGGCATGTACCAATGCAAAAAGAAAATGAAAAAATGTTAATTCTGTGAGGAGTGGTTCTTTTAAAAATGCTTAAATGGCAACATCAAAATCACATTGTTCCTTTAAATAACATGCTTGAGAGTTGCCTTAAACCTGCAAGTAAAGTTGTGAACCTGTAGGATGTACTTCAGCAAAAGTGATCTATTTAAAAAAAAAACTATTGTTACTAAATTGCATTTTCTTCTGCATTGTGTAAACAAGCAGCTCGGGGATCCATATGTGGTCAATTTTTTTCAGCCAGCATTCCCAGACAGTTTGTTGACATTCAGCTGCCAGTCAGGGAGCAATTATTTCTGATTTACAATAAGAGTCCAGTGAGAAAGGATTGTTAGCATTGGTTGTCATGTTTGTTTCAATGGGTCATCAAGGCATCATTTATCATGATTGATGATGGATCTATGTTGAGGGTATATGGCCTGGTGTGGTTCAGGAGAAGGATGTCCAATTTTACTGCCCCTCTCTTTCCTGGCCAGCTCGGCTGCATGCCTAGATAAGGATCAAATTGGGCAGCACAGAGGCTAAATGATTAGCACTTCCGCCTGGCAGTATTGGTTCGAATCCCAGCCATAGTATCACCTGCCTGGAGTTTGGATGTTCTCCCTGTACCTGTGTGGGTTTCCTCTGGATACTCCGATTTCCTTCCACACCCCAAAGACATGCTGGTAGGTTAATTGGATCCTGTTAAAAAATTGGCCCTAGCATGTGTATGTATGAATGTAAGTTAGGGACCTTAGATTGCATGCCCCTTGAGGGCTAGGGAATTATGTGAATGTACAATATATATGTAAAGTGCTGGGTAAATTGACAGCGCTATATAAGTACCTGAAATAGTAACTGTTGATTTTGGGGTAGACCTTGCACTTTTTCTTTGTAGGCTACCCCTAAAAATCCATACCAGACCTCTATCAGAAATTGGGGTCTATTTTGAATTTTGGGGGTAACCCACATCACTTTTTTTTGTTGTTAATGAGCTTATGTTCCACAACCTTGAGTTTGACTTAAACGTTAAGTACATCCCTCATCACCAGTAAGAAACATCAGTGTGTTTGATTCTTCTGCACCCTAGGGTTAAAAAGATTATACTTAACATGTTTTATGCACATGGGTGTATGTATGGGTGTGTGTGTGAGTGTGCACAAGGTTGTGATCCAGCAAAGGAAGTTCATGTACAAGAGCTTGTAAATTTATTTTCTGTGCTGGTCCTTCTAAGCAGTAAGAGCTAGTAAACTTGCTTGGTGAACTTGGATAGAATATGTGACATATAAAAATTGTCCATGATGCTCCCAGTGTCATCCAGTTTAACCAATAGCTTGCAATATAGACCACATTTTATTTGTGAAATTTAAAAAAAAGGAACTGAAATTCATCTAGATGGTAGCATTACTTACTGAGGTTCAAAAATGTAAATAATAATTAAACACATATGTGAAATCAGTTATTAGAAACTACAGCTTTTAATGAAATGCTGGGTACCTGAGTTGCCACCAAGTAAATATGCTTCTCCTCCAATATAGTTGTACCCGGGGTCATTTTGGTCTCTATGATACTAATTTAGTAGCACATATTTGAAATTAAAATTCAATTAAATAAAAACAAATTTTAAAAAATGTTTTAAAGGGGCTCCAATGACAAATTATTTCATATATACAGTGGCTACACAAGTCTTTTTTTTTACAATTAAATGTTAGCAAACATTACCTTTTAGATTTATATATGGGTTTCTAAAATTAATAACAAATTTAAACATGTCTTCCTTTATGGATAAATCACACTCCTTTCTCCAGTGATTGGTTTGGTGTTGTTTCAGCAATTTTTCACTCATTGCAACACTAGGATTGATCAGGTCAACTATAGCAAGAAAACCGTCTCATTCAGCACTCAAAAATTTAAAAGTGAATGGAATCCATGGAATCCATACGAATAGCAATGTATATTACTGACCATGAAGGATTGTTGTTGTTGTTGTTGTTTTTTTTGCCAGGAAATTGAGTTTGATAACATCTTTTACATTAGGCAGATAATTTTTACTTTTATAGTAAAAAAAAAAAAAAAACCTTTAAAACCAGTCCCTTAACTTTAACAAGCTTAAAAGCCCTCTACTTGACTGCAATTAGTATGCTTTCGTGATGTGTACTTTGTTATTAGAATTATGTTTTCAGTATAATTACACCATGTGCAAGCTAGCCATTCTTCTTGCTCTAAAGATAAGCGAATCAATCTTTACAATTTAGAACAGAGAATACTTTCTCAGTGAAATAAGTGCTTTTCTTAGGAGTGCCCACATGATTTGTAGGTCTGCTTTTTGTTTGCAGTATTGCTCATTTCCAATTCAAACATTTAGATCAACCTGACATGTATTTTTGCATATTTCACATGCTATATACTTTTTCATTAGTGGCTCTGTTTAATTTGGCAATTTTGGACTGTTTATATGTTTTTTGGATGGCTGAAACAAGCAAGAATGTCTGGGTTTTTGAGATTCTGGCTAACAAGATAATGGATTTTACTAGCGTCTTCCAAAATGTTTCAGCATATGTAGTTTTGTGTCTGGTACACTAAATAAAAAATCATATTGGATTTTCCAAATTAAACATACAGTTCCATTTTTAGATGAACATTGATCATCAATGGTGTTTTGAACATACTTAGTTTGCTAGAAATTTGGCTACATCAGCTTATGACACAGACCTACAGCTGGAACACTTGAAAATGACTATTTAAAAGCACTGTATTATCCATACGCATATTTATACAAGAAAACATTATGTATTCTTCCATTCTCTGGACAGTTTCTGAGTTTTCAAGATCAAGGAAAGGCTAAAGAGATAAAATGGTTGAAATGCCCTCTAAGCGCACAACCACTGGCACTGAGAGGATCAGTGAGCCTCTTTTAATATTTCACAAGCTTGGGCAACACTGAAATGACCAGGCACTGCATATTTTTCCTATAGCTGCTACATTTGACACTGATCATATAAACGACATCCAGCACAAAATGATTTGTGTTTTTAGACATAAAAAAATAAATAATAAAAAGAAATCTATATTTAAGAAATCTGTGCAACTGGAAATGCTAAAGATTAGTGGTGAAGTACTGCAAGTAACTAAAGAACAAACACTTATTTACTGTCTATAGATATATACACTACTGTATATGAGAAAAGTCTAAAGACACCTGATCATCACACCTACTGTAAATGAGGTTGCTGGACTTTTCACAAGATTTCAGAATTCTGAGTTTCCTCTTACCAAACCCATCATGTTTTTATGGACCTGGGTTTGTTGCTTAGGAGCACAGTCATGCTGAAACAGAAAAGGGCCTTCTTCAAACTGTTATCATACAAATATTTCACATTTTGGCTCATCATTCCAGAGCATCTGCTGCCATTTCCTATGTTTTTGTGCATAGGACATGGAAACAAGGCTATGCACGAAAACATAGGAAGTGGAGTGCAGAAAAATGTTAGCAGGTGCTCTGGACTGATGAGTCAAAATGTGAAATATTTGGCTGTAACAAAATGCAATTTGTTCACAATGGGCTGGAGAGCAATACAACAATGAGTGTCTGCAGGCAACAGTGAAGCATGGTTGAGGTTTCCTGCAGGTTTGGGGCTGCATTTCTACAAATGGAGTTGGAGGTTTGGTCAGGATCAATGGTGTCCTCAATCCTGGGAGATACAGGCAGATACTTATTCATCATGCCATACCATCATCAATCATCATCATCATCATCATCATCAAGAGGAGTTCCGGCTCCCCCCCAGAAAATTAAAAGTCAGCAGCTACAAATACTATAGCTGCTGACTTTTAATATTAGGGCACTTACCTGTCCAAGCATCCAGCAGTCTTTTCACCCAAGCCAATTGTTCAATAAGCTATCAAGTGCTGGAGCCACCATCTTAACTAAGGGAAACTGGCAGTGATTCCTAGCGGCTTCACAGCCGAATTCCTACTGTGCATGAGCGAAGCACATTGCACTTTGTGAATAGGCCAAAGTCTTCTGGGACCTGTGATGTGCCCCAGAAGGCTGCAGGGGAAGAAGGGGGCAAAACTTCCGGGTCAGTTCACTGTGCCGAACTGACAGGTACTCGCTCCTCCCTAACCACCAAAAGGTGCCAAATTTGATGGGGGGGGGGCAGACAAGTGAAGTCTGTCTGGGATTATGAGATGGGATGTCTGGGATAAAGAGACAAGGATTGGAGACAGCCTACGTCCAAAGAAGATCTGTGGTTATTTGGAACAACCTACCTGCTGAGTTCCTTCAAAAACTGTGTGCAATGTATCTAGCAGAATTGATGCTATTTTGAAGGCAAACAATAAAATAATTAACATTTCTATTCTACAATCATTCTTAAAGTACAGCACTTTTCAAACCCGCCTAAATATTTTGCACAGTGCTCTCTCTCTCTCTCTCTGTATATATATATATATATATATATATATAATTTTTTTGTGACAGTGTGGCGATCTGTCACGATGTATATAGAATATTTCACCCAGGATTCTCAACAAGGCAGGTTGAGGGGCTCCAGGATGCTTTGTTTAGGACCTGGAGCTTGGAGATTTCACAATGATCTGGGTGGGAGAAAATCTCCAATCCTGGGACCAGGTTTTGAGAATGGCCAGGAGACTGATTGGGCAGGTGTGTGGGTCTCTTATAGACCAGGACCAGGGTTCTGGGCTCCACCCTCCTGAGGAGTCCATGTGGGTGCAAGGGAGCAGCCACAAGTGTGCATGGTGGCACAGAGTAGTCTAACAGAGCAGACAGGGCCCAAGCCTGTGGGCTGGAAAAGCAGGAAAGCTGTGAAAGGGAGCTAACCAAGGTACAGTGTTTTGTATGTGAATGGTCAAGAGGACCAAGGCATAAAGCCTGAACAGTGGTGCCACTAAAGAGAGCCAGGAGGCTGAATCTTTTTTTCTTTTGCATTGATGGTGGATACCCCTGCATGGGAACCTATATTGTATGGAACTTTCTTTTAAATACAATTGGGCAAAAACAGCCCTTACAAAAAAAAAGCGAGTGGCTGTGTGCTTTACAGTTCTACCCTTGCTAGTTCTCACAATATATCAATATATATATATATATTATATATATATATATATATATATATATACTATATACTATATATATAGTATTTATATATATACAGTGTCTCCCAGAAGTGTGTACACCCCTCACATTTTTGTAAATATTTTATTATATCTTTTCAGTGTCTCTAAATGCTCAACCTTGAAGCAGATGGGTTACAGCAGCAGAATACCACACCAGATGCCAGTGTACTCATCTTTTGATGACTACTTCCAGTAGGATAATGCACCATGCCATAAAGCTCAAATCACCTCAAACTGTTTTTTTTTAACATGAAAATGAATTCACTGTACTCCAATGGCCTCCACAGTCACCAGATCTCAATCCAAAAGAGCACCTTTGTGATGTGGTGGATAGAGAAATTCGCATCATGGATGTGTATCCTGTTCCTCCTTGCACAAAGGAGCAGATACTGGTCCTGCTGATGGGTTAAGGACCTTCTCTGGCCCTGTCCAGCTCTCCTAGAGTAACTGCCTGTCTCCTGGAATCTCCTCCATGCTGGGAGACACAACAAACCTTCTGGCAATGGCATGTATTGATGTGCCATCCAGGAGGAGCTGGACTTCCTGAGCAACCTCTGTAGGGTCCAGGTATCGCCTCATGCTCCAAGTAGTGACACTGACTCTAGCCAAATGCAAAACTAGTGAAAAACAGTCAGAAAAGATGAGTAGGGAAAAAAATGTCCGTGGCTTCCACCTATAAACCATTCCTGTTTTGGGGGTCATCTCGTTGTTGCTCATCTAGTGCACCTGTTGTTAATTTCATTAACACCAAACCCCCTCTGCTACGTAACTGAAAAGATCAATAGCCCAGGAGTTTAATTGTCTTGATGCTATACTCTGATTAAAGAGTGTTCCTTACATTTATTGAGCAGTATATTTATATATATAAAATGACAGTTCTGCGACCATTCATAGTGAAGTGTAATGTCATATGATGTTTATAAACTGTTGCCACTCTTCAATGACTACTGGGGGAGGGCAAACTGACGTCACAATGCTCACGGGATCTACGGACAGGTAATGAGAGGAAAGCCTGTGATTACTAGTTTATACTGTACATATCTAGGTGCAATCAAGCACCATTCAAATGTGAGTGTCATTTTAATGTTTTTTTAGTAATAAAGCGTTTTAAAGGATAATACACTATCTCTGTCTATTCTGTTTTTTTATGGAGCAATTAAAAGAAGAGGAAGAGGAGGTACAGTAGAAGTACTAGAGATCTCTGTGAGAAGGTGATCCATCAGGGAGTCATCATCCTATTAGTCCCATTAGGACATAAGCGCTTTATCACCAAACATTGTAAAATTTGAAGTAAAAAAAGCTCCAGGTGAAAGCACATCTTGGGTGATGGTGGAGGAGTACAAGAAGTTAATATGAAGAGTTTGATTGAACAGAACTGTGGATCGGTGTCAATTTTGGAAGATAAATAAATACATATTATATTATATGGGACTTTTTTGCACACATTGTGATTTGTTTGCACATATGTTATGATTTATTGACTTAAGCATTGTCACAATGGGATTTTGTAGTAATAGGGAGGCGCTGCACTATTATTTGTTTATTATTTCATTTGTTCCTTTTCCACAAAATTGTGGCAAAAAATTGCAACTTCTAAAAAAATCACAATGCCTCTTACTAAATACCTTGCACTGTCTACGTTCCAAAAAGGGGTCATTTGAGGGTATTTGTTCTGTCCTGGCATTTTAGGGCCTCAAGAATTGAGATAGGCCATCAGTACATTAGGATTGATCAATTTTCAAATATATACTGTATTTTTCGCTCCATAAGACGCACTTTTTTCCCCCCAAAAAAGGGGGGAAAATGTCAGTGCGTCTTATGGAGCGAATATAGAGCGGCCGGTCCGGTATTTTCACCGCCGCCGTGTCAGAATACCGGGCTGGCCATTCAGCTCTGCAGTGGGACCTTACCTGTTCCTCTATCCAGCGCCGCGCTGTCTTCCCGGCTTCTGTAGTGTGCGTGACAGCCGGGTCCCAAGTGCGCATGCACAAGAAGCGGTGCTCTTTGTGAATGGTAAGGCGGTACCTGGGACACATGACAGATCCCAGAAGCCGCTGGACCAATCACAAAGCGCAGCGCTTCTCGCTCATGCGCACTGGGCACCCGGCTGTCTGCCGAGCGCCCACACTACAGAAGCCGGGAAGACAGCACGCGGCTGGATCGAGGAACAGGTAAGATCAAAGAAAAACTCTGCGGAAGTAAGAGCGGGTACCTGTCAAATTTAGGTACCCGCTCCCCCTCCCTCCCCAAAGGTCAGCAGTCATCTCCTGTACTGTCCGCAGTCTCTGGTCATCCCTGTACTGTCCGCAGTCTCTGGGCATCCCTGTACTGTGTCCGCAGTCTCTGGTCATCCCTGTACTGTCCGCAGTCTCTGGTCATCCCTGTACTGTCCGCAGTCACTGGTCATCCCTGTACTGTCCGCAGTCTCTAGTCATACCGGTACTGTCCGCAGTCTCTGGTCATCCCTGTACTGTCCAAAATCACTGGTCATCCCTGTACTGTCCATAGTCACTGGTCATACCTGTACTGTCCGCAGTCTCTGGTCATCTCCTGTACTGTGTCCGCAGTCTCTGGTCATCCCCTGTACTGTGTCCTCAGTCTCTGGTCATACCTGTACTGTCCGCAGTCTCTGGTCATCTCCTCTACTATGTCTGCAGTCCATTAGTTCAGAATTTTTTTTCCTGTTTTCTGCCTCTAAAACCTAGGTGCGTCTTATGGTCAGGTGCGTCTTATGGAGCGAAAAATACGGTACATACCATAGTTTGTAGACTCTACTTTCATACAGAGTAAATAATATACACTGATTTGGGCTATTTTTACCAAAGAAATATAGCAGAATACATTTTGGTCTAAGCTTATGAAGAAAGATTATTTATTTGCAAAATTTTATAACGGAAATTGAGAAAAATGTGTCATTTACTAGCAAATTAAACAGCATTTTTTTTTTTGTAATTGTCAGTTTTACTGCAGTAGGGAGTGTACATTTATATCAGTAATAATTAATATTAATTTAGCAGATGTCTTTGCTATTATTAGGTTGTATACATTGTAAAGATACATTATTTCATAGGTATGTTAAAGTATATGTGAACCCTCACCTTGTAAAACAACCCCAAAATAGAAATGAAAGGCAAAACATTTGTGTGTACATATAAATACCTTTTTTCCTTTTGAAAAGTGATCACATACCCTCTGTTCTCAGCTACATAAGGAGCTCAGAAAAATAGGGGAGATGTAAATGGCTGTGTGTGTGTGTGGGGGGGGGGGGTCATATCAGAAGAAGTCTGATCATTGGAGGAGAGCAGGCAGAGCTCTCAGCACAGCCAGAAAGCTGACCAGGCTGTGCTCTGCTGCCTAGTGTGGTCAATTTTTAATAGGGAAGTGAGTGGGATGGCAGGAACACCAGGTATTTCACACAAAGTAAGCAATACAACAAAAACAGATATTGTTTCATAGAAGTACATGGTACGACAGGCACATATCTATGAAATGTTGAGTTTACTTATTCCCAGGCACTTTATTTGAAGATGAAGACATTTTTGCACTGTTCACATTGCTTTTTATTCATTATCAAAATCTCTGCTACCCATCAAACATATATTTTTTTAAATTTTTCTTTGCTTTGGTACATAACCCAGAGCAGCGCCCAACCCCACCACCCTAGATGTTACTTGTGGACAGTCCCTAGTGTCTTAGCTCATAAATGTTTATTACTGTTTTTCAAGATTCAACTCTGATTGACTTAAAATGTTACTAAATCCACAACAGTAAAATCAGTATGTTTATGTAGTAAAGCATGCTTGTTATACTCACTGTGGAACCTAAGGGGTTAATCCTCTGCATTGTGTAAGAAGGATGTTTGATTCTGTCTTCTCTGATCCTTCCCTTCTTCTACTGTCCCCAATCCATCTGCTGACAGAACAGAGCCCTTGGGCAAGCTGCACATGCTCAGTTTGGTGTGTATTGGTAGAGAGTTTTTTTTTCTTGGGTGACGATGAGAGTAGGAAGAGGGGGGTGGAAATTTATTGAGTGTATGTGATCAGCACAGGGTCAATCAGCGCTGTCCAGACAGAGGGTCCAGGGGCCTGCAGCCTCATAGAACAATCATGGGAGAATCAAAACTCCTCCTATTAGCTTTAACCAGTGCTCTGCTGGACATTGATAAAGTCAGAAAACTGCTATAACTGCTGATGAGAAAAGGTATTTTGCAGTTTTTATTTGCTAAAATAATTGTATTTCCATGTTGTGTGTACTGTGGGAGACCAGATAGAGTGAATGCAGGATCCTGGATTTAGGAACACTTTTAATGGGGTTCGGATCCAGCACATAAACTTTTGTAATGATTGCCAAAGCCATCTCACGACAAACCCAAGTACATTTGGCTCACTCCTAATGTCCACTGCAACTTATTTTAACTCTTTGATTAATAGTTTAGGAAATATACTATCCCTTAGCTCTAATTTACAATGTCTTCCTGCATTTTTCTTTAAACACAGGAGAAGTATAAACAAACTTTGGGTTTACATGCATTTACTTGCATTTAGTCTTGTCTAGACAAGTTCTGAGCTTTTCATCTGCTCTTGGACAGACAGATTGTTTTTCAAATACAGCTAAAATGAATGCATCTAAATGCAATTAAACACGCAGTGCATTTAAAATGATTACATGCATTTATCTGCATTTAGTATTTAGTAATGTCCTATAAACTCATATAAATGTACTATATACAGTATAATCACATGCTCATGTCAATGACGCCTAACTGGACTGAGGGTTTAGGAACAAAACTGACAAACGTTTGGATGCCTGATGCTGTCCTAATCACATAGGCACAGACTTTTTTTTATACAAGACTGTGTGTGTAATGGTACAGAAGGCTATTACTCAGCATGTGATAGAGAATGACAGCTTATTTCACACCATATGAAGTACTGAATACCAGCAGAGACCACATATTCAAAACACTACATAGTTAAGAAACAAACCATAAAATAATCCAACACAACAGTGGAAGACTTTGAAAATACATTTAAAAATATAATTAATATAAAAGCATCAATAATGCAGTATTGCTAAAGATTCTCACTGCCATAAGCTGAGGTTTTTAATTCTCCATTCTCTGTGAGATTTCTGTTTTTTTATGTCTTTCTAAATCTACAGTTGTTGTAGAAGGTAGATATTTAAGAAAGACTCTGCGTCCACGTTCAACGCATACTGTATAGTAACAAGGAATATATGCGAGCGCAAAATATCAACAGCAGCTGTTATTAAAGGTGACCCTCTAGACCTCCAAATAGTACAGTTAAATATAAAGGTAGCGCTAAAAATAGTAATATTAAAACTATAAACCGTGAGTGCTAGTAAAGCGCTTATAAAGTGATACCATGATAAATCTCCTACCAGGAGCCTATCAGAGTGATGTCACGCTGCACACCGTCACCAGGAAGGCCGGCGGCCATTTTACATATTATATATTCATGTGAGTTCTTTTATGGATTTTTTTATGGATTTTGCTGGATACTTCAAATAAGTACTATTTTATTAGTACCCATTTGTCTCTGGCTCGTAATATGCGAGCCCCTAAGGTGGATATGTCCCCCAATCTGTGATGCTTCTGATCTGGTGGTATGATTCTTACGTGGAGCTGTCCCTGTAATATCCCTGGTTTGATGGTCTAATGACAACGTGGAGCTGTCCCTGGGAACAGAGTGTGACCTTTGAGAGTGGTGTTACCCTGTGTGCCTTGAGTGTGCCTGATGACCCCGCAGTCTTAGCCCAGACCCTGATGACCACTGTTGGATGTTTACACACATGCGCATTGTTTGTGCGCTTCTGGTGAGTGCATTCATATTACTGGCCATCACCATATAGGATTACCAGCACGGAGCACGGATCACCTCATTTTCTGGACTTGATTTGCATTGTATATGACGCACTACAGTCACTTTATCTATTTGATTTTATACTCTTCTAAGATGTCATTAAGAGACGATTTTTTAAGGTATCACTGTATAAGCGCTCTACTTACGCTCATGGTTTAACATTTTAATATTACTATTTTAGCGCTGCATTTATATTTTACTGTATACTGTATAGTGGTTACTTTATTAGCTGCACTATAAAGGGTGCACATGGTCAGGAACAATTTGAGGCTGTGCATTCAAGTAATACTCAGATTGCATTAAGGATCGTAAGACGTGTAAGGAACATACTTCACAATGTTATATCACTACCACTTGAACTGTTGCTAAAATGCAAAGGACAAGATGGATTCTTTCATTCGTTCCACGTAGACAAAATTCTGACAAACTAGAAGCTGAGAACTCTTAGACCAGGCAGTGTGTTTCTAGTCTTCGTTTATCCAAGTTTAGTGATCCGGTGTCCTCTTTGGTCTTATTTTCCTATTCTTAGCTGAAAGAATTGGAATCTGGTGTGGTTGTACAATGAAGTACAGTAAACCTCGTATGGGTGTCCAATGATGTGGTTCAGAAAACCTGGTGTGATTTTCCAATGTTGTGGTGCAGGGAATCTTGTGTGGTTATCCAACAATGCAGTGCACGGAGCCTATTGTGGATGTCCAGTGATGTGGTGTAGGGAACCTGGTGCAGTCATCCACTGACATCATCCACTGACGTGTTGTAATTATCCAATTAGAGAAGCCATTATACACACTACTTTGGTAAAGGTTGGTTATTTAACCTCCCTGGCAGTATTCCCGAGTGTAGCTCGGGGTAGAGTTTTAGTACCAAAAGCGGTAACTCCGAGCTACACTCGGGCTTACCATGCGGCGCTGCATAGGGAGTCCCTGCAGCACTTACCTTGTCCTTCGCTCCCACGATGTGTCCCCTGAAGCGTCCCTGGCCATCTCCTCCGGCTGATGCCGGCATCCGGCTTCTGTGTTCCGGTCCCCGTGACGTCGGGACGTACGGGCGGCGGCGGGAAATTTGAAAATTTTAAAAAATGTCATTTTTTTCAAAACACATTTTTCACAGTAAAACATTGCTGTTTCAACCCATTTCACATACATATTGTCCCTAGTGCTTTGTCCTGTGCCCTGCCTACATTTTGTCTGTCTTTCTGCCTGGAAACTTAGAAAAATCCATGGCGTCCAAAAAATGTCCCATTAGGTCAAAAGCGGTTTTAGACCAGCTAGAGAACAGCGATAGTAAATCAGAAGTACTTGCAGAATTGAGTGATAATGATTCGTGGGGGAAATTCATCATCAGACACTGAAAACGATTTTGCGACTTTGCTCAGCAATGTACGAACTTGGCGCTCTATTTCAAATTTCAGTGTTTTCGGTTTGATTATATTATTGAATTAAATGTATTATTATTATATTATTATTTTTTATGATTATTTATTAAATTATAATTTATGATTTCGTGTTTCAAATTTTATCATACCCGGGATGTTTAATAGACTCTTGTTTGGACAGATTTCAGTGAGTTATTCCTAAAAATTACAGCCTACAATAAAAAAACTACATATTTCCATGCAAAATAATGGTACCGCTTTCAGCACCAAAAATCTGAAATAATCATACCGCCAGGGAGGTTAAATAGTTGCAGAATTTATGTTTACGTGAACAAGTCTCACTATTCTCTGACCTCCCTAAACTTCTCTTATTTTCCCCCTTATTTGTGTTATAGCTGCTTAATTAATGCAAAAAATACAGCTGATACTTTAAAAAAAATTCAGACCTGTCCTGTGCACTCTTCCTATGTTAGCCCATCCAGTTCTTAACATGAACTGTAGAACAATAACTCTCTATATTGTGACAATGAGAGTAGGAAGGGGGGTGTAAATTCCACACTTAGATGACCCTATTTCATACGTTCTCAGCAACAACTGTACTCAGAAGCAGAGTACATTTCTAACTATACTTGCAGGGTATACTTTAACTGCCTGACAGATCAATGTACCAGACTCGTCACAGCATAACATTTGTACATAATGAATGGCTTTCTTTCATAGCCAATCACTGTGTATCGGTACCATGTGATAGCTGTGGCCAGTCACAGCTATCACAATACTACACAATGAATAAATGGAAGCTAGTCATAAAAATTATTGCTTATAACAGCGATCATCCCTTTTATAAGCAATTATAATGCAAAACAAATCCTAATCCCTTCCTCATAGTGGTACAAAGTCACTATGACAACACTGCACTGCTCTGATCACAGTATGTAAAAAAATTGTAAAAAAAAAAAATGTAAAAAGAAAAAAAATTGTTAAAGTGTTAAAAATTTTAAAATGTTTTGTTCTACATACTGTCACCAGTCAGTATCCCTGATCGATAGCACACCAGTCATATGATGAAGCTGTACTGTTCTGGTGACAGTATGAAAAAACAAGTGAAAAAAAACACAATTTATTTAATTAATTTTACCCCAAAAATTACAAAAAACTCACCATGCCTCTTACTAAATACTTCAGACTGTCTACTTTCCAAAAAAGGAGTCATTGTGGGAGTATTTGTACTCTCCTGGCATTTTAAGTCCTCAAGAAAATAGATGGGCAGTTTAGTACATCAGGACCAATCAATTTTCAAATGTATATTCCTTAGTTTGTAGACTATAACTTTCACACAAACTAAATATTATACACTGTTTTGGGTTCTTTTTACTACAGAAATGTATCAGAATACATTTTGACCTTAATTTATGAAGATAGATTATTTATTTGCAAAATTCTATAACATAAACAAAGAAAAAATCGTTTTTTAAAAAATATTTAATTTCAATTTAAAAAAAAAACAAAACAGCAGTGATTAAATACCACCAATAGCTCCTGCTGCTTTCTCTGTGTATAGTTGGAAGTGGAAAGAGGGATGCTCTTGTGCACATTACTGGATCGAGATTGGGCTCAGGTAAGTATAAGGGGAACTGTATCTCTATACCACCCTTGAAAGGCTTGCTCCTGTCCCCCATGGCTATATAGAAAACCCCCAATGGTCACTTAACACAGAAAGCAGCAAAACCTCATTTTTCAGCTGTACAGATGATTCTAAAGCAAAACAAATAAGATGGAATGGTAGAAAGATGCCTCTAGGTGGAATGGCATGGAATGCATGCTGCTTTCAAAGATCCAGAAGTTCGAGCTGGAAGTGCATTCCAGCCGTCACTTCCAGTAATGGGCTACATGACTTCCGGTCTGTGGTCATAGCAACAGTGGAGTCCATTGTTTAGCAGGAGTGCCACTAAGCCTGGTGCATCCCACTACAAGTCTAACAGGCTCCATTTTAGGACAAATCTGTGCACGAGTAGGCCCCACAAAGTGAGCAATGTAAATTAAAATAAATAATACAAAAATACAAAATGCATATGTGTAAGATGTCTGTCAATGGCGGAAGGCACAAGGGCTTCTCTTGAAGGCTATGGAATCTTTTAAAACCTGTTTAATTGATTGGTAACACAAATTGCTAATCAGCCAATCACATGGCAGCAATTCAGTGCATCTAGGTAACTAGATGTGGTGAAGATGACTTGCTGAAGTTCAAACCAAGCTTTAGAATGGGGAAGAAGGGGGATTTAAGTGACTTTGAACGTGGCATGGTTGTTGGTGCCAGACAGGCTGGTCTGAGTATTTCAAAAACTGCTGAGCTACTGGAATTTTAATGCACAACCATCTATGGGGTTTACGGAGAATGGTCCAAAAAAGAGAAAATTTCCAGTGAGTGGCAGTTCTGTAGACAAAAATGCCTTGTTGATGTCAGAGGTCAAAGTAGACTGGTTCGAGATGATAGAAAGGCAACAATAACTCATGTCAATATGGACCAAAATCTCTGTGTTTAACACCTTGTTGAATCTATGCTACAGAGAATCAAGGCAGTTCTGAAGGCAAAAGGGGGTCCAACCCAGTACTAGCAAGGTGTACCTAATAAAGTGGCCAGTGAATGTATGGAGTATGTTGTATTCAATACAATAATATGGATGGAGGATTTTTTTTTTTTATTGACTAGTGCATGGTCAGCTTTATGAGAGTTACCCAGGGTGAGGTTCATAGATCCCAAAGGTAGTTGAGATAGTTTATGTGATGTCTCATATGACTATTTTATTGAATATAGAGTAATGGGTGGAGATTTGATCTTATCTAACACTGTACAACTAGTTTACAGCTAGCCACAGTATTTACCTTATTCAAGATATTTTTATAAATGCTGCTTTATACTTTCATTAACATCATCAACCAAAACAGTAATTAGAACAATAATAGTATATATGGGGGAGATTTACTAAAACTGGAGCACACATAATCTAGGGCAGCTGTGCATGGTAACCAAACCGCTCCCCCCCCCACCAAACATCAGCTTGTTCAATTAAGCCTTGACAAAAAACCTAGAAGCTGATTGGTTACTATGCAGGATTGCACCAGATTCTGTGTGTTCTAGTTTTAGTAAACTCCCCTATGGTGTTTCAAATAATTGATATTCTGTGATATTCTAATACATGTCAAAAGTAGAATATGGAGGAGGAAGGCATGGTAAAATGTATTCTGTAAAAAGGTGTTGATTTTTTAATAACACTTTGAAAATATGACTAGTTAACAAATAACCACTTTGCTCATTCTCTCAGGTATTTGGGCATAAACAGACAAGTCAAGTTGACTCACAAACTTCCAAAGGTGCCTATAAATGGGCATTTGGTGTAAGAGGTCTATTTTTAGAGCATTGCTGGAAAAATATTTCTGTTACAACTAAGGTTCTAAATAAATCTTTTTTTGTATGAGAAAATTTAAAAGCAACATCATGACTCTAAAGATCATGGTATTTAGTTTCTTTCACATATAAATAACTGTTGTTTTTTTTCTCACAGACATAGGAATGCACTCACTCATTTTCAAATAACAACAAGAAAAAATACATTGAACCGTCACTATTGTATGTTTTACCTTCTGTTTGCTGCCTTGGGTATTTGTCATACATCTGAGTTAGTACAGAGAAATATGCAGAATGCCATGTAATGAAGAAATTATATTCTTATAGTAGTTGTTCTGGAAATTTTATAGATAGCTAGAACACCTGTCCTCATATTGATCAGTGGTTTCAAATTAATAATAACTACTGCAGTAGAGAACAGACACAAAGAGACACTCAGCATCTTTCCAAATGACTGTTCTGTTTATTCAGCACAATAGAAGGTTTTTGTGCATATGCTTAAGTAGGTATCACATTAATATTACAATTGTACTGTTAACAAAGGCAGGCTAATTTCTTATCAGGACTATAAAGAATGGAAGAGGGTGGTACAAACCCTTGGGCCAACCTTCTTGGGTCTGCAGCTGTGCCCCCCCTCCACAAAAAAAAATGGGGGTAAAAAAAATGGGGTCCCCTCTAAATTCCTGCCAGATCCTTGATCCGAGCACAGGCCTGGCTAGGCAGGAAAGGGGGGTGCCGATGTGGACAAGGGCTTCTTTCCCACAACTCTGGCTTGGTGGTTATGGGGGTTATCGGGCAGAGGGGGATTGTTAGCATCAGAGTGCCCCTTTAAATAAGGGAGCACTCTGATGCTTCCCCCCTTGTGAATGAGTAATTGGTACTTGTATCCCTACCCATTCACTAAAGGATTAAATGCAGTAAAAAATAAATAGAACAGTCTTTTGAAAAATTCCTTTAATTGAACAAAAACAACAGTTTTTGACAAGTCCTTTAAAAAAAAGGTAGAAAAAGTTCCATTTTTGTAATCCATCCTCAATCATGGTGTCCAGCATTGTCACGACGATGCCAACTCGCCAAAATAAAAAAAAAAACATGAAGCCTGCCATCCTGTCTGCAGTCACCGAGCACTCACTCTAATATGACAGGTCTGACGTTTGCCGGTCAGATGTAAACAAATAGGCATGGCTAGCGGTAATGTCACTGCTAGCTCCACCCAATTGTGTTGTGATTGGATCATTGCACTTGACCTGTGGTTTGGCCAATCAGCTAACACACAAATGGCCAATGTTCGACTTGAATTTAAGAATTTTTTAATTAGGTTGAGGCCTGCAGTCCCATGTGAATACATATTCAAAACATTATTAGTGTCATGTGCACAGTGAGTACAGTGTGCAAAACAAAAGTAAAGCATACAATATGGAATACAGTTTTATACAGACTTTACAATTTCTTTCACATAGCTTATGTAGCAAAGAAAATGTTTCAGATTGTGTTATAGATAGATAGATAGATAGATAGATAGATAGATAGATAGATAGATAGATAGATAGACAGTAAATTGAACATAGACAGGTACAACAAACCATTTTTATTTGCTGTGTTCTAATTACAGCAATCATATCTTGAGACATAGAGACAACAGTATTATATTGGCCATGGAAAATGTTATTTAGAGATAAAGGCAAACTCTCCTGACCCTTGTGGCCCCACATTCCCTTGGAGAAATCTTGGCACCCTTTAAAAAAAATCTATATGTATAACTTGAAGTGTCTTCATTCCAGTCTGGTGACATCATAGGCCTTCTTCAGCTATTTATTTAAACCACAGTGGGGAGATTCTAAGAGAGGTAGAGATTGCATTCCTTGTTGATAATGGAAGGGCAACAGAGTTTTGCCACTGGATTCACAGGAAATGGGTTGAATGACACTGAGGGGTTTATTTACTAAAGCTGGAGAGTCCAAAATCAGACTCCCTTCTGCATAGAAACCAATCAGCTTCCAGGTTTCATTGCCAAAGCTTCATTGAACAAGCTGAGGTTAGAAGCTGATTGGTTTCTATGCAGAAGGGAGTCTGATTTTGGACTCTCCAGCTTTAGTAAATAAACCCCTGGGTGTTACTCAACATAAAAGAGGAGCAGAACTGCTCTGCATTGGAGAGGAGGTCAATATAATCCTTGCTTTACCTTGGATTGGGCTTTAAAGTGTATGCCAGGCCAAAAACATTTTTATTGGTGGGAGGTAGAATAGGGAAGGATTAAAAATCCTGTAAACTTTTTGTTGCTGTCCTAGGTTTTGTGAGAGAGATTTTCTCTCACTTACGTCCCAGTAACATTTTCCTCAGATAGGAACTAGGGATAAATTTCAAGCAGCAACACATACAATAAATTAAAAAAAGTGTTTCTAGAAGCATAGAGAAAGGCTATAACCCACATTATGTTACCTGTTTCTTGTGACAGTAAGTGAGGGGAAATCTCTCTAAGGACCAATTATTATTATTATACAGGACTTGTATAGCAATTCATATCTGAGTGGTCTGAAGAGGTTAATTATTGCACATGCATTAATAGGCATCATGCCATATGTTAACATTAATTTCTTTAAGGCAGTCTACTCATTTGAATGAGCTGACTATACACCACAACAGACTACAAAATGCATTTGCTCAATTTTTTTTCAAATGTAAATGTACTGTGTTAATGTGTTTTGCAATGCACTGCATCACAGGTGAATCAAAAGTGTGTTCCTTTAGTGAACTGGGATGACATCAGAAATAAATGACACTGCAAAGCACCAATGAGTGAATGGTGCTTTTCCTGGAATAGGGTTTTAATCTATCCACACCTTGTCCATAGCTGAAAAAGAAAACTTTGGTTGGGCATACACTTTAAATGGTAACTCAGTATTCAAAAGATGCTGTAAGATTATTTTATGTTTTCATGTGTGTATTTATTTGTGTACAAGAGGCTGCACAACTGACTTGGCAATTTTGAGGCAGTTCTGCAATTTCTCTGGGATAATTTCATTTATATAAATAAAGGAAGTGGAACACCCAACAGTTTGCAGGAACCAAGCCAGGAACCATGCCAGGGAGGTCTTGACATAAGAGAGTATAAGAGATATATAAGAAAGGTCAGTCCATGTGGTTGACATTTTACTTTAGGGTGGAGAGATTACTGAATTGAAACTATTAATTAATTTAAAAGACTGCAAAGCTTAGGAAATCTGCTAGATTTCACTATTAGGGGTAAGATAAAGAGAAGGCCTGCTCCCTTTAGGTATCATTTATCATGCAGCGGTAAATGACCGCTGCTCAGTTCTCTGGCATTCTCTGGCAGTCCTCTGAATGCCTGTTCATGAAGCGGTGTAGATCGCTTCTCCAAATGAAGAGAGAAGAGATCTACAAGCACTTTGAACTCTAGAAATCGGCTGCTGTTACTGTAATCTTGCAAGATTACAGTAAGAGATCAGTCAGATACAGTTTACTAAGCAGCGGTAAATTACCTCTGCTTCATTTGCGGTTCCTCCGATTCTCCACCTCTGAGCTGGAGAATCTGGAGAGAGAACACAGATCACCAGTGAAGGGCTGACATCGTTTCTTCATACACTGGCCATCTGTGTGCTGAGATGATCAGCGGAGAACATGTTCTTCGCTGATCATCTCTGATTCCTAAACCACTAATGATCTGAGATCAGCAACGATCCTTAGGATCGCCACTGATCTCAGTTTCATAAAAGGACACCTTAATTAGTACACTACACCATAAATACAAAAAGCATTGCAGGTGTTAAATAACTTTAGGACATATATAGTTAAAGCAGATAAAATCTTGCAATGTAGTTAAAAAGGGCAAACAGACCAGCCTAAGGGTTACTAAATGACTTCTAGACAATACTTTTCCTGGGAAGCACCACGTGTAAAGTCACAATTGCATAATTTCCACATCTGTCATTTGCAGCAGGGGCAAACTATTAGTTTGTTTAAAATCTAATTATTCCTACATCCTGTGTTTTATACACACAAGAACAAAATAGAAAGCCAAAATGAAAACACTGAGCTGAAGATGGCATTTTCCATGTTCATTTCCAAGATTTACAAAATCTATAATTAATTACAAACAGTAAAAAAAGATAAACATTTGCAAATTACGGGTTTACTACTATTAGCCTTAAAGTGACATTAAAGCAGTAGTAAACTTGAAGCTAAATAAAAAAAAAAATTCCCCAGAAAAGCAATGTTAGAATGTTCTAGTATGCATCGCATACCATCACATTACGTGAAAAGTACCTTAAAATGAAACCCTCCAGCAGCTCACTGTCACAGGTGACAGGGCTTACATCTTCACCCAGTCTTCCTTCTGTGCTCACGGTCTCCAGTCCTTTCAATGGCCGAGCCGCAACGACGTCACTCTTGTGCATGTGTGGGAGCCACTGTTTACAGCACAGAGCTTCGAAGGAACGGCACGGGTATGCCATTCCTTCAGAGCACATATGCTGATGACATCACTGGTGGCTGCAAAAGTAAATATTTCCTAAACAGTGCACGTCTAGGAGATATTTACAGGTAAGCCTTAATATAGGCCTACCTGTACGTAAAACATAATATAATATTTAATATAATGCTTTACTACCACTTTAGACTCCGGTTTTAAGAAATTATATTCAAGTATGAATTCTTAATTCAAAAAAGTTCCTTGAGTCGAAAAACAAGCTTTGGGGGGGGGGGGGGGGTTTAGCTTTGGTGATATGGGTAGGTGTTGGATTAGAGGTTAGGTTAAGGTTAAGAGTACATTGATATTTATTTTATACCTAGAGTTCCTGTGCCTAAAATAGTGCTATTAATTTACTGTATATGGCCAGAATAGCATACTGATCTAAATATAAATAGTACAGAGGAGCAGTTTTTGTAATTTACAACAAGCCAATCACATCCCATACATAGCTAAACAAAAACAAAAGAAAAATGCTAGAAAAAGCTATAGAATCCTTTTAAGTGTGCATGTATTTGTAAAGAATGAAAGCAGTAAACAAGCCTCTTCAAAATGTGACCTAAAAACCCTTGAGGGCCACCCTCTTCAAACTCTAATGAGTAGCTGAAGCTAATAATCACAATCACTAGTGCCAGAGGCCATTCTCTATTTACTACATTGGATGAGGAAATGATCCAACATTTTGATTAGGTTTTTTCTTTTTTTTACAACAAACACTACAATAAAAGTGATTTTAATTTTATTCATTTATTTTTTTATCATTTATGTGTTTTTTGTGTGTATTTTTCTCTAACGTTAGGGTTTTCAGCTGTAAGACACAAGTATTCTGCTCTGCTTTCTCCATTCCAATTTTCTGTAAAATGTTAATATGTAGGTTATTCAATTTCTTCAAAAATATACTTGAATCAGCGTCACTATATTTAGACTTTATAGTATTCTTGGATCGTAAAATATATTCAATAAGTTAGCAAGCTCCCTGGATTCTGATTCATATGTATTGCAGAAAAATGAAAATTCTTTAGCTATAGCAATTTACCAAGAGCAATACAGTAAAGTATGATAGCCAAGAATAAACTAAGGTTCTCTTGTACTTTCCTATGAAAAGTTTAAAAATGAATATGAATAACATTTTAAACTCGAGAATGTATGTATATCAGCATAGGGATCACTGTAAATTCTATGAAAAATATTATCACCAGAACAGTTTTAGACCTTTGTAGCTGGGTTGTATGACAAGCAATCTATAAGTTTAAAGTTTCGTAACTCAAATTAACAAAGAAGACTTTTCCTTTGTACAGTCCTTACGGTAAAAACTGAATGTGCATAACTTTTATATAGGTTGTACATATGGATATTTGATCACTTTTAAAAGATAATAATTTTTATATCTATAAAACCTATAACTTATTATGTAAATAAATAAATTTACATATATCTATTGGTTTTGCCAATAGTATTCCTTGGGGCATATCTTATATATACTGTACATTATATGTACATTTATTTGTGTAATGTATTGCCTTTTATTAAATGTGTTGACTAATCTTTATGTTCCTATTTGCAATCAGAAATATTGTTCAGTATTGTTTCAGTACACATTTAGCATTTTGGAGGTAGTTTTAGACACTGTATATTGTTTATATTATTATGTTGCATAGCCCTAATGAAGAAGTTCTGAACCCCTAAAATGTGTTTGGAGCTCACATGGAATGCCCCCTTGTCAAGGTACCACCTAGCCCGTTTTCAGTTCCAGCAAGAGCTTGTTATGAACCTCATTACATCTAAAAAATATTCACAGAAATACATTCCCTGTTTACTGCAATTTATTTACCACTGTACAACATATGCCACTTTTTGTTAATCTAAAAAATGATAAATTGAAACTTAAGAATAAACGAAAATTTACTGGAATTAAACAATTGAAGCATTCATAAATTCAGCTATAAACAACTATGTTACAACAGCATAGCTGGCCATTAGTGTGTGGTCTGGTAACACTAAATCATTGATTATGGTCTGATTGCTGTGTTATAGTCAGGGGCGGACTGACAATTCATGGGGCCCCCGGGCAATAAGGGATCATGGGGCCCCTGTGTCCTTGCCCAAACTCAAAAAAGCCTATGAAAAAGGTACCAGGGGCATCTCATGGGGCCCCCTACTGACCCCAGGCCCTCGGGCAGTCCCCGAGTTTCCAAATGGTTAGTCCGCCCTTGGTTATAGTTAAATGGCATCATACTAGTAACACTGCATCACAACATTGTTAACATGGCAGCATAAAGCATAATGGAATAGGAAAGAAAGACCTCTCCAGGTGAGATTGTGTTCATATAGCCCCTCCACACATAATTTTGTGCTAGCCCGATCCGTGATCGTAGGCACGAGAAGAAGTAGAAAGTAGGTTGTCTGCACTACAACAATGTTGCAGATAAAACAATTTATTCAAGTCCTCAGTAAAATGACAGTGCAAACACAACAGCTCCCATAAGGATACGAAAAAGTAGACGTGTTTTTAGCATAGAGCATAACACATTTTGGTAACATGGCACATCACTTGCATTGCTGTAGCTGTGGTAAAATGAAGACACTCTTCCATTTGTTAATTGGGCTACCTAATTTTTTTTTACTTCTCACTTCACTTTCCATGCCATTAGCACTGCTTATGTAGCTGCTGTTGCACCCGCTATACAGTTAAATGTCTGGTCTTCTACAATGCGTGGAAATTGGCACTCCTCCAGGCTTGATCAAATAATACTTCATTAATAGGTTCTTGTGCATCAGGACCCATAGGAACATGCAGTATATCTGCCCTGAAAGTCGCACTTAGTGTGCAATTATTCCCACATAGATAATTATTTTTCTACTACTAGTACACAGACTAACATTTTGTGTAATAGTTTGACAGCAGCATGATTTCAAAGAAAAAATATATTACTTCCTCCAAGAATAATTACACTATGTAACATTCACTTGTCAAATTCTCTTTGACGGTGTTTTTATATTACCTTTGATCAACCTATAGCTAACTAAACAAATTCTGGATATCTTCCACTGATCACAATTTAATATAAACATATTAGTAAATATGTTTGTTTTGCTTTTTTAAAATTGCCTAACGTATTCCCTACGTGTCCATAAACAGATTAATTTGGACATCTCCAGCTTTAAAATCAATAGCTAGAAAACTGAAAATTTATCTTGATTGCTTTTTGGCTAACCACCTCTACGTAGATTTAAGTTTCATATCTTCAGATATAAATTTCAAATAACTTACCGTATATACTCGAGTATAAGCCTACCCGAATATAAGCCGAGGTACCTAATTTTACCACAAAAAACTGGGAAAAACTATTGACTCGAGTATAAGCCGAGGGTGGGAACACCAGTGGGAAGAATCGTGCCTCATCATTGGTGTCAGTGGGAGGAATAGTGCCCCATCATTGGTGTCAGTGGGAGGAATAGTGCCCCATCATTGGTATCAGTGGGAGGAATAGTGCCCCATCATTGGTATCAGTGGGAAGAATAGTGCCCCATCATTGGTATCAGTGGGAGGAATAGTGCCCCATCATTGGTGTCAGTGGGAGGAATAGTGCCCCATCATTGGTATCAGTGGGAGGAATAGTGTCCCATCATTGGTGTCAGTGGGAGGAATAGCGCCCCATCATTGGTGTCAGTGGGAGGAATAGTGCCCCATCATTGGTATCAGTGGCAGGAATAGTGCCCCATCATTAGTATCAGTGGGGGGAATAGCACCCCATTATTGGTGTCAGTGGAATAGTGCCCCATCTTTGGTGTCAGTGGGAGGAATAGTGTCCCATCATTGGTGTCAGTGGGAGGAATAGTGTCCCAACATTGGTGTCAGTGGGAGGAATAGTATCCCATCATTGGTGTCAGTGGGGGGGGGGGGTGGAGGAATAGTGCCCCATCGTTGGTGTCAGTGGGGGGGAGGAAAAGTGCCCCATCGTTGGTGTCAGTGGGGGGGAGGAATAGTATCCCATGATTGGTGTCAGTGGGGGGTGGAATAGTGCTCCATGATTGGTGTCAGTGGGGGGTGGAATAGTGCCCCATCATTGGTGTCAGTGGGGGGGGGAGGAATAGTGCCCAATCGTTGGTGTCAGTGGGGGGGAGGAAAAGTGCCCCATCGTTGGTGTCAGTGGGAGGAATAATGCCCCATCATTGGTATCAGTGACACCAATGATGTGGCACTATTCCTCCCACTGACACTTGCTGACCCCTGTTGCAGTATGGTGCTGCTGCAGCCAGCATATGTGGTTGCAGCAGCACCTAAGCACGGCACACTTACCTGCATCTCCTTCACTCGATTTTCGCGGGGCCGCTCAGCTCCGCCTCCTCGCCGGTGATTGGCCGCCTGTGTGCCTTTCCTGAGCTACAGTTCTGGCGGCCAATCACCGGTGAGAAGGCGGAGCCGAGCAGCCGCGTGAACATCCAGTGGACGAACCGAATGAAGGAGCAGCCGCGCTTCCTGGACCGGATCGTCGTGGGACCGGAGCCAGGTAAGAGACAGCAGCCCCCTGCAGACGTTGACTCGAGTATAAGCCGAGGGGGCCGTTTTTCAGCACAAAAAATGTGCTGAAAAACTTGGCTTATACTCGAGTATATACGGTATATACACATTACATTTTTGCAATTTGAGAAAAAAAAAAAACAAAATAGGAAAGACATTATATTTTCTGACCTTGGATTTTTGGTAAAGCAAAGGGATATGTCCATCCCTCTGAAGTACCAAATTAGCCTGATGTGAAAGGTCATTATTATGTGTTTATTTATAAAGAAATGGATATACAAAGGAAACAAAACATTTAGCAAAACAAATGGCACACTATAGTAAATTTTAAAGTAGAATTCAAGTCATTGGCATGTAATACATTGTTGCATTGGTCCAGACCAATGTAACTATGCCTATGACATACTTGCCAGATGCCCCTAGAAGCTAACAATCACTGAAGTGAAGCTCCACTTGCTTGCAGATCCCTTGCTGAGCAGTCAGCCTAATTACTTGTGAATACAGGAGGTTGGCAACTCAGCACAGGTGCCATTTAGAGAATGCTTTGCATTTTCTGAACAGCTCCTGTGTTCGGGTTCTAATATCCTTTATTCACAAGGCATCAGGCCAGCTGCTCAGCTTTGGACCCAGAAGAAAGTGGAGATCACTGAAATAGTGATGTCTCCTCCAGTGATTTCTAGTTTCCGGCAACATCTGCCATGTATGTCATATACATAGTTACCTTGGTCCAAGGTGGATCAATGCAGCTAAGTATAACATGCCAATTCCTAGAATTTTTACTAAACCCACAACAGTAAAATCAGTCTGTATATGCAGTAAAGCAAGTATGATATGCTCACTGTGGAACTTAAGGGGTTAATCATCTGCATTGTGTAAAACCACTGTTTGATCCTGACTTCTCTGATCCTCCCCTTCTTCCAGTGCCCCCCTCTTATCTGCGGATAATACATATCCTGTGGAATCACTCTGAACATGCTCAATTTTGTGTGTATTGCTAGAGAGGTTTTTTTTTCTTGAGAGAGTGCATGTGATCAGCACAAGGCCAATCAGTGCTGTCCAGATAGAGGTCAGGGATTCTGCATCCTCCTAGAGTAGAAAGCGACTCCTCCAACAAGCTTTAACCGGTGCTCTGTTGAACACTGCTAGAAGTCACAAGACTGCTCTAACTGCTGATGAGAAAAGGTATTTAGTCATTTATACTTACTAAAATAATTGCATTTTCATGTAGTGTGTACTGTGGGAGACCAGATAGAGAGAAAGCAGAGTCCTGGGTTTAGGAACATTTCAAGGAACACAATAGTAGCATGAGATCTGTGAGCCTAAACATATTGGTGGAATTTACGAAAGTAGAAGCATACAGAAACTGGAATTTAGTGAAAAACTAACTGCCTTCTCTTTACATGCAAAAAAGTAATATATGCTGCCTTCAACAAACAGCGTATCTTCTATACAATAAAATATAAATAATTACTCATCCATTTAGTGTGCCAACAAAAATAAAAATAATACAAAAAATGTTAGTTGCCCTTGGAGTGGAAAATCACTTGTGACCATATAATAAAATAAGGTATGGCACTAAACATACATATTAGATGAACAATATTCCAACTTGATAGAAACATGTAAAAACCTAAAAGTGATATAAATTAACGGGTCCAAAGTCAGGAACAAAAACAAAAAACAAAAGTCCCACAACAGGTTGTAGATCAAAAACAATGGTGAATAATCTTCTGGTGCCAAATAAATTGCTTCATGCAGATCCTTTGTGCTCCACCACTATAAGACAATATATTGCACCCCCCAATCATCCATGACCTCTTAATTAAAAGAAGGTCTAATGCGCTTTGTGTCCCCAAGCGTTTGGACCATCAGTGTATATCTTCTCAATAGTCTCCCAATTTACTCCATAGCCAAGGTTAGCAAGAATCAGAAGAAGAAAAGTCTCATAGTATCGCAGGTTTATTAAAAAAATAAATAAAATCAACCAAATAAACACTCACATTAGTTGGTGTCCAATCCTCGGCACTAATACACTCAGCTCTGTGCATAGTAATCAATCAGGTACTAACTAGTACATTTAAATATTCAACATGCTGTGCTAGCCCCAAGAAAATTACCATTACCGCCATCAAATTATAAGAAACAAAATATCATCTGGTGGTTCAGTTAGCAACTCTGCTGTTTTTCAGAAGTTCAAGCTGTCCAGCAGAATGTATCAGCTTACATGAATGAGACCATTCATTTACCACTGGCAAGAATGACTGAAGTGATCAACTTTTATTTATTCATATAACACCTTTATCCTAAAAGGAAAAAAGGGTTTGCTGCAACTGATTATAAAGTGTTAGTTGGAGTTTGGCTTCATTTTGTTATTTGTATTCAAATCTGCTAATATATTTACCACTACCACCCTCCACATACACACGCCTCCCAGGTTGACAATGCTGCTATCTGCTGTGTCCTGGTTTAGCCCCAAGTGTATTTTTTCCAAAAATTTGTGTTTCAAAAATTGCTGTGCAAATACTGTGTGACATAACGGAGGGGCTAAATGCTAGTGCTGGCAGTGAACGGGGCTGATCCTGCTAACACTGCGTTTTTGGGGACACTTTACAAAGGAGACACTAGTATAGTTATGTTCATGATCAATAGATTGATCTGTACAAAACTGTACTAGTAATGGTGGTGATCAGCGATCTATAGCATGAGTGGGATAGTGTGTGGGCAATCTAATGCTAGCTGACCCTGGCTGAAGGGGTTGCTAACTGATCCTGATGCTATCTGATGTCGTTAGTGGCAGTAAGACAGTGATCAGTGAAAAATTCTGTATACTGGCACTGTACTAATGGCACTGCCTTGGTGACAGGGTGATCAAAGGGCTAACAGGGGCGATCAAAGAATAAAATCTAACATGTGCGTGTAAAACGTAGTGCTTTTACTCAGTGTCATGTTTGTTCTTCTCTCCCTGGACGGCATAGGGTATGCACACACACACCCGGAAATAGAAAGTGATGTAAGATTAGGTCGCCACTCACTCGTACATTGTTGGCGGGCAGGCAGCAAGTAGTTAAAACATTCTAAAATTAATCTCAATATTTTTTTTTTATATTTTTTATTTTTTTTTAAACATTAGTTTTCTTTTTTATTATTATTATTTTTTTAATACTTTCATCAGAGTTCTGCAATGTTACCATAGTAACATTGTACTACTCTGGGGAGGTGATCAGGAATTTTCTTTTTTTTACACTTTGCATGGGGAGGTGATCAGGAATTTTCTTTTTTTTACACTTTGCATTGCAGGAGCAATGATGTTTATTGCTCTGCAATGCAATGTTTGCTTTGAGCTGTCATGAATGGGTTAGGTTCATGACAGTTCAAAATACAGTGATCTTTTACTGGCTCCAGCTGATAACATGGTACAGGGTGCTGTGATTGGCCTCATGTGTCATGTGAGAGCTGTGGATCAATCAAAGCTCCCCAGGAACAGAAGCAAACATTTTATGAATCAGATTGTTTCATAAAAGCTTTGTTGTCATGGTCCCGGTGGACACAGCAGATAGGGAGGGTAGGGTAGTGTGCCCGCTCAGGTGCGCAGCACCCAAATGTGTTGGCAAAGGACCAGCGGCGTACGGGTACATCGCTGGTCCTGTAGCTGCTGCCTGTCCACAGTACGTTACAGCTGGGCAGCCCAAAAGTGGTCAGCTAACTAATGGACAATGTTATTACAGCGTGTATGTATTTTTTCAATAAAGGACTTTTTATAAGGTGTGTGGTATGTTGATATTCATTGTATTTTTTTGTTATCTTGTGGGCTATTGGTATTTGCATGGGGTCCTTGGATTTTTAGTGATCAACACACTTTTTTTTATGTTTTTCATGAGGTCCCCCTTATAATTTCATCAGACCCTTGTCTACAATGATGGGAATCCCTATCTACTTTGATTACAAATTGGGGGACCTCATGAAAAAAATAAAAAAAACATATTTAGCACCTGGTAATTTCGGTTACATTTTTGTCTTTGTAATTTTTTAAAATTGCATTTGTTCTTTGAAATTCTCTTTGGGTATGTACACCCCACAGACATGCCCATTCACAGGCAGATTTAAAACATCCCCCAATAATGTTATCTAAAGAAGTTGTGTAATTTAATGTTGCCATTTAATGCTTTAAGAGCTGCTTTTTGCTGAACAGTGCACAGCTCCCCATTCTCTTTGTTCACTTTGGGGAGTCCCCAATGCCATTTTTTTTACAACAAATAACCAAGCTGGCAAGGAACTGTCATTTACCAGTCAGCAATTTAAATGACATTTTTTTAAAATATCACTTTTGCTGTAGTACATTCTACAGGTATCCCACTTTACAAGCAGATTTAAGGCATCACCCAAGCATATTATTTAAAGGAATTGTGCATTTTTAATGCTGTCCTTTAAGCCTTATTAAACGAGCAGCCTTAACCAAACTGTATGGTATCATTTTTTTCTTTGATAATCCGTGGTCTATCAGCCTTAAAAATAAATCAAATTGATTTTTAAGATTCACCTCCCATTGGTTTCAGCTAACTCTAGTGTCCATAGACTGGGCAGAAGTGCACTTTATTTTAAAGCAGAAAATGTGTATTTGTATGCCCTGCTGTTCCATTGCACTAGGCAACGACACCTGCTGTAGTCTCTTTTACAGGGTCCATTCCATCATGTAAAATGTGTGACAGATCTTTAAGAAAAATTGATTTTCAGGTCTGAAAGCATGTATCAATTAGTCTGCAGCTGTGGCAGATGCACGTGCTTTAATCTCCAGAACCTGCTGCAAAAGTATTTTTGTAGGATTGCCAGTGTTCATCAGGTGCTGTTGATTCTCACTGACTGAACAGTAGGATTGTAATTTATTCAGCTTATTTTTATGCATTAAATGACCATCATTTTAAAACTGTTCTCTGGGAAGATGCCTTCTACACGTACTCTAAACTAGGGATGAGCTCTGGGTTGGGTCTGAGCCCATGTTCAAACCAAATTTTGCTTGTTTGGTGGTCCATCGAATGGCCGACTAAATGGGTGTTTGGCCAGGCAAACCTCCAGCTACAGCAGGAAGTGACAGCTTCCCACTCAGGCTGGCTTTTAGGGATTTCCTAGCAACCAGTGAAGTATTCCAGCCAGCCCATTCAGATGTCATCTGAGAATCCAATTAGGTTTATTTTTGCGGGTGGCTTCTTTTAACCTTTGCATCCATTATGAACATTTTCAATAACATATAACTTTTGTATGTCTCTCTGATCCAGCACAGGGCATGGAGGGCAGATTCAGTAGGATTTTTCTTAATGGGGGAATTGGTGGGAAGGAGGGATTGTATATTATAAAAAATAGGCTTTGACCATCTAAGCATACTTTTAGCAATGTTTTTTAAAAATGTAAAAGTCTGTGGACTATGTTATGTGTACATCTATTATAAAAAGAGACAGACATAACATTTGTAACAAGAGAACAAACTATGTTTTGTACTACTAGCATTGTAAATGGACTTCTCAATTCTCTACAGGTGGCTTTTATCTAATATGATAAACTATACATTCTGCATTCCAACTCATAGTCTTCTTTCTTAACACATTTTGACAAGCTCTTGAACAAACTAACTCTACAACAGTAAAGTGCGGAGAGCTATTACAGTTCATGTATAGGTTTTTTGTATTCCCATGTTACATGAAACAACTTTTAGTTCAACACATACCATTTTGTTTAATATATAAAATGACTAGTCCTAATAAACTCCAGCACATATTCATGCCAGAACCATGTAGAGATCAAAGGGAATCAAGTCTTTAATTTTCATAATTCATCAGAGACTGACTTGAGGTCATGAACTACACTGCTGTTGTTTCAGGCTCCATGCTAAGATGCTCTCATTGGGACAACTCATCTCTAATAAAATGTATACCTTAAATAAAGGAGTGAGGAGGGCCTTGTCCTCACAGCCAGGGTCCATGAAAACTAAAACAAGGTACATTTAGCTTTGGTTAACTTAGCTTACTCTTTAGCAACAAGAAAGTGTGCATTTTTGTGAGCTGAAAAGTTGTATTGTTTATATGCTTTTTAACCATTGGCAAATTGATTATTTTCCCCAAATTTAGTTTGAGCATTCTCTGTGTAGCTAAGTAAAATTAATAACTTTAGTGTAGGTGCTATGGGTAAAACTTAAAATTAAATGTTTTGTGAGTCATTCTTTTTTTAAATCTAGAATGATGATAAAGGTGAACCTGGCCCATATTCATGTTCTTATAAATGTCCAATAACCAATATATGAAAGCATAATCTGTGTACATGCTATCTATCCTACAAATATATTATTTCATATATTTTAATACAGACTTGCAAGGGAAACCTAGGATTGAAAATAATGTTTATATAAGAAGCTTTTCCTCAGATATCCCTAAAGTAAATGCCTAGCTTATTTAGTCTTGGAAGGCTGATAAAGCTACATGCAGGGGTGGACTGACCATTTGGAAACTCAGGCACTGACCATTTGGAAACTTGGGCACTGCCCGAGGGCCCGGGGTCAGTAGTGGGCCCCATGAGATGCTCCTGGTATCTTTTTCATAGGTTTTTTTGAGTTTGGGCAAGGACACAGGGGCCCCTCATGATCCCCTATTGCCCGGGGGCCCCATGAGTTGTCAGTCCGCCCCTGGCTACATGTGTCCCCACTGGGTAAAACTTCCATTTCCTCCTATCCCGGGTGAAACCAGTGAAGGGAATCCATTCAAAGCATATTTAAATACCACAAAAAAAACAAAAATGTATACACTGCAGCTTACTAGTCATTAGATGTGGCAGCAATATTTATTTTCTTTTTTTCTTTATTTTCACCTGGAGATTCTGCCTGTAATGCAAGTCCAACACTCACTAATTCAGGATAACAGAAATAGTACAGTACTACAGACACCCCCACATTTTTAACATTAGGGGAAGGGTTCTGTAGCCCTCAGATGAAGCTCGAAACAATAACAACAATAAAGGTTAGCACAGACAGACAGCACAATAATTTTTCAGCTAGCAGGATTATGGGAAGTGAGAATATTTTTAATTTATCAAACAGATATAACAATATTGCATGTTTAACTGTTAAGTTCATTGTTAGAGTTTATCTACCCTCTATTATGGGTACAAATGGTAGCAATGCTTTAGAATATTTCTTTAAAATATTGCTGCACTTGGGGTGAAATCAAATTTAAATATGTTAGTGAGAGTTCTTTAAATCCAGATTTTTATTATTTCTACCTTCCTGATAGCCAGGTCAAATGACATTTAAAATCAATCCACCCATCAATGGGTGGATCCATTCATCCATACATACATCTATTCATTCATGCATTTATCCATCAGTCCATCCATCTACTCTAGTCCACTCTACTCCAGGACTCAAGAAGGGCCACTAACGGAAACCCTTCGAAAGGTAGCATATCAGCAAAACATTACTTGGACATAATTAAGCAACAAAACAAAACATTACTTGGACATAATTAAGCAACAAATCAACATTTTTCTGATTTTGTTAGTATCTGCATTAATGTTACAGTGTACTTCAAAACTGTTTTGTTTAAAGCCATTTTCAATAAAGTCCAGGCACAAAACCAACAAATACTGTCAAAAGACATGCTGGTAGGTTAATTGACTGCTGTTTTATTTGGCCCTAGTATGTGTATGTATGTTTGTGAGGTAGGGACCTTAGATTGTAAGTTTAATGGGGGCAGGGAGTGATATGAATTTATACTGTAGTATGTAAGGCATACATTTGTGGTGCTATATAATAAATAATAAATAAACATTTTAACTATGTTGAAGCTTTCTACAAAGGAGTCCTACACTCAAAAGAAATGCTCTAACACTGCTGATTTTATACTGCTGCCTACCGGGCAATAACAGCTTATATTTAAAAACCAAAAGCAATTTCTTCAGTATCTGTCTTCTCTCCCACACTGTGATATTGACTTATATGTGTCAGATTAGCTTAAAGCTGTTACATTTTTTACGCTGTTACATTCTCAGGACCTTGCTGTGAACAAGCAATATAAATTAAGCAAAGGGCACAAGGAGAATTAAAATTGTTTTGTTGCAGACACTGTACTGTGCATTTTAATTCTGACTGGCATGTTCTTTTTAGAGGATGAATTGCAGTAACTTAATGCATTGTCTAAATTCGCACGCTCACTTTTCCAATAAATTCCTTATCACTCCACTGTTGTACAAGTCATACGCCTTAACTAAAACCAGTGCTCAAGTAAAATGGATTCCCCTTTTACTCTATATGAGTAGTCAGCAATAAATAAACAGCAGGTTGTAACCATGCTCATAAACAAATTGGAAAGACTTCAATGTAATGATGCAGAATAATTATAATTTATGTTAATGCCCTAGTCACATCTTATATCATATTTATCAGAACCATTAGGCAAATCGGAAAAATTAAAGAAAAACTAAAATACATTTCTACAAAAGCATGCTTACATGCAAATGAAATCTGCCAAACCGAAATAAAATTCTTGTACAGAGTGATAAACAACCTGGAATAATGAAGAGAACATCTTCGTTTACACCAGTATGTAAATTCTTATGAATGCATTGTGATTGTGTTGATTTTTATTTCCTAATATTAAATTTTTGTTGCCACTTAATGTATGTCTTTGACTTGTCATCATTCTCTTTAATTGCTGTGCCAAGGAAGTTGACTGTCTCAGGAGATTAATACATTCATGACTAAATGTATCAGAGAATTCTTTAAAAGATTTAAAACACTGCTTGAATATGATTTGCTGTGGAATTCAGAGATAAATAATTTTGTTAAATTAAATTTAGTTGCTCTAAAGTTAGAAGGCTTAATTCAGAGAACTGTGACGTGCACTCAAAAAAAGTAAAACATAGGTTTGGTCACTTTAAACTTTCAGTCATATGCAAAAGTTCTGTCTCTGACAGAGAAGCAGCATATTGGAGGGGTTGCTGGAGGTTTTCATAAGAAGCCCTACAGTGAAAGAAGCACTGGAGATGTTTAAGAGACACAGTACAATGAAGTGGGTACTGGAGGCTGACAAGAGGAGTACAGAATGGAGCTAGAGGTGGTCCAGATGGTCAATAAGTATGTTGGGCACAGAGGCATACAAGAGGAGCAATATAGGAATGCACTGGTAGTGAAAAAAGTATTACAGCAATACAAGGAGTGTAGAGCTCAATCGCAGTCTTCACAGGACTGGGATTGAGCTCTGCAGTCACTTTTGCAGCAATTGTTTCCTTATTTCGGGTCACAATCTTGCACAATGTCCTTTTGTCTCTTTCGGTCAGTTGGCCATGTCAACTATGCTTATGCTAATCAGACAACATTTTCCCAGAAACTGTATATGCTGTCATAACCTTTGTAATGTATCTCACAACATGGCAAATAAATTGGCAGCTTAAGAGACACCAGATAAGCTGGCACCAACAATTTACACTCTTTGAAGCTCTTGAAGCTCAGTAAGCTCTAACATGACTCCATATTACCAGCAGCTCACACAGTGAATGATGAAAGTGAGGCTTTCCATCTGTTAGCTAGGTGCCTCATCACACAATGGAAGCAAAAGAATGTTACATCACTTCCGCTTTCAACATGAAGCATATTGTCACTTCACATCTGCAAATCATGTAATGTTTCCATTTTTTGTTTAACTCCTGTACATACACACAGCATATCAGAGGCTTTTTTGTGCGAGTGAGAGAAGAACAGTGTGTAAACACTAGTGTACTAAATGCCATGTGAGCTGAGGTCTGTTGAAGGAAGGGACCACCGAAATACCATTGGAAGCAGAGGTTGTTATGGGACTTGACCATTCCAAGATGGTGGAGACTAAAGGGCGAATGCTCACTTCACCTTAAATTTGGCCCATGTGACAGCTGTAATATTAAAGCAGCTAAAACCAAACAATTTAAAAACCATTTCTTGTGATTGGCTTACATGGGCTCATGTAATTCTGGTGGGAGTGCAAGTCACCCTACATAGTGCTGTTCTGATTGAGGCAAAAGGCCAGAGCTAAAATGTATTGCACATTATATGCATGTCAGCTCTTTTGAACCATGGAAATCAACTGTATTTCACAAGTGTGATTTGGTTGAGCGGAGTTGGCAAAGACTAATCCCTGGGTGTGTCTTTTTTAATTCATCATAATTCTACCACAAAAAAAAGCTATGGATGTAGATATGAAGGGATGAAAGAAATGCAGTGCAATGGTTGGTGTTAAGTAAAGGTCACTAAAAAAGGCCTTGATTGATGGTGTAGTGGGCACTTAGGAGGCAGCATGAAGGTGCATTAGGCAAGATCTGCACTAGTGTCATGTTAAAAAATGCCCCGGGACAGAAATTACATACAGATCCAGGCATACTTTGTTTAGAATTGACAGCTCATTTTATTCTCATTGGAGTCTCCTGGAAGTTGCTAAAGCAGATAAGCGATCATGGTATTAGCGTCTGCAGGAATGTGTAAGCAATCCTGAACAAGTTCCTAATTTTCTATAGGTTGACAGCAGTGAAATCATACATATATACAGCTGCATGCCCAGTAAAGCCACATAAAATGTGTTTATAATAGCTGACATGTCTGTTTGTTTTGCTTGTTACACATTTCACCGTATGACACTTTTAAAATGAATTATAGTTTAAAACCATGACGAACATGCCTTTGTGTACATTAAATGGACAGACAGACCAGGCTGTGATATGACACACTGGTACATGAGGTGGTTTTTTTTCTGTAAATTACACTCAAACAAATATACTTTAACCGCAGTCAGCGGAAATGAAGTACAATTGCAATAGTGGACTAGCTACACACTCATGACTGCATGCGCTGACTTCAGCCTAATAGGAACACAATACACAAATCGCCTGATAACAGTATGTAACCTGTGTATCATTGTAAACATAGCAAAGAAGCACAACTAGGGTAGAGAAAAATGAATAAGCTCTCTGCTTCCTCCACACACCCCCTCCCTCTCTTTTTTTAGATAAATTGAAGCTTTTATAAATGTTTTTGCAAGCATGTTCCGACTATTATGTGACTCACTGTGTACCAGCAAACCTCAGAGGAGTATCTGGCCCACAAAATCTAATGTTACTTCTTTTAATTTTCATATATTTGTAATATTCTGCAGGCCTTTTACCCAAAAATATATATTGCAGCTAAGAGGAATACATTTATAAAGAGTACCTGTTATTGACCTGTACTTGCACCATAAAAGAACTGTAATGCCTTTTAAAGTATTTTTCACTATATGGGTTTGATTTATAAAAGAATTATAGGCTGTTCACTTAACTTAGTAAATATTCAATATGCTAAGTGAATGTTTACTTTTTAGGTTAAATGTTAATAGATAAGGTGAACTTGTGGTACTTTTGTAGCGCTACCTCCAAGAGGGCTGCTGGTTGATAATGACTATAGCGCAGTCACTACACTCCTCCTGATAGCAGCAGCACAGATAATGAAGATTACCGGAGATCTCCCTCAGTAGTGTTGGCATCAGCCAGTACATACAAAGCACAGCCCAAGCACACTCATACAGAGAGCAGTCTACGGGATGTATATTTGTGTTTTTAATGTTGAATGACTTGGCTGGGGTGTAGAGTAGTATGGGATACTCCTGAACCACTTAACATAAACAAGAGGATGCTCTTCTCTATGTTGCAAACTTCAAGGACAATTCTTCTGCATGGCTCAAAACACAATCTGCCCATGAAAGACTAATAGAGGCAAGAGGTATGTACTCCTCAGGAGGGAAACTACTTGACCCAGTTTTACAGGAAAGTCATCCCACAAGAAACTAGAGGAGACTAATGTATGTAACTCTCATATGAGGAACTACTTAGCTCAAAGTCTTTCCACAAAACTAAAAGAGACTGGTTGGTATATACCTCTCAGGAGAGGAACTACAAGTAAAGCAATCCCAAAATTATACAGTCACTAGGATCTTGCAGCAAAGCAGAACTCACAAGGCCAGAAATGCAGCTTTGCCCACTCAGCTTCCTGCAGGTGCCTCCCAGTGAAACTATGTGGACTGGATCCTTAGGTGAAGTCTTAGGGGGTCCAATACCCTGTCAGATGTAGGCCCCCCTGGGTCTGCCACAGCTGGAACCTCAATGAACAGCCATTTGATGCATAAGAATAGCTGGAGGTTGGGTATAGGCACCCTCACCTGAACAGGTGGAATCCTTTGGACAGGAAGACCATGTTATTCTAAAACTTAGACTGTTTATATTCTTCTCAGACACCTTGAGGGCACACATCTCTAGGGATTGGCTGCCTATTTGCCTTGCTCTACTCCAGTGTTCCAGAACTTTCTAGAAGGCAGGGAATAGTAATCAAACCTGCAGCTTGTGAAATCCAGAACAGCCAAAAAAATTGACAACTGCTCAGAGCTGCCAAAAAGAACTAAATTTACCTAGCATCCTAGCAACCTAACTAGGAGGGTGCTACACTTTGTACATGCTTTTTTATAGCAGTCTTTTATCAAAAGGGCAGACATCTTCAGCCTAAAAGGAACACAATACACAAAGCACCTCATACATATAGGGGGTTATTTACTAAAATCTGGTGCAGTTCTGCATACTGTTTTATTGCCAAAGCTTAATTGCACAAGTTTCTTCCTTGTGCACTTTTTGTAAAACCCAATCAGCAAATATTGTTTTGTCATGTACAAATAAAACTTCAGCGCAACAAATAACTCCCCAATATCCATATAAGGAGGTGAGAGTATATATGTATGTCTCTGGTGGAGGAGCACCTTTAAGAATACATGTGGATATAAGCAATAAAGAGCACCTGTTTGGGAAAAAATTATAAAGGTACGGATCAAATCACACATTATGGACTTTTAAGTTGTATTCATTGTATTCACCAATGTTGAATAATCACATGGTCTGGATGTTTTGATATATATATATATTTATATATATATATATATATATATATGGTTATAGAGATATATGCACAGTACTATTATATGATATATTGTTTTGTCATGAGCAGTCTGTCTCCTCCAAGGTGCTAATTCTTTGTTCTACCTCATTAACTCTGCCCCTTACTTTCTATAGAATGTGTTTCCAAAGAGAAATGTCCACCCGCACTGTGTCTATGTGCTCTTTCAGCGAAGTCTTTAATGGCTACCATGATTTGTTACAAGGGGTTCTAAGTCCATGTCTATGGAAGCATGTAGAGTACAGCTACCTTCAGTCTCCTTGTCCAGGGCAAGGATGGGGGAAAGAGCTGTTCCTCAGGTGCAAATGGAAATGTTTTCTATGGAGAAGCAGCGGTGCCACCTTGCTTCTGCTCCCTGAAAAATGTAGCCAATCTCCCAGCTGAACAATGGGTGTTATTCTGCCCAATCTTTACCATTAATATGTCAGGGCTAGGTAACAGTGTAGAAAGCTCTAAATCTGTAAGCCGATGTTCAGGATAGCTGGATAAATTCCATGACCGGGTACCAAGCTCTCTCAGAAAACTGCTTCCAGCCCAGCAGTCAGTCAACCCAATCCCCCCCCCCCCCCGATTATTATTTTAAACAATAGCTGGGAAAACATATTAGTTGAAAATACACATTACATTTTAAATAGGAACCTTTTTGATAATTAAAGATATGTTTGCTGTTGTGTATCGTATTTTGTTCATGCTTGCATGAATTTAGCTTCTGTGAGACTCCAAACAATTCTACATGTACCAGCAGGACTGTGTTCACTGTGCGTGACTTTATTATTTGTCAGTGTTCATACATTCCTGTGCAATTGATTTCATAGTTTCAAAGTAATATCAACCACCACAACTAACTTAGTCTGTCCAGAAATGGCTTGAAAGGCAATAACAAGTGTCTCAGGTAGTGGGAGCTGCTCATTATCATATAGAAGGACATTCCAGCTTGCCTGCAAACCATCCCAATCCTGTTCTCTGTTACACAAAAAGAAAGAGATAAAACTAGCATACATGTGCCACTATCAGCTTTGGACAAATGCAGACCATAGACGGGTTGTTTATTGGGCGAATTTTCGTCCGCACGAAAAATCGGCCGATATTCACGCCGTTAGTGGGGCCAGCCCGTCGGCAGTTTTTCGTGGATCTTCACATTTATTTTTATCGGTCATGCTGGTAAATCCACGAAAAATGGACATTTTTCGTGGACATTGGTGGCAGCATCTGCAACGGGGCCGATCGATTTTTCATTTATTGGCCCGAAAATTTGGCCAATAAACGGCCCGTCTATGGCCTGCCAAAGATCAGAATATGTCCCAGTGGTAAAGTGACTCACTAAGAAGGATTTACTAGCAAAAGCGGTAAAAAGTGGTAACAGAAAATAGTGCTTCTTTTATAAAAAAAGCAGTATGCAAAACTGACAATAGTTATTTCAAAGCAATTTGCCAAATCCTGCCTTGTATTTTGTTTTGTAGGGACAAAGTTCCTCTGGTGAAGTGAATCTGGCATAAATGTCCATCTTACCCTTTAATAGTTCACATCTGAAACTAGGATGCCTAACTTTTTATTTAAGTATGGAATCTCAACTCCTTACTTAGGTACCAGTGCACACCTCACTTAGTGTGCAGTGCACCATGTAAATACTGAAGCTTCTTATATTTTTAGTGAACATTTTTTTACTGTACAAGTCACTTAACCCCCATTTTGCACCCCCACCCCTCAGCAGTACATATTCACTTCCTCAGTCTTGCACTACTCTGTTTGTCTTCCAGACTAGATAGGGATACCTAGAGCTTCTATATAGCTATGACAAGCATAGGCAAGGCTTTCTTTCTCCAGTCCTAGCAGCTGAATAAAGCAAGAAGAAAAGACAATAATATGTCAATTACATAATTAATGCCATTTTAATAAATACAAGGGACCCACTGCACACAAAGCAAAATCTGCTCCTGCTAGGGGATCAGGCCCCAATCCACTACTGGCACCACAGATCTGCTTGGTGGAACAAATACGCACTATGAATTAAATAAGAAAGGGTCTGAGCAGTGACATTACACACTCTTAGGCTGTAATCTGTGCAAGGACCCAAAAGCTACTAATTAAACCCCCAGCTTACGTTAGCAGCGAAACTACTCACCTTTCTCTTTACCACCACAAAGAAAATGATTGTCCATTTCTAGAAGCCCCCCCGTGCTTAACGTCTAAGGTCTACTCCTGCTTAAATGGAATCATAGCCAATGAAAAACTCTTGGCCATCTCTTCAGATATCCATGAAAATCTTTTCAAAATATGGTCATCATGGATCACATACGCAGCCGAACCAAAAAGCTTTAAATTACTAATACACCTCTGTTCCATTATCATCATGGATCACATACGCAGATGAACCAAAGAGCTTTAAATTACTAATACACCTCGGTTCCATGTGGAGAACTACCCTCTCTGCTCCATACTTCCTTTTCCCAACCCCCTTACTCCCCCCAACACTTCTAACCACCCCCTTTTTTAATCTTTGTCTCTTTCTTTTATTTCTTCTCTTTCTCCTCCATACTAACTTACTACCTATTTCCTTTACAATGTAAGCATTGCTACCTCATTGTGAACTAACTGCCCCCAAAATAACAACACCAGGTGCCTTCCAGTCAAGGTGAATAACACCAGATATGTGCACCCACCTTATTACTCCACCTTAACTTTGAAAAGTTGCCATTTTTCAACTGTGCATGGTAAGATGAGTTGGCTTTATTAATGTTGTAGTTGAATTGTGGCATCTAACACTTATTTTAAACCCTGATATGTTAAAGCAACCATATTGGGGATTTCCTTGTTACCACCACTGCTCTTTGTATTGAAAATTGTTAATAAATACAACTGAAAAAGAAAAATGATCAGCAAACATCAACAGCAATCATAGAACACCAAGATGCAACCAGGCAGTTTATTAAAAATGATCAGCAAATATCAGCAGTCATAAAATGCCAAGATGCATTTCATACCACAGTGATTAATCTTGGATCTTATGATTAAGCACTACTGTGTAAAATGCATCATGGTGTTCTATGATGGCTGCTGATGTATGCTAATAATTTGTAATTAACCTCCCTGTTGTTTGTTACTGCAAGGACCCTTTCTATCTTAATAATCTACAATGCACTAACTGGTTCATTTACTTTCTGACATCAGGTCACAGAGAAGTGAAGAGTCCATGCTCTGTCTTTTACATGGCTGTTGTCAGAGCTTATCAGAATTGCACATAACAAATAATGCTCATTTTAGGGGTTTATGTAAGTATTTGTATCAAAGACGAAAGGCAAGGACACATTTTGCAACCTTTTTCCTCCAACATGCCCGGTGCATTTTTCATAACTGTAAAGTTCTTGAAATCCTCATAACAGATAAACTGAAGGGCAGTGCCCTGAAACATTCAGCATCAGAAATGAACCTGACACAGGGGTGAAAAGAGCCACTTAATTTTACATATTTCTCACATTTCTCTGTCACTTGCAAGACTTATAAAGACCTCTTTTATTGAGGCCTTTATAATTTATCTTTGCTCTCAGTTCACATTCCCTAGTAAAATGGAAAATTCAGCTTTAGCTGTTTTTGTTTCCTAAGCAAATCTGAAATGTATTTTGTGCAAAAATAAATGCAGATTTATTTAAGAGGGTAGTGCAAAGAGTGCAAAATGTAGTACCTGCCTTGCATAAGTAGTATGAGCTTTCATTCACTAAAGGACTTTGATTCCATGTCCCTTATGCTTATGCTCCCACAGGGAGTAAGAATATCAACAGCAACTGTTGTGTACCTGAAATACCATTTTTGTATAATGAACATCATAAGTGTGTTAAGTTTCAGACAGATTTGCTTTGATGTTTAATGCCACCATTTTATACGGTATACATGGGAAGAGTTGAAATTGAACTCCACTCTAGTCTTCTACAAGTCAGTTTTTTACAATAGTATACTTTATTGCAGAAGTTTACTTGCTGTTCTTTTGAACTGACATCACCATTGCTGTATGCTGGGTCTGCTTGCTGTAATCTCATGGCTTGCTCTACTGCCAGCAAAAGAAGAGAGCCAATCAAATGCAATAAATTACATTTCTGGGGGTGTCCTGTACATATGCAATGTTCAGAATAACCCTAGCATTGCTTTTGTTACAAAGAAGAAACATTTTAATTTTCTGATTGCAGACTGCAAAAAAAAGGAAATAACATTAAAGCCCCATTCTGGGATAATTTTCAACCCCTTCCACAGATCCCTCCCACCCTTTCTTTTCCTTTATCTGATCACTGAATTATAAAAATCCTATGTAAATGCCCTTTGTTACTTACCTTAAGTAAGAAAATTTGTTACAAAGTATCAGTGTACAAAGTCTCAGATACAAAAGTACTACCCTTTGACTTTCAGGCCACAAATTAAATAATAAAGTGACTCAAAGTGAAGCTGAATGGTTTAGTTCTACTGATGTGAAATCAATATAAAGCCTGAGAAGTGTGTCAGTGGAAATTCCCAAAACATAAGTTCAGACGACCTACAATAATATTACGATATAGGTAATTTTTTAGAAGCCAGCGGAGATTGTATCTTCTATATCCATATTATGTTAACAAATAGACTAATGCCTAATACACACAATGAGAAAATTGGACAAAAAATACTACTTTCGAAGCAATCGCCCAATAATCTGATAGTACACAACTTTTGAGAGCAGATCACAACAGTTCATGCGAAATTATCTGAAGGGACAAGGATGGACATTTTTCTCGTATGATACCAGAATGAACAATACAGTATTCTTCCATAACAAACGAGAGACCAAGACTGTGCTTGCTCAGAAATGAAAGAATATATTATAATACATTGTTTCCACAGTTGTATTCTGTTGTACGAGATTTTTCGTAACTTTAGTAACCTCTTCATTTTTGATGTGAGACTAGCATGCAAAAACAAAGGACAAGTATTCATCTGATATTCTCATTGTGTGTATGAGGCTTAAGATTTTTGCAGATACCATGATAGACTTCAAGTTCTGTTATAAGGGGTTGATTTACTAAAATTGGAGAGTGCATAATCTGGTGCAGCTGTGCATGGTAGCCAATTGGCATCTAACTTCAGCTTGATCAATTAAGCTTTGAAAAAAAAAAACTGGAAGCTGATTGGTTTCTATGTAGGTCTGCACCAGATTTGCAAGCTCCAGTTTTAGTAAATCAACCCTTAAATATTGTTTAAAGAAAAATATTTACATGCATAAACCTTTCAAAAGCCTATTTTAAAGAGGAAAAGATAACTTTACAAACCTGATACCATTTCATCTGCTTATATTTTATTCACCTCCAGTCAGTAGCGTGCCCTTTATCCAGAAGTCACAGAGTCTATTTATAAAATATAATGACTTTCCATATTTCACACTTGTGCTCCATGAACAAAAACAATATGTTTTGAACTTTACAAAAACAAATATGACTTTGATGGATAAAAAAGGATACCAACTGCATCTAAGAATGAAGAAAAACTACAAAAAGCATTAAAAAGTATAAAGAAATAGCTCTCAGTACTATTAAAAAAAAATGACTGTAAAACCTCCGGCAAAACTGGAAAAAATAAACTGCATAATATTTACTTAGTTATGACAGAATCTAGCTTACATGATACGGTGGGATCCTTTGATACATGATGTTCTGATTTTGCTTAGAGCAAAGCAAAACATTAAAAACGTAGTTACCTTTCTGCATTTACAGCCTGTTTTCCTTATTTTTAATTTATTCCTAAAGCCATAATAATAACTAGCTACTGATCTGCAGACAGAAATACACATTCCATCAAATTGAAATCAATTGCCTAGATTAAAATAGAAAGTGTATACTTGCCTTCCTGATTTATTATAGTTCACTTAAAGGAAAACTGTTGTTGGAAAATTATGTGGTCGGGCAATGCTTGTCTGTCTATGATTTTACTATTTTCTGGGTTACTGACCTGGAACAATCATGAAAATAAAATTCAAGAATTATGAACTCTATGCACTGAAAGTCAAAATGGTGCCAAAATCTGTTCTTGGGATCTTTGCAGTAATATTTTGTTTTGCAGAAGGGTAGTCATAGTGGGCAGCTTTCAGCTGCTCCATGTAATCATACAATAGTTTATACATGTCTAAGTGACAGTGCAAAAATGCATAATTAGAATAGAAAATACTTAAGTGGGTTCTGAGCCTAAAAATGCATAATTATGGATGATGAAGAGTAAAAAGATCCAATATTTCCCACTCCCCTTCTTGCATGTTTTAATTTAAATGGACCCTATCACCTTGCTCAAGTGATATACACTGTCCTTCTACAGATTCAGTTATATTCACCTTCACTGTATCCTTACCACCACTGCTCTATGCACCATCACAGCTTTTGCAAAATACCAGATGCTGGATGGTTTTGGAGCAGCGAGCTATAATGTCACCCCTCCATTATGTAAGGATGTCACATATCGGTGTGATATCGAGTACCCGTACTCATAAAAATGCCCCCGGTAACAGATACTGATACTTTGTGGTGCGATTTGCATCGATACAAAATTCAAATTGCTCTGCAAAGAATAGCATGCAGTATGAACAGGAATGCTATTCCTGTCCAAATTGCATGTAGTTTCCCCACTGCTCCCGTGTGAACCCAGGCTTATCATAGCCTGAGTTCATACAGGAGCAGTGCGGGAGACCTCCCTGCATGGATCCCATGCCGAGCAGAGAGTGGGATTGTGGGGGTATATACCATGGAGGCAGGTGCTCAGCTATAGGAGAGGAGAGAAAGTGATAGGGATTTGAAATCCCTGCCACTTTCTCTCCTCTCCTTGCAGGGATGACAGTTTGGGCTAGAGGACTTTCGATTGGTCAGCACCATCACATGGACAGTGCTGACCAATTAGTTGCTGCCTTACCCATACTGTCATCCCTGCAAGGAGAGGAGAGAAAACCGCGGGGATTCAAATCCCCAGACCTGTGAAGCAGCTTTCTGTCCTCTCTTTGCAGAGATAGCATTATGGGCTAGACAGGATCTGATTAGTCAGCACCATCCATGTGACGATGTTGACCAATCAAAAGCCTTCTAGCCTGAACTGTCATCCCTGTGAGGAGAGGAGTGAAAGCAGAAGGGATTTGAAATCCCTGCTGCTTTCTCTCCTGTACTGCAGTTGAGAATATGGAGCATCTACCATCATGGTATACATCCCCACACGTCCACTCTCCGCTGCGAGAAACCACCCTGCACCGCTCCTGTGTGAACTCAGGCTATGACAAGCCTGGGTTCACAAAGGAGCAGTGGGGAAATCACATGCAATTTGGACAAGGATCGCATTCCTGTTCATATCACATGCTATTCCTTATGGTGCAATTTATATCCATACATTTTGTATTGACACTAACCGTACCGCAAAGTAATAGTACTCGGTATCGGCGAGTACTTGACCGAAAGTATTGGAACTTGTACTCGCTGATAAAATGAGGGTATCGGTGCATCTCTAATGTGACATGCTCCTTTATAAACGGAACCCCTTTATACCCCTGGGGGGGGTGACAGTTCAAGGGCTGTGACAGTACTTCTTTAACCCTTTGAGCTCTAGAAGGTTTTATCCCCTTCATGAAAGGCCATTTTTTGCTATTCAGCACTGTTCTTCTTTAACTGGAAATTATGAGGTCATGCAACAGTGTACGCAAATTAAATTTATATTTTTTTTTCCACATAAATAGAGCTTTCGTTTGGTGGTATTTGATCACCACTGAGTTTTTATCATATAAACAAAAGACCAAAAAGACGCAGTTGACGCAGACGCAGCACCCTAATCATGGCTTCCCTGCTTTTTCACAGGTAAATTGCTGCTATCATCTGCTTTCTCCACTCTAAACTGCAACCTCAACAACGCATAGACTCCTGCTATTTCTGGGTAAATTGCTGCTCTCATCTGCTTTCTCCGCTCTAAATTGCAACCTCAACAACTCATAGACTCCTGCTATCTCTGGGTAAATTGCTGCTCTCATTTGCTTTCTCCACTCTAAACTGCTACCTCAACAATGCATATTCTTTCTGCAAATCTCAGAACCAATAGTGTATATATTTTTGTCTGTTTGTGTTGATTAGTTCTCACCTCTTGTTGCACTGTTTTTATGACTGTGGCCTGTGTCTGGTCTGTGTTTGAGAAACATCCCCCCCAATTTATGTGATCCTTATCAGTTCCTAATTGGGGCGGAGAAGAGTGCTCATTTGACCTTCTCCCTATAAATTTAGATCAGCTCATGGGTGAAGGTCACTGACAGGGGGGGGCAGAGTCACAGATGGGGCGCAGTTTTGTGTGTGAGTGCAGTTTTTGTTGGAGTGCGGAGACGCAGTTGAACACAGCAGTTTAACTAAAGCAGGATAACTCAACCAGCAGGAAGATACAACAAAGAACTCTACTGCACGCTGGATGGACTGCAAGCAAACACCCTGGGAAACATTTCCTACAAGTCTGAGTCCCACTCTGTGTACCTTTGTAATCTGTCCCCTCTACTCGTCCTTTTCATATTACTATCCTACGTTCCCAAAATCTCACTTCTTTACCCCTCTGCTCCACCCCAAAACTTATACATCTCACCCTCAATTCTACCATCTCCCTACTACTGCTCTCATCACCTCATGCTGATATATTACTCTCCTGCTGACCCAAACACCAGGACTGGAAGGCATGTACATTCGTATACATCCCACTTCCATGTTACTTTCCTCACCCTCCTTCTTCTCCTAACCTCTGGGGATATTTCCCCAAACCCTGGTCCTCCACTATTTCACCCCCACACCAGGCACCCTCTTTCCTCCATGCTCCCCGTGCTCTCAAAAACCACCCTCCCTTTTTCATGTGCGCTCTGGAATGCCCGCTCTGTCTGTAATAAGCTCACCTCTGTCCATGACCTTTTTGTCTCCCGCTCCCTTAACCTACTAGCAATTACAGAAACCTGGCTTCAAGCAGCAGATTCTTCTTCTCCCGCAGCACTTTCCTATGGAGGCCTCCTCTGGACCCACTCACCCAGACCCAGTGGTCGGAAAGCAAGAGGGGTTGGTTTGCTTCTATCCCCACTGAGAACCTTTCAAGTCCTCCCTAACAATCCCTCTCTATCCTTCTCTTCTTTCGGGACTTACTGCATGCGCCTGTTTTCTCCCATTTCTCTTGCAGTGATATATCAGCCTCCTGGACCGGTGTCCCACTTTCTTGATGATTTCTCTGCCTGGCTACCCTACTTTCTCTCCTTTGAACTACCCACTATCATTCTCGGAGATTTTAACATCCCTATTAATGTCAACAACCCGGCTACATCCCAACTCTTCAACATAATCTCATCTTTTGCATTAGCACAGTGTATACAGTCCTCCACTCACTCTGATGGGAATTCATTAGACCTTGTTTTCTCCCATCTTTGGACTCCCTACAACCTCACAAACACCCCCTTTCCTCTCTCTGATCGCAGTCTCATCACCTTCACAGTGTCCTCATCTTCAAACACTTATCCATCCAAGCAGCAAACAATTACCTGCAGAAACCTTCACAACTTGAACCCTGCTCCTTTCCACTCTGCAACTGACCAACTCTATGACAGAATCTCTCCCCTGTCCTGCCCTGACCTGGCCACTGCTGTCTACAATAGTTTACTTTCATCCACATTAGACTCACTTGCTCATCTAACAACACGAAGCATCAGGCCCCGACCATTACAACCTTGGCAGACTGACAACACCAGAAATCTTAAGCGGCATAGTTGTGCCCTGGAGCGATTTTGGCGTAAAACCAAATCTCACCAAGCATTCACCCGATATATATCTGCTTTCTTCACATACAATTCATCCCTCCATGCTGCCAAACAAGCCTACTTTGTCACTCTCATCAATAGCTTGTCATCCAGTCCTCGCCGTCTCTTCTCTACTTTTACTCTCTACTTTCTCCACCTCCACCCCCATCCAGTACCTCACTCACTGCTCACGAGATTGCAAATCATTTCAAAAACAAGATTGATGCAATTCGTAGGGGCATCGCCACTTCCCTCAACACTTTCCTCTTTTGACCTTGCCACTACCGAAGAGGTCACTAAGGTTGTCTCAGAAGCCCGTCTCACTACCTGCCCCCTGGATCCTGTCCCCTCACAACTACTACGGTCACCCTCTTCTTCCATCCTATGCTCCCTCACTCACATCTTCAATCTCTCCCTCTCTGACGGTGCCTTTCCTTCCCCTCTAAAGCATGCACACATCACTCCCATACTTAAAAAGCCCTCCCTGGATCCCACCAACCTGAACAACTTAAGACCCATCTTCCTGCTGCCATTTACCTCTAAACTCCTAGAACGCTTAGTCTACAATCGCCTGAGCTCCTACCTCACTGACAACAACCTTTTGACCCTTTACGGTCTGGCTTACGCTCACTACACTCCACTGAAACCGCCCTACTAAAACTCACTAATGATCTACTAACAGCTAAAACCAATGGCCACTACTCCGTACTCTTACTACTTGACCTCTCTGCAGCTTTTGATACAGTTGACCATCCCCTCCTCCTTAAAAAAAACTCCATTCTCTTGGCCTCCGAGACTCTGCTCTCTCCTGGTTCTCCTCCTACCCATCGCAACGCTCCTTCAGCGTTACCTATAACTCTGCCTCCTTCTCTCCACTTCCTCTTTCTGTAGGGGTCCCTCAAGGTTCCGTCCTTGGACCCCTTCTCTTCTCCATCTACACCTCCCGCCTTGGTCACTTGATAAACTCCCACGGCTTTAAGTACCATCTCTATGCTGAAGACACACAAATCTATCTTTCTACCCCTCACCTCACCCCTTCAGTCTCCTCTCGCATTACTAACCTACTAAGTGACATATCGGCATGTATGTCATTCCACTTCCTCAAACTCAATCTTTCCAAAACTGAGCTCTTAGTATTCCCTCCAGCCCGTGCCCCCTCCCCTGACCTCTCCATCACCATCAATAACACAATCCTCAGTCCCTCCCCTCATGCCAGGCTACTAGGTGTAATCCTAGACTCCCATCTGTCCTTTCAGCCCCAAATCCAATTGCTGTTCAAATCTTGTAGACTTCACCTCCGCAACATCTCCAAGATATGCCCGTTTTTAACCTCGGAAACCACTAAGAAACGTTTCACTCCCTGGTTATCTCTCGCCTTGACTATTGTAACTCCCTCCTCATTGGCCTACCTCATCGCAGGCTATCCCCTCTTCAGTCTATCATGAATACTGCTGCCAGACTCATCCACCTTACTAACCGTTCTGTATCTGCCACCTCTCTCTGCCAATCCCTCCACTGGCTTCCCATTGCCCAACGGATAAAATTCAAAACATTAACAATAACATATAAAGCCATTTATAACTCTGCCCCAAATTACATCACCAATCTTGTCTCCAAATATCCCCCAAACCGTACTCTCAGCTCCTCGCACGACCTCCTGCTCTCTAGCTCCCTTGTCTCCTCCCATGGTTGTCTCCGGGACTTCTCCAGAGCTTCCCCCATTCTCTGGAATTCTCTACCCCAATTTATCAGACTATTTCCTACTCTGCTCACTTTTAGGCGATCTCTGAAAACCTATCTCTTCAGGGAAGCCTATTCTGCCGTCAGCTAATAATGGAATCTTCTACTCTTTCTACCAGTCCATCCCCCACAGTTACTACCTTTTGTACCACTAGCCCCTCCCTCCTAGATTGTAAGCTCCAAGGAGCAGGGCCCTCCTTTCCCTCTTGTTTTGAACTGTTTTGTTGCTGTATTGTCTCCCATTATATTGTAAAGCGCTGAGCAAACTGTTGGCGCTATATAAATCCTGTATAATAATAATAATTTTGAAAAAAATATATATTTTCTACTTTCTGTTATAGAACCTATCCAATAAAATCAAATTTCTTTATAAATTTCGGCCAAAATGTATTCTGCTACATGTCTTTAGTAAAAAAAAAATCCCAATAAGTTTGGAATTTTAATTGGTTTGTGTGAAAGTTATCGTGTCTACAAACTATGGTACATTTTATATATATATATATATATATATATATATATATATATATGAAAATTGATTAATCTTGATGTGCTGAAGGCTTATCTCATTTCTTCAGGCCTGAAAAATGGCAGGACAGGACAAATACCCCCCAAGTGACCCCATTTTGGAAAACAGACATTCTGAGGTATTTAACGAGAGGCAGTTTTTTGAAGTTTTAATTTTTTGTCAAACGTTTTTGGAAAATGAGGAAATTTATTTTTCTTTTTTTACTGTCATCAGAGTAGCTAATTGTCATCATAGTGACATTGCTTATACGGTGATTATTATTGTATAAGCAATAGCTTTAGCTGTCTTGAATGGGTTTTCGATGGATACAGTGGTCACAACAGGTGTGTGCTGTGCGCTCCTGGAAGATACTCCCTCATGACCAAAAGCACCAGGTATATACTTAAAGCTGAGTTCCTGTCACTTTGAGTAGTTCATTTAGACCAAGCTTGTCCAAATTAACTGTTTCCTCCACTAACTGCAGAAGCAGGTCTCAGAGCTGTATGTACTGTTTGCAGCCTAAACTACATACAGTACACAGTACTGGTTTCCAGCTGTGAGACAGAGACTTCTTGTTCTGCTCCTGAAACAAAACAAAGTCAGGCTGAGCAGAGCTGAAGCTACAAACATTGCATACAGTGATTCTTTAACCTCTTTCCCTCCACAGGATTTACCCCCCTTCCTGACCAGGCCATTTTTTGCGTTACTGCACTGCGTTACTTTAGCTGACAATTATACGGTCATGCAATGCTACACCCAAATTAAACGTATGTCCCTTTTTTCTCACAAATGGAGCTTTCTTTTGGTGGTATTTCATCACCTGTGTGTTCTTTATTTTTGTGTTATAAACAAACAAATCCATCAATTCTGAGAAAAAAAATTATAATTTTGACTTTTTGCTATTAAACATGTCCAATAAAAAGATTTAAAAAATCAAATTTCATCATAAATTTAGGCCAAAATGTATTCTACATGTCTTTGCTAAAAAAATCCCAATACGTGTAAATTAATTGGTTTACGTGAAAGTTATAGCGTTTACAAATGGCGGTATATATACTGGAATTTTTTTTCTTAATTTTTTCTTTTTACTAATAATGGTGGCGATCAACAACTTATAGCGGGACTGTGGCAGGCATTCTGATGCTGGGGGGAACTGACTTGGTGTCACTTATATCTCCAGTTACACCAATATAGTAATCAGTGCTCATAAAAAGCACTGACACTGTACTAATGGCACTGGGCAGGAAGGGATTAACATCTGGGGCAATCAAAAAAAGGGTTTATTTGTGTGATGTTTTACTGTGTGCTGTGTGAGCTTTACACTATAAGCACACTGCTATGCAGAGCCATATAAAGCAGTGGGCAGGAGCTGACAAGGGAGAGATCTGTATTGTTTATACACAGGTCTCTCCCCAGTTGGAGATACTCGGTGATCACCAGGCGCCGGAGAGTAATCACCAGCTGGGACCCAGTAACTGACGGCCGAGGCCGTGAATGGCGGAGCGGGTAGGGTGCGCGCCCCCTACCCGAAATGCGAAATCACATATAAATACGTGATTTTGCACACCCCTGCAGCCCTGTAGCAGTATTTCTGCTATAGGGTAGAGGGGAAGCAGTTAAAGTGACAGAAAACATGGAGATCTGCTTTAAGTTTCCAATGAAGCAATAAAGTGGTGAGAGAGTATGGGAACAGTAAGTATCACTGAATGAGGACATTACTTACAACAGAACCTGTCTCTTTGCCTTAAAATAGCTAATTCCTAATTGCTTATCAAAATCAGGAGCCTAAAAATGTCCAATTTATTAAAGAAACTCTATATTTAAATGTCACAGTGTCTACCTGGAAATTAAAAAGACATTCCAAAATTATACATGAACTAAGACAGTTTTGAATACAGAAATAGCCCGGAACACCTCCTACCAGCTGTACAAGCCTTATCAGCTAACATAAATTATGAGTATAAATGTGACTTAAAATAGTAAGAATCAATAAATAGAAAGCTTCACAGAATGATCTAAATGATCCTGAAGATTGATGACCTTGATAGTTTAAAATATTTATTCAATATAATAATATATCAAGAAATCTGAATTTCAAGGTATTTGTGATCTAAAACTCAAAAGAGTTTGGATAGTGCAACATTACAAATGTAGCAAACACAGGAGTAAATCAACAACTGAGAGATTCAAACTGATTTTATATATAGTATATAAATATATTGGTTAATAAAATGGCAAAAGGATGTCCAGATCAAGATAATTTTCTGATTAATGCAAACAGAAATTTCAATTTACAAACATCATACATGGAGTGGGTATGTGACAAAAGTAGTTTGTGCTTGTTTGAGTGACTTTTTTGCTTGTAATCTCCAAATGTACTTTAAAATATATATAATTTTATGTTATTTGATACTATTAACATATCTGTACAAAAACAATACAGTTTTACATGTAGAAATGCTTCGTTTTCTACCTTTAAAATATTCATTTTAGAATGAAAGCACTCAGTTTAAAAAAATAGACAGAAATCCAAGAGAGAAGAGGAAAAAGAACCTGCATCTTTTCTTTATTGACAATAAAAAATAAAATGCCAAGGCAGAGTCAGTCATGGCTATGATTTCCACATTTTCATTGAAACTCGGTGCAATATCCCTTTGGGAAAATTTCTTTTTGGTGGAAGTATAAACCGGCAAATGAATAAGCCTTACAATACATTTTTATTTCAAAGCAGGTGCTCACCTGTCTTTTCAAAGAATCATTATTATCAGTGGGAGCACAGCTCTATTCTCAATAAAGGTGAAACAGTGCTGGGAAATAACCAAGTTACTGTATGTGTGCTGCATCAGTAAAAACCACTGGAAGAAATTTATCATCCCATAGCAAAGTGCTGAGCACTGTGGCTTATTCTAAATTTAACTTGTAATATCTTGGGATTATTCCCATATTAACCTATCACAGTATATGGTGGAAAGTACATGTCAGTTAAAGAAACCAAAGCACAATTCATTTTTAAAACACCTATTTTGGAATAATGCTCAGTAATGATATCATATTGTCAATAGCCTGTGGCAATATTTTCAGGTTCGGGAACAGTTTACTATGAAGGGTAAGATAAAAAAAAAAAATGAGCCAGCAATAGTTGGCAGGAGTCACATTGTTTGGAACACTGTTCATCAGCCGCTCTCCGTGGAAAAGGTAGTTTTAAAGCTGATGGTTCACTTAAAGCTAATCAATCTTTTTTGTCTATTATTATAAAACTGTGTAGTCATCCCTTGTTTCTCTTTAGATTCTAGAATGGTGTTATACCATACAGTTCACTGACTCTCAGCATCAGTGCTTTCCTGTGTGGGGGTAGAACAACCATTACCTGGGGGTGTATCTGAGGCTCCCCTTATTTTTAAAGGGGGCTTACAGATCAAAATCTCACATATCAAAATAAGCCCCACCTCGCAGACCCCCACAGCCAACAGGCCAGGTTTATGGGGAAGAAGCCCTTGTTCTCACAAGATGGGAACAAGGAGTGCTTTGCTTGGGAGGGACCTCTCCATGTACCCTGCCACATTCAGGGCATTTGTCCTGGTATGGTTCAGTAGGGGGGATGCATGGTCACCTCCACCCCCATTTCCAGTGCATACTTATGTAGAGCTACCCTCGTGAGGGCCACTTGTATGTCTACACCGGTTTCCCCTTTCTGCACCCCGCAGTCAGGCACAATATATTTCTTCAGCCAAATACACACACAATTCCACTCGTTGTCTTCAATGACCAGTCTAGGGGATGTTTGTTTTTGGAGCTTTATTGTAAAACTGGGGATAGGGATAGGGGATGTAGTTGAATACTCCAAAATTAAAGTTATTCACACTGAGGACATCTGAACTTATCTCTTATGAGCAGTATTGAAGTCCTGACTGAGAGCACATAGCAGACTTCTCTTTAAAACGTAGCAACAGGTAGTTTAGGAGTGAGCAAAGTCCCTTTTTGCAGTAGTAGTAGTAGTTACAGGGCTGAGATTCGCAGGTACAAGCCAGGTACAGACTACGACAGCCCAAAGGTAACATAGCTGAGCAAAGTCCTTTGCAGTAGCAACAATTAGACCAGCTCTTCAGAACACTAGACAGTGTTCCCTTTCCTCAGATCCACACTGATTATCAAGCGCCAGAGGGGTAGAAAAGCACACAGAGTCCCCAAGATCTCTCAGTGTCTGTACTCACAAGCTCAAGGACAGAATGGTTGCCTCCTTCCAATCGTCCAAGTGATTCTCTCTAGGTGGTACCAGACAGGTCTTTGGCAGACAGCTTCTCTTGGTCAGCTTGCTGTAGAACCAGGGTTACTCTCTCTAACTTCAGACCCTCAGGTCAACCCACCTGAGACCGCATGGCAGCAAGTGCCAGGTATGGCAGCCTACCTCCAGCCTGGCTTGGTGCAATGTACTCCAGGGAAAGACGCTGAACCAATGTACTCACAGAACATAAATACCACTCCCAACATGCAACAGGATCACCCTCCCCTGCAATTGGCCAAAGCTGTGTCCATATTCATACACAGAGCATCATGAGCAGACCTGACTAATCAATCACAGCACTCTGTTAAGCAGAATTCCACACTGAATTTACCTGACAGCCTCTCTGGTAAGCAGAGAAACACAGCTATGCTTAACCTAACTATACAAATCCTAGCACCTGACTAGGTGGGAGCTACACTCAGATAAGGGTCTGGTATCAATTTGGGGGGAACCCACACTTTTTCTTCTTGTTTTTGACGGAGGTATCTCCAGGTGAATGCTGATTGTGCCTGGCAGGTATAGGTCACTGGTTGTTAGAATGCTGTTGGGTGCTGGCTTCCAATAACAAGGAGTCTTGAGAAAGAAGCTGTCACAGCTGTGGTAGTAATATATCTGCTAAATGTTTCACTTCACACTGCAGCTGCAGGTTCGCTCAGCTGAACACCCATTCTATCGGTCATTCACACAGGAATTTATATAAACTTTACACAGTGCTGAGGTCTCCCTCATATTATTTCCTCTGTTGGTTGAATGTTCTTAGACTATAGGTTTAAGCTGGCCATACATGTATCTTCTTTTTTCTTTTGTATTTTTTGATCAGCCAGCAGGATTCTGCAGGATCTTCAGCCAGCAGTTTCTGTTCAGTACTGCAGAGATCAGTAGTGTGGGCAGCAGAAAAATTGCTAAATGTATTCTTTGCCGTGAAAACTCAATTTTTGAAAAATGCATTTTAGCAACAGAGTTAATGCACTGTAAAAATGCAAGCATTATTGGGTGTCATAAAAACGTATTACTGCATATTCATAAATGTAGAAGGGCTCTCGGTAACACATGTACATTGCATGTGTTACTATGCATGTAAGGATTTATTTTGTCTGTTTTTTGGCTTTGACTTTTCAAATGGCATTTGGTTAGTTTTAAATCTGTGGTTGAATCTGTAAATTATATCTGACATTGTCATTATGCATTATAGTTATATAAGACAGTAAGCTTACCACTATGTGGTATAGGAAAATTAGTAAGGTTTCTATGGACATCCAGAATCACCCTTGTTTTAGGTGCATAAAAAAGGCCTACTGAATGAAAACCATTGCTCATAGCTACTATTGATATTGGTGGGCTACTCTAAAAGCCTTCTTATTGGCTCTTCTAAGCCCATTGGCCCTAGTTCAAAGGTCCTGCAGTGCAATATAGTGTAATATTAGCCAGCACTGGGAATCTCGAACACAAGGTAGAAGCATATTTGAACTCTATCTCTGGTAATTATCAGTCAAATTCTATATTTTATTCTAAACAAAACTGAAAATATGACAACATATAGATGTTCTCTATTACAAAGGGAAATATGTAGGCTGTTCTCTTCTGAACGTGTTAGTTACCCAGCTGTTATTTTGAGCTTCTGGCCTCTATATTGTCTGAGCCACTTGTGGATTGAATACAGGTGAAACTCAAAAAATTAGAATATTGTGCAAAAGTTCATTTATTTTAGTAATGCAACTTAAAAGGTAAAACTAATATATGAGATAGACTCATTTTATGCAAAGCAAGATAGTTCAAGCTGTGATTTGTCATAATTGTGATGATTATGGCTTACAGCTCATGAAAACCCCAAATCCACAATCTCAGAAAATTAGAATATTGTGAAAAGGTGCAATATTCTAGGCTCAAAGTGTCCCACTCTAATCAGCTAATTAAGCCATAACACCTGCAAAGGGTTCCTGAGCCTTTAATTGGTCTCTCAGTCTGGCTCAGTAGGAATCACAATCATGGGAAAGACTGCTGACCTGACAGTCGTGCAGAAAACCATCATTGGCACCCTCCATAAGGAGGGAAAGCCTCAAAAGGTAATTGCAAAAGAAGTTGGATGTTCCCAAAGTGCTGTATCAAAGCACATTAATAAAAAGTTATGTGGAAGAGAAAAGTGTGGAAGAAAAAGGTGCACAAGCAGCAGGGATGACCGCAGCCTGGAGACGAATTTCAGGAAAAGGCCATTTAAAAGTGTTGGGGACTTTCACAAGGAGTGGACTGAGGCTGGAGTCAGTGCATCAAGAGCCACTACACTCAGATGGATCCTTGACATTGGCTTCAAATGTCGTATTCCTCTTGTAAAGCCGCTCCTGAACAACAAACAACGTCAGAAGCGTCTTACCTGGGCTAAAGAAAAACAGACCTGGTCTGTTGCTCAGTGGTCCAAAGTCCTCTTTTCTGATGAGAGCAACTTTTGCATCTCATTTGGAAACCAAGGACCCAGAGTATGGAGGAAGAATGGAGAGGCACACACTGCAAGATGCTTGAAGTCCAGTGTGAAGTTTCCACAGTCTGTGTTGATTTGGGGAGTCATGTCATCTGCTGGTATTGGTCCACTGTGCTTCATTAAGTCCAGGGTCAACGCAGCCGTCTACCAGGAGATTTTGGAGCACTTCATGTTTCCTTCTGCAGATGAGCTTTATGGGGATGCTGACTTAATTTTCCAGCAGGACTTGGCACCTGCCCACACTGCCAAAAGCACCAAAACCTGGTTCAATGACTGTGGAATTACTGTGCTTGATTGGCCAGCAAACTCGCCTGACCTGAACCCCATAGAGAATCTATGGGGCATTTCCAAGAGAAAGATGAGAGACATGAGACCGAACAATGCAGAAGAGTTGAAGGCTGCTATTGAAGCATCCTGGTCTTCCATAACACCTCAGCAGTGCCACAGGCTGATAGCTTCCATGCCACGCCGCATTGAGGCAGTAATTGCTGCAAAAGGGGCCCAAACCAAGTACTGAGTACATATGCATGCTTATACTTTTCAGAGGTCCGATATTGTTCTATGTACAATCCTTGTTTTATTGATTGCATGTAATATTCTAATTTTCTGAGATTGTGGATTTGGGGTTTTCATGAGCTGTAAGCCATAATCATCACAATTATGACAAATCACGGCTTGAACTATCTTGCTTTGCATGTAATGAGTCTATCTCATATATTAGTTTCACCTTTTTTAAGTTGCATTACTGAAATAAATGAACTTTACACGATATTCTAATTTTTCGAGTTTCACCTGTAAGTAAGAATAAACTCAGAACTCCCTATTTGCATTTTTGTTTTTGCTAGGAGACACAAAGTATTGTAGCCAGGGGTTTATGTCAGTAGATGCAGCCTCCTTTAAGACACCCTCAAAATTAACTCTGCATCTTCCTGTACACAGGCCCTGAAAAGTAATCACTTCAGAGAAGCCTATCATGCATTTGCCTAACAACCAAACTGAACTTTTTTAATCAACTCATTCTCACCTAATTGTACCTTTTGTACCACTTGCCTCTTCCTATTAGACTGTGAGCTCTTATGAGCAGGCCCCTTTTAACCCGCTTGTCTTGAATTGTATTTTTACTGTACAATACTATAATAAAGCACTATGCAAACAGTTCACTCTATGAAATTCATATACAATAATGTGTTGTTATAATAATATCATTCATGGCAAAAGAAAAGAATCTGTTCTGTTTTCTGCTTTTTGATCTTTAGCATGCTCCATGCTTTTACTTTTGTGTCTGGTATGGAATTCTTCCTCTTATTCCTGACAAGCAGCATTGTCAGACACAGGAACAGTGCATCAGGATATGCTCCTTTCAGTGCCGCCTTGTCACTATGAACATTCATTTTTTTTCCCCAATTTTTTTCCACCTGCCAAGGCTCATCCCCCTATTTTCCAAATAGAATCTCACCCAAAATTCAGCTAACCCCATCATTCACAAGATGCCACAGTAACACCATCTTTTTGCCAATCCTATTATTCAGTATATATATACATTGTATTTGGTACTGTAGATTATATCAGTTTAGGTTGTAATTATGACAGACTTCATTAAATGCCATCCTTCAGTAATGTGAAGTCAGCATTCCCCATTTATCACTCCATCATCCCTTCTGCCATCTTCTTCCTGTCTTCCTCTGGGTTCAGAACTTTTAGCCATCTCTACTGACCAAGCATGCTCTAATGCATGAGTACAGGAGTTACAATATTCCGACACCAATGACATGCCAAAATTGTACACTGAGCTGCTCATGTGCAATTGTATGTGTACAATTAGGAAAAACTGTTAGTAGGTAGGTAAAGCATGTTTTATTGCATTTACTTTTAATTAATATTTGGTATTCATCTTTAAGCTGTCTGAAAGGAAATCTTTCCCTGCTAGAAACATGGAGACTTTGTCTGCTGACATGCAGTAACATACAATTTGTAGTAGTCTGACATTTCCTAATGCACTGCGCCTGTGTCTGCCAATGGTGCTTGTGAGCATTAAGAGGAAGTATTTAGCACCAGACACAAAAGTAAAAGCATGCAAGGCCTTATGGAGCATGCCAAAGATCATAAAAACAGAACCGATTTTGTCATTGAATTATTAAATTAATATTATTATTATTATTATTATACAATATTTATATAGCTCCAATAGTTTGCACAGTGCTTTACAACATACAGGGAGACAGTACAGTTGCAATACAATTCAAAACAAGAAGGTTAGGAGGGCTCTGCTCGTGAGAGCTTACAATCTAAGAGTGAGGGGCAAGTGGTGCAAAAGGTAATAACTGTGTGGCAATGTATTAAAGAAGAAAGAAACTTTTAATTGCTAGGCAAACGAGTGATGAGCTTCCATGAAGAGATGAGTTTTCAGTGATTTCATTGCCAGTTTTTTTTTTTAAACATACTCTCCAAAGGTCCCCCATCATACATATTAGACCCTTGGAGGGTTGAAATTGAAATGTCAATTGCTGGCAATTTAAAACACATTTTTACTTTGTAAATGTCAGTGCTGCTGCAGCACTTTCTGTAAATGCATCCCTTCACAGGCAGGATTAGGACACCCCCAGACATGTTTTTAAAGGAATTTGGCATTTTTAATGTTTCACTTTAAACATTTAAAAATTACTGCTCCTGGTTGAATTTCATTTTAACTGCATTAAATGAATTTTTACATTTTAATGCAAAATTGTATTTTGTATTGGTGCATGTTCCCCAGGGCAGTACCCATCACACATGCTGTTTAATGTTTACAACCCTTTGCCTATTTGCCGAGAAAATGGGCATTTTTATTTTGGCAGATTTTGCTTCATTTCAATAGGGTTTAGGCTCAGCATCCAAACTCCTTTGAAGTTCGCCAACCCTGCTCAAACTGAACCCAGGGAGTTTGGTGGAAATATGATCATAGCTTTAGAAATATTTAATTTTCGGAAGTGGTATGGCATCCATACTAATATTTCAGCTGGTATGCTAGTGTGAGAGGAGACTGAAAGGATGAGGTGAGGAGAATGGAGATAGATTTGGGTGCCATCTGCATACATTGTATGTATTGGAAGCCTTGAGAGGTTGGGAGGTGTAGGTAGAGAATAGAATAGAAGGGGTCTAAGGACAAAGCCTTGGTGGATTCCTATGTAAAAAGGAAGTGGAAAGCAGGAGACTGATAGGTGACACTGAAGAAATGCTTTGATAGGTAGGAGAACCAGGAAAGAGCAGAGGCTCAGTGGCCAAGGGAGTAAGGAGGTGTACACCAAGCACAGGAGAATGTTCTAATAGTATGAAAGTTGTTAGTGAATTTTAGTAGGGAAGCCTCTGTGGAGTATTGTAGGGGAAAGCCAGACTGTAAAGGGTCACAAACATTGTTGTCAATGAGGTAGTGGCTCAGATGGTTGTAGACAAGGCTTGCTAGAAGTTTTAAGGTAGATGGAAGCAAGGAGATTGGTCTCAAGTTTTTCAGGCTGGTTGGGTCTAGTAAAGGCTTTTTAAGTATGGGGGAGACTAGCACATGCTTTAGGCGGAAGGGGAGGTGTCAGTAAAGGGAGACATTTAACATGTAATATAAAAAGCATAGAATAGAGCAAGAGGGTGACTGTAGTAGTTGTGAGGAAATAGGACAAAGGTGGTTAGGTGGGTGTCTGAGAAGAGTAACCACCTTTGTAGTATCAGGTTCAAAAGAGGAAAGTACTGAATGTGGTGGTAGACATGGCATGTTAGGTAGAGAGGAACCTAAACAATGGAGACCTCTTCAAAAAATACTTAAATCTATTTTTTTAAATGATTGGCCATCTCCTGGGCAGTAAATAAGTTAGTGGGTTGAAGTGATGGGGAGTGGAGTGGAGAATTAAAGGTAGATAAGAGACAGTGAAGATAGGATGAGAATATGTTAAGGAAAGGGATGAAATGGGTTTGTTTGGCACCATGGAGGAAGAAGTTATATGTTAGTGGGACAAATTTGTAAAGGGTGAACATTTTGCAGGGATATAGTTTCATGCCAAAAGTTTGTAAACAATATGTACTGGGTGAATAAAAGCTTCTGCAGGCTGCCTACAAATGGGCACCAATGTGTGCTTGGTGGAGAAATATACACCCATCTTCGTACAACTCTCATGAGTGATGGGAATTGCCACAATACTTGCAAGCTGCAATAAGTTTAACAAGATCAGTACTTTTGCTTCTTTACTCTATAAAAGAGTGAAGGATCTGGAGCAATTAATCTGGACATTTTTCAGCAAGTTCAAAAATTTCCCTCTGTCTGTCTGGGGTGCCTGCTATTTCCTTCCTGTAGTACAGAACAGCAGAATTGCTTTCCTTATCTCTAATTTTGATGTGCAGTATAAATGGATGAAAAGCCAGCTGCATCACAACATCATTTAGACAATGTCACAGTTAAATTCACTAGCACTGGAGATGTAGGAACCATGTCCATGCGTTCTCTCTGTTTTTATGCATGAACAAGGACCTTAGGAGACCTTTACAGAATCGAGGAATCACAGTGATTGACTGTAACAGCAGTACAGTAATTGGCTAGTACACAGGGGGTATAATAAAAAAGACAGCTGTGAAATCAGTTTGTACAGGCAGCTTTATTTCAAATATTTACTGTGAGAAAACAAATGATATACTATACCATAATGAGAATAATAAAACTCTTCATCATAACAAGATTTATATTATTAATTATAGAGGTTTTGTATCAAAAATGTTTTTTTAGTTCCACAGTATTCTATTAATCATTTTATGAACTTTTTAATGTGTAAATTAACATTAGGTTTGTTTTCTTATTAATTAATTTTGTACGCTTGTCTAACTTAAATATGATATGCAAGCTAACTCAGATCTGTGAGAGAAAGTGTGCTTTGGCTGCAGTTGCTTCACAGCTACTTGGCTAGCAGAGTAGCAGGTTGCCAACCTCTGACTTAAGAGCACAGGTGCAGGACAGGTCTAGCCAGCATAAAGGGGTCAATTATACTCTGGGCAAACAAGCAAACACAAGCAGGAGATACAGGTGGCTTGGTTTCCCACCAGTCCGAGAAGCTGTTTAGAACATAAAAACAAAGCTGTTGCATGGCCATTTGTTACACTACATGGGGCCTTACACTTGCTCCTTTTCACGGAACACTTTGAAGTAATTTTTCTCCAAGCAAGATGTACTTGCTATTTAGAGGTCCATTACACACACACAATATTTAAAAACACAGATACACAAGATAAAATTGAAGAAGGAGATGTTTGTATTTCTGGGAACTTTCTGGGAACTTTGACATTTCTCTGGTAATCTCCCATTATTAGAAATTAACAGATTTTATTAACTAGTGGCCTTCATTAAAATGAAGTGTGAGGGTGAACATTCACAGTCACTTAGCAAAATGAATGTTCATTTAGCTTAATAATAAAAAGCTGTGCTATGCTTGAATACCCAATCACGTGCAAGGGAAATTTAAAAAAAATGGATATTTGCTTGCATGTGATTGGATAATGAAAGTAGACATAGCTTCACCTTATTTGCTAAGCTTTTCCAAAGTGAAAAGTCTCTATTACTTTAGTAAACTAGTCACATTTTGATCACACACATCGAAATAACAGCAGCAGTAATGAGCCAATATTGGCATACCTGTCAGGCAAAAACGCCTCCAGTAATTATTTCAACAAAAGTAAACAACAGTTTTTTTAGATAAAAACTCCTCCATATTGGCTTTGTTTATTGTATGGTTTTCAACAACATTTATTTTGGAATCTTACCTTCTTTTCATTTAGTAGGCACCAAGCCAGGCCATTTATTTGAATCTTTCTAAATCTTTGCTAAGTGTGAGTGTCTACTTTGACTATAGTCAAGTGATCACTCTAAGACTAAGTTTACCCTTGTGGTTGGGGGACAGTAAAAACAGGTGGTTGAGTCGTGTTTTTACTGTCCTCTTTAAGCTGAAAAGGCAGCCAGAAGTGGATGTTTGCTTGCAGTGACCACAATGCTTTGCTTCACATGGTGCCAAAAATAAAACCCCCTGTTCTGTTTGGCATGCAATTATACCCACTGAACATGACCTATTCAAGTGAATGGAGCATTGCCAAAATTGCCCTGTAACCACATGCAAGTTGTGGTGTGGTTGTGTGGTCTTTTTAGCGGTTAAAACAGGTAATGAGCAGATGACATAATGCCCTCAGTTGCCTGCTAAATGTTCTATCAAAGTGATCCACCATGGATCCATCTTCAGAGGGTAAAGCTAATGTAAATGAACCCTTAGTGCTGTCATAATGAAATCCCTTAATGCTTTCTATAGCTCTAACCAGCTCGCAAATGATGTGCAATTCCAGAGGAAACACCAAAAGCCATTTACTGTACAGGAGCAGAGGGATGAAAACTCTAAAAATCCTGTCTGCAAATCAAAACTCTTTTTTATTTTCATCAAAATTTAAATGTCCCTAACTGAATAGCAGACCCGAACCTACGTGAACCCTTAACACTTTCAGCTTAATGTTAACCACCCTACCTTAAAGGTATCTTAAACCTTGAACTGAGATTTTAACACCTCACATTTCATCATACCCTATCTCAGACATTTAAACATCACCTACCATTGAATTTCCTTTATAACCAATCTTCAATACTTTATAACCAACTATTACTTTGCTCCAAATCGAAAATGCAAGGATTAAGACATTTTGTAAAAAGTAATTGTAGTCAAGTATTTCACTCAATTCACTTGTGGGAATAACGTTTTCTGTTTTACACACCATCATACAGTTTGGTTATTTTCTCTTCATATAGGTTCTGTTGAAATGTAATATGGCCAGGTCAAAAAATAGATAGATAGATAGATAGGTAGATAGATAGATAGATAGATAGATAGATAGATAGATAGATAGAGTGAGGAACAGAAGTATTTGAATACCCTGTGATTTTGCAAGTTCTCCCACTTAGAAATCATGGAGGGGTCTGAAATTCACATTGTAGGTGCATTCCCACTCTGAGAGACAGAATTTAAAAAAAAATTCAGGAAATCACATTGTATGATTTTTAAAGAATTTATTTGTCTTGCACTGCTGAACTTAAGTATTTGAACACCTGAGAAAATCAGTGTTAATATTTGGTACAGAAGCCTTTGTTTGGTCAAACGTTTCCTGTAGTTCTTGACCAGGTTTGCACACACTGCAACAGGGATTTTGGCCCACTCCTCCACATAGATTTCCTCTAGATCTGTCAGGTTTCGGGGCTGTCGCTGAGCAACACAGAGTTTCAGCTCCCTCCAAAGATGTTATATTGGATTTAGGTCTGGAGACTGGCTAGGCCACTCCAGAACCTTGATATGCTTCTTACGGAGCCACTCCTTGGTTATCCTGGCTGTGTGCTTCGGGTCATTGTCATGTTGGAAGACCAAGCCACGACCCATCTTCAATGCTCTGACTGAGAAAAGGAGGTTGTTGCTCACAATAAATGGCCCCATTCATCCTCTCCTTACAGTGCAGCCGTCCTGTCCCCTTCACAGAAAAGCACCCCCAAAGCATGATGTTACCACCCCCATGCTTCACAGTAGGGATAGTGTTATTGGGATGCAACTCATCCTTCTTTTTCCTCCAAACACGACGAGTGAAGTTTAGACCAAAAAGTTCTACTTTGGTCTCATCTGACCACATGGCTTTCTCCCATGCCTCCTCTGGATCATCCAGATGGTCATTGGCAAACTTCCGACGGGCCTGGATATGTGATGGCTTGAGCAGGGGAACCTTCTGTGCAATGCATGATTTGAAACCATGACTGCGTAGTGTTCTACCAACATTTACCTTTGAAACTGTGGTCCCAGCTCTCTTCATGTCATTGACCAGCTCCTCCCTTATAGTTCTGGGCTGATTCCTCACCTTTCTTATCATCAGTGATACCCCACGAGGTGAGATCTTGCATGGAGCCCCAGTCCGAGGGAGACTGACAGTCATTTTTAGCCTCTTCCATATTCCAACAATTGCTCCAACAGTTGATCTATTTTCACCAAGTTGCTAGGCAATTGTCCCGTAGCCCTTTCCAGCCTTGTGGAGGTCCACAATTTTGTCTCTGGTGTCTTTTGACAGCTCTTTGGTCTTGCCCATGGTAGTAGTTGGCGTCTGACTGACTGTGGGGTGGACAGGTGTCTTTAAAGAGCTCAGACAGGTGCTACTAAGTTAGATTAATGAGTGGAGTAGAGGTAGACTTTTTAAAGGCACAGTAACAGGTCTTTGAGAGCCAGCATTCTTTCTGTTTCTTAGGTGTTCAAATACTTATGTTCAGCAGTAGAAGACAAATAAATTCTTTAAAAATCATACAATGTGATTTCCTGAATTTGTTTTTAAATTCTGTCTCTCAGAGTGGGAATGCACCTACAATGTGAATTTCAAACCCCTCTATGATTTCTAAGTGGGAGAACTTGCAAAATCGCAGGGTGTTCAAATACTTCTGTTCCTCACTGTAGATAGATAGATAGATAGATAGATAGACAAACAGACTGGTGGTTATTTACTAAAACTGAAGAGTGAAAAATCTGGTGCGACTCTGCATAGAAACCAATCAGCTTCCATGTTTTATTGCCAAAGCTTAACAGAATAAGCTGAAGCTAGAAGCTAATTGGCTACCATGCACAGTTGTACCAGATTCTGAGTGCTCCCGTTTTAGTAAATCTCCCAGATAGATAGATAGATATATAGATAGATAGATAAATAGATAGATAGATAGATAGATAGATAGATAGATAGATAGATAGAAAGACACAAGAATGTTACTACCTGAATAGTAATTTCTGATGGTAGACTGTAGGAAGACACATTGACTATAATTTTTACTAATATTTTGGAATAGAATTGTGGTACAATGGGCAGTTTGAGTTTTTCGTACAAAGGGGATGTACAAAATAGCAGAGGTTGGAATGATTGCTCTCACACATTTCCACATCAATTAATGGCTCTGTGATCAACATTTAACTTTGATTTATTATGGAATATTTTATGTTGTGTGTGCAGTTAAATGTTTTGAAGCTTATACTTTCACCTGTAAATATTTCATTAAAATGATCCTAGGGAGCCAGAAAGGACTCTCGACTATTTTAATGATTGACAGTTCCTACAAAATTAGTTATAAACCACAGATTATGCCAATCTTTCATTAGAAACATTATAGCACACAGCATAAACAAATTGCTGCCATCACAGCACAAAGGTCAGTAAGGGAAACATATGCTATTGTGAAAATACGCTGCAGCAGTCAGTTGTATGTTTTGAAACTTTGTTATTAGCTTTTATGAAATAGATACAATTATTAAAATATATCTTTTCCCAAATCCTTTTTTAAAAATGTGTTTTTCAAAAGTAGGGAAGACTTAAAACCCCTGCTTTTTTCAGTTGTTTTTGAATTTGCTGTCTATGTCCTGTAGGGAAAGTTTTTCTTCTCTCTCTGTACTGGAGATGCAACAAAAAATAAGTGGAAACCTATACAATCTGAGGAAAATTCCTCTTCTACACATTTGTCACCAAAACAAGTGTTTCCACCAGACGATTTATGAAAAATATTCAAACAGCGCAAATAATTAAATCATATATAAATCATAAAAAAATAAAAATTCATAAAATTTAATATAAATAGTCCCACTCAAAAAACGTGAAAAATTGTGAACAAAACAAATTCTATAAAATAACCACAAGTGCCAAAAATATAAGGCCTTTTTCCAATGAAGTACGCTTCCACCAAAAATGTGCTTTACAACAACATATACCACACTCACCAGATTTTGCTGAAATAAACGCCTTCTAGGTATTTTTGGGATCCTAGACCCTTATGATAACCCTCCAGAACTCCACTCCAGCACAAGAGAGCTTTCTCCACCTTCCCACACCTCCAAGTTTCTCTTTCCAGCGGGACTCAATTTGATGTAGGAAAGAAAAAATACATAGTGTAATACTGCCACGCCCGGCTTACAACACTATTTAAACACCAGGCCACTCACATTGTTTAAGATGCAAAACATCATGTTTTTATTGCCTCCACAGGCATTCAAATAGCTTCAGTACATCCAGGACAGTTGCCAGATTTATGATTATACACCAGAAGATTTACCCTGACCTCCTGTTCTGGTGACAACTTTAAAATTTGGACCTACCGTCACTTTTTGTCTTAATGACAATGTCAACCAGGACCAATAGAGAAAACATTTTAACCACTTTCCGACCATCCTATAGCAGAACTACTGCAACAGGGTGGCAGGGCTGAGAAAATCACGTATATTTATGTGATTCTGCATTTCTGGGTGGGGCGCGCGTATAACTTTCATGTAAACCAATTCATTTAGATGTTTTGGCATTTATTTTAGCAGAATACATTTGGCCTAAATTTATGAAGATATTTGATTTTTAAATTTTTTTACTGAATATGTTTTGTAGTAAATAGGCAAAAATATTGTATTTTTTTCAAAATTGGCGATTTTTTTTTTGTTTATAGTGCAAAAAATAAAAACCGCACAGGTGATCAAATACCACCAAAAGAAAGCTCTGAAAATGTCATTATTGTACAGTATTGCATGACTGCACAAATGTCAGTTAAAGTAACGCAGCACCGTTTCACAAAAAATAGCTTGGTCTGGAAGGGGGGTAAATCCTCCGGAGGGCAAGTGGTTAAACTCTTGATGCCGACTGCAAGCAGATATGCAGCTGCATTGCGTGTGAGCCTTACTGCTGAGCAGCTGCATTAATGCGGCCCTGTGAAAACTACTTCCCATGCTGAGAGCGCATTCCGTGCAATATGCCAGTACTGTAGCCAGTGGTGATCTGTAAGCTCCTGATGCATACTTGTGATTGGTAGGTTTCCAATTATGTGACTGCTGTAACAGCCAATCACAGCTGTCACATGACCCAAAGGCCTGCCTCTGACTTTTATAACCCTTAAAGGGCTGGGAGGCAGTCAGCATCAAGGGGTTAAATATGTATCTCAGTTTGTTGACTCCAAACTGACTGATATGAGTAGAGCTTGCAGGAATTTTTTAGCATGTGGGACAATGTACAACCATCAGGGTGACAATGGACAATCAGGACAACAATGCAGTGCTGAGTGTAGAGCCAGTTCAGGAAATAGTGGGAAAGCATTTGCACTCCATATTTGGCTGCTCTCTTTTTTCAAGGTACAGTCTTTTTCTAGTCAACCATAGGAGGTAACCAACTACAGTCACAACTGTACTATCCTTTGCTTCAAGGACCATCTATCTCACAAAATCTCTCTGTTTATAACTTTCTTTATATGCCTTTTTTCTGTAGCATTATAAATTGCAGATCTGTATTTTCTAATCTTTCTAGATGACCTAAGCAGATCCTCCTTGTACTGTGGGATTCTAATCATGAAGGCATTTATACCACTCTGAGGTACAGTATATCACTGATAGTGAATGGCGCATGAACCACAGGGGCAGATTTACTAAAACTGATGCACTCAGAATCTGGTGCAGCTGTGCATGGTAGCCAATCAGCATCTAACTTCAGCTTGATCAGTTAAGCTTTGGTAATAAAACCTGGAAGCTGATTGGTTTCTATGCAGAGTTGCACCAGATTTTGCACTCTCCAGCTTTAGTAAATAAACCCCATAGTGTCAAAGAGAAAATCTGCTATTTCATGATTATAAGAACATTCCATGTCCAGATTCCTGCACTGAGGTACATGAGCCAAGCCTATGGGTACCCATAGATGATGATAACAGCCAGGTTTTGAGATGATCTAACTCCTTGGGACAGATGAAACCATTCCTAACTAAGTGATCCTTATGAGGAAAATACAAAGCCTTGTCTGAAATGTATCTTCTTCCTCAGAATAAGCCAAAATTTGCTTGGCCAGCTTTAGTTTGTTACACATTTGAAGGGAACATAAATTTGTTTGTAATTATTTATTTATTATAGTCTTAATTATTTTAGTAAGGTAAATATAAAATATGCATATTATTATTTTGTATTCTCATATCAAGCTCGCAGGTGGATCTCTGTATCCATTTCACATTTTCCAGGATGTCTTTAGTGCCTCTGCTGAACAAATCTGTTTCAATCAGGGGCGGACTGACCATTTGGAAACTCGGGCGCTGCCCGAGGGCCCAGGGTCAGTGGGGGGCCCCATGAGATGCCCCTGGTACCTTTTTCATAGGCTTTTTTGAGTTTGGGCAAGGACACAGGGGCCCCATGATTCCCTATTGCCCGGGGTCCCATGAGTTGTCAGTCCACCCCTGGTTTCAATAGCCCAATATGATATTTAGGTACACAAGTGAGTGGGTCTGAGAATCTACTTATCTCCCCTTGACTGCTGTATACAAAGGGCTTCAAACAATACTTCCATCAAAGTAAGAGAGTCTGAAGGGAAACAACTTCTGCTATACTTTCTTTCTGGAAAATCCATAGTTCATTGGGAGTCTTTTGTCATAAGTACACCCTAGCTTAAGCGTTTATATAAATAAAACTTTTTAAAGTTACCAAACCCTTGTGAGCTGCCTTTGCATCAAAAGACTTATTAACAAAATCTGTATATGGAGTCGCCTACACTATTCACACCCTCATATATAATGTGTTAAACTAATATATAAAATAATTTATACCAGTTCCACGCTTCCCTAAAAAGACAATCAAATGTGTACTTCAAAATGTCAATCAATCAGGAACCCCTGATGAAGCCACGTGGCCCTGTGGTGTAACGCGTAGGGGAAGGGCTTGCTGCTGTCAAGACACTCGTAATCCTTTGATGGTGTTTGGTAACTATACATTGGAGAAAACAACATAGATGCGATTATTGCTTGCATATTGTGTGGAACAGTGTGGTGCACTATAGCACCAATTACATGTGAGTGCAATATTGGGAGTTTTGTTTTTATGGTAAATAAAACTTTTATATGGATAAAACACTATGTATGCTGATTTCTCTTTCTATATGTATGGCTGGGGAAGAATGCAGTCTAGGATGAAGGAAGCATTAAGTAGCCATGTATAACCATTTGAGAAGTGAAATTATCTGACATGCTAAGGAATCATTATATTAGTTGTGAGAGAGGATGCAAGCGTTATAGGACCACAATTAACAGTTTGGTCAGATACCCCATGTGAGAGCACATCTGGTGGTGGGTTTCACTAATAACAGTACTTTCGGCACATAAAAGGTGATGACTAAAATGAAGAAGTAAAAGGCGGCTTATAACACCATCGTGAAGCACAGTAGATATATAATAGGACTTTTTGTTGGACTGCACTATTGTGAAATTTTTTTGGATTGTTCATATGATTTTTTGGAGTACACATTTGATTGTCTTTTAAGGATAGCACGTCACTGGTGTACATTATTTTATAAAATAAAACTTTTACATACCTGTAAAACATGGCATGATAAAAAAAAGTAAACTATTAGTTTCACAATGTAAAAAAAAAAAAAGGTAAAACATTTTTTAGTTTTCCTTTCAGAGAATATTCTGATAAGGCAAATGAAATGAATGGATGCACTTTTGAACAGGCAAACTGCAACATTGGCATTTTCAAGAGTGGCTGGGTTGAATGTTAGGATTTGTGGGCTCCTTGTTATTTCCTGAGATCTGCTCTGTCACAATCAAATATGTTTTGATAACACTGCAAAATGCACTCAGCCTATACATATTCTGTGCTTGTTTTTTTTTATACCATACATCATTCATGGCAAACTCAATTGTGTCGGAGTATCTGCAAAAACTGCACAAGACTGCATTACTTCTACTAAGGATCAAAAGACAACTTTTTAATTGCACCATAAAGTTTTAACTCAGATAAATACACAATAAAATACAGTATGTAGAACTCCACAACAGGAAAATGCAGGTTTCATCAGTTAGAAAACAGCTTTGTGTCTCCTTTAATTCTTCAAAGCGTATGTCAAGACAAAAAAAAAACACAGAAAGTGCACAGAAAGTTATCAGTTCACAAGATTTTCATCAGAATCAGCAGTTGATTTTATTGCTTTAAAATGCATGGTTAGCAGAACAAAAGGATGCAAATAAGAGAAGTTTATTGTTGGGGTTTGCATACAGATAAGAAGGAATGAAAGGGCTTTCCAGGAATATCAGTCTGACATGGGTGTTAAGCAGAATCTGCAGGGACAACAATGCAGGCTTAAAGTGTATTTCCACCTTGGTGGTCAAAATTGAGAAACCCCCACACTTTGTTTTTATATGTTATGTGTATTTACATAACATTCCTCAAAATAATTAATGTTTACTTTTTTAGATGATTGTTTGAAACAGGACTATACACAGGACACTATAGGCAGCTACCTACTATTGCTCTGAATGTAGATATAGGGGACAAACTTGGATATTTTTTTTAAAGTACATTAACATACAATGCACCATCACCTTGGCTATTTAACCCTTTGTTAAGACAGACAGTTCTGCGCATCTAGTTTACAAATAATAATGAAATCTACCAGCACAGTACAGACACGGTTAAATATGGTAAACACAACTCCCCAACCCCCTCATAAAGTTCACATAGAAAGGGAGAAATAGATAGGATGTTGTAGCCCTGAAAAAAAGAGCAGATGAAAAGATAAGCAGCTATATTACTGTATTATTATTATACAGTATTTATATAGCGCCAAAAAGTTTGCTCAGCGCTGTACATTATAGTGGGGGACAGTACATGAGACAATACAGTAACAAAACAAAACACGAGGGGTTCGAGGGCCCTGCTCCTTGGAGCTTACAATCTAGTAATTTAGTTATAAGTAGGGCATCATGTAACAAATATAAAGTAGATGTTATCCCAATTTGGCTGCAAAAGTTGAAATACACTTTAAGAAATGTTTGACCTCATGCATAACTAAAGTATTGCAGACATTGAGAGACCAGCCACCACTAGGGATGACCAGTACTTACCTGGATTTAGTTCACTGTACTGTGCCAAAGCTCTGAATGTTATTCCAAACGTCATTGAAGTCAATGATAGCTAACATTAGTTCTGGCCAATTTAAGGCTATTAGGGAAAAGATTGTCAAACAAAGGGTATAGGGGGCTGGGCATTGCCCTGGGGGACAAATACAAATGCAAAAAGAAAACATAAAAAAATGGCAGGGGCCAGCAAATCTAATAATGCATACAGTGAAACATTAAAGCAATTCCCTATTCCTTTAAATACTGTGCATGGGGGGTGGTGCCTTAGACTGGCCTGTGCATATGTACAATGTATATGATATATAAAGTAAAACCTGCGCCAAAGAAAAAAATTATTATATATATATATATATATATAATCCAAATCTAAATGCTGCTGCTCATGAAAGGAGAAAAACAATCAAATATAAACATAAACACTCCACAGCGCAAAAAATATATAAATGTCTAAAAAGTCCAAACAAATGTCCCAAATATAAGAATGTGCTCCAATCCCAGAAATAGTGCTCAACAAAATCTTCAAAAAAAGTGCTCACACCATCCGTGATTGACGATCTAATCCCCACTCACCAGATGGAGTGGACTCTTTGCTGGTATGGTTAAAGAGTCAAACAAGCTCTAAAGATGGGGTATATCCTCCCCAGATACATCTGCACTTGATATCCTCCAAAAACGATTCCCACATTTAGATGGCAATGAAAAACAAATAAAGAACACAAATAGTGCAATACTGTATAAAAACTCTTTATTCCTAAAAAATGCTGCCCTTAATGTACTCACATGATATAAATTGTGTTCACGCTTCTATAATAAGCTGAGAGGCTCATACTTATGACACAAATCCATATAAATTCCTCTTTTGCAGAAGTGGACTGGCAGTAGGTAGTATGAAATTACAATCTCCCCTTAATAAAAGCAGGAAGTCACTCCGGAGCACCACAAACCAACGTGCGCTCCACTCACTATGCATCCACCGGAACCGGAAATACGTTAACGCGTTTTGCCCGTCCTCCAGGGCATTATCTACACACACACCGCCTCCTAGTAAAAATCTCCCTGCACAAAATTAACCCTTTGATTCGCCCTTCATGTTAACCTCTTCCTGCCTAGTGCCATTAGTACAGTGTCAGTGCTTTATTTAGCACTGATCACTGTATTGGTGTCACTGGGGATGTCAGTGACACCAAGTCAGTTCCCCCCAGTGTCAGAATGTCCGCTGTAATCTCGCTATAAGTCGCCGCCATTATTAGTAAAAAACACAGTTAATAAAAATAAAATTCCCAGTATATATACAGCCATTTGTATAACTTTCACATAATCCAACCAATTTACATGTATTGGGATCTTTTTAACAAAGACATACAGAATACATTTTGGCCTAAAATTATAACGAAATTAGATTTTTTAAAGTTTTTTACTGGACATGTTTGATAGCAAAAAGTAAAAAATATTGTTTTTTTCTCAAAATTGTTGGTCTTTTGGGTGCAGCGTTGCATGACCGCGCAATTGTCAGTTAAAATAATGCAGCGCCGTAATGCAAAAAATGGCCTGGTCAGAAAGGGGGGTAAATCCTCAGGAGGGCAAGTGGTTAATCTATATCAGACTCTCATCCTAGATGATGGCCTGGTATAGGTGTTAAGAAGGACCCCATGTAAAAAAATGGGATTCCCCCTAAAAATACATACCAGACCATTTCTTGATGAGGATCTTTTGTGCAAATAAAAAAAAAAATTGTGTGGTCCCTCAATAATGCCTAACAGATCATTATCTGAGCATAGAGTCTGGATGGCCAGAAAAGGGAGGGGCAGCAAGCATGTGGCATCCTCCCACCAGAATCATACCAGGCCACATACCTTAAATATTTTGAGGGTCTCCCATGTTGATTAGGACAAGGACCCTTCCTCCCACAACCCTGGCCCAGTGGTTGTGAGATTTTGATGGTGGGAACTTACTGGAATTTGGAAGCCTCCTTTAAAAACAAGAACCCCTCCCTTAGATACTTCCCCCTTATGTAGAAATACAAAGTATCCCTGGTTACAAAAAAAATTGCAAAATAAATACACCTTTGACAAGTCCTTTATTAAAAACCCAAACACATGTCCCACAATGCAAATCCATTGTCAATCACACCATCCAGCAATGTCAATCATGATAAATGGTACCCACCCTGTCAAATAAAAAAAAAAACTGCAACCCACAAACACATATTCCCCCAGCAGAGGTTTGCGGAGAATAATATTTCCTAGCTGACATCTGAATGTAAACAAAGGGGCAGAGTAGCCTAGGTGATATCATTGACCATATATAGACACAACGACATCTGAATGTAAACAAAGAGGCAGGGTATCCTGGGTGACATCATTGACCATATATAGACATGACCATATTTGGTCAGTAATGTTAGGGGGAATCCCACAAAGTTTTGGGAGGCAATACGTACCTTTACATATTCACATAGGGGAGGAGCCAGTATCTGGGCTGGGCCCCCCTTATTTTTAAGTTCAGGCTGGTGTACCAGTCAAATCCCTGGACCAATCCTTAAATGCAGGACATCAAGCTGGGCCCTGCATTGGACAGAACTCCATGGTTAGCCACCATCTAACTAACACACAAAACCGCAAAACCTTTTTTAATCACCAGGTAACCAGGTCTCTTTTATTTATCACAGGTGCTTATATAGCGCCTTCAATTTACGCAGCACTTTACATGTATATATTATACAGTGCATCCAGAAATTATTCACAGCCCTTAACTTTTGCCACATTTTGTCATGTTACGGCCTTATTCCAAAATGGATGAAATTCATTTTTTTTCTCAACATTCTACAAACAATACCCCATAATGAAAATGTGAAAGAAATTTGTTTTGAAATCTTTGCAGTTTATTAAAAATAAAAAAATAAAAAAAAAAACATGTACATAAGTATTCACAGCCTTTGCCATGACACTCAAAATTGAGCACTGGTGCATCCTGTTCCCACTGATCATCCTTGATATGTTTCCACAACTTGATTGGAGTCCATCTGTGGGAAATTCAGTTGATTGGACATGATTAGGAAAGGCATAAACCTATCTATATAAGGTTCCACAGATAACAGTGCATGTCAGAGCACAAACCAAGCCATGAAGTCCAAAGACTGGTCCGTAGACCTCCAAGACAGGATTGTATCAAGGCATAGATCTGGGGAAGGGTACAGACAAATTTCTGCAGCATTGACGGTCCCAATAAGCACAGTTGCCTCCATCATCTGTAAATGGAAGAAGTTTGGAACCACCAGGAATCTTCCTAGAGCGGGCCCCTCGGCCAAAATGAGCAATCGAGGGAGAAGGGCCTTAGCCAGGGAGGAAACCAAGCACCCGATGGTCACTCTGAAAGAGCTCCAGTGTTTTTCTGTGGGGAGAGGAGAACCTTCCAGAAGAACAAACATCTCTGCAGCACTCCACCAATCACAGAAGCCACTCCTCAGTAAAAGTCAAATGGCAGTCCGCCTGGAGTTTGCCAAAAGGCACCTGAGGGACTCTCAGACCATGAGAAACAAACCTCTCTGGTCTGATGACACAAAGATTGATCTCTTTGGCCTAAATGAAAAGTGTCATGTCTGGAGGAAACCAGGAACCACTCACCACCTGGCCAATACCATCCCTATAGTGAAGCATGGTGGTGACAGCATGCTGTGGGGATGTTTTTCAGCATCAGGAACTGGTCAGGATCGAAGGAGAGATGAATGCAGCAATGTACAGAGACATCCTTGATGAAAACCTGTTACAGAGCGCTCTGGACCTTAGATTGGGGCGACGGATCATCTTTCAACAGGACAACGACCCTAAGCACACAGCCCACATAACAAAGGAGTGGCTACGGGCCAACTCTTTAATGTCCTGGAGTGGCCCAGCCAGAGCCCAGACTTGAACCCGATTGAATATCTCTGGAGAGATCTGAAAATAGCTGTGCACCGACCCGATCCATCCAACCTGATGACTGAAGAATGGGAGAAATTGCCCAAAAATAGGTGTGCCAAGCTTGTAGCATCATACTCAAAACGACTTGAAGCTGTAATTGGTGCTAAAGGTGCTTTAACAAAGTATTGAGCAAAGGCTGTGAATACTTTTGTACATGTGGTTTTTTAATTTTTTATTTTTAACAAATTGCAAAGATTTCAAAACGAACCTTTCATGTTGTCATTATGGGGTATTGTTTGTAGAACGTTGAGGAAAAAAACGAATTTAATCCATTTTGTAATAAGGCTGTAACATAACAAAATGTGGCAAAAGTTAAGCGCTGTGAATACTTTCTGGATGCACTGTACATTCATATCAGTCCCTAACCCTCAAGGAGCGTACAATCTAAGGTCCCTAACTCACATTCATACATACACATACTAGGGCTAATTTAGACAGTAGCCAATAAACCTACAAGCATGGTTTTGGGGTGTGGGAGGAAACCGGAGTACCCGGAGGAAACCCACAGAGGCATAGGGAAAACATGCAAACTTCAGGCAGGTGGTACCGTGACTGGGATTCGAACCAACGACCCTAATTCTGCGAGGCAAAAGTGCTAACCAATAGTCATAGCAGCAACATACTGTATACTGTAGATAATGCATTTACAACATATAAATACATACAATATAAATATCAGTGCAAAATGTCTATTAAAGCACATTATTAGGACCAACATGCATGTATCAGAAAAAATAGCCATGCCACACCACAATCGAAACAACCAATCCTTCTGCTCCGAGCCTATTTGGAGAGAACTGTTGAGTTATAATATACCAGTTTTAATTTCAATTCCAGCTCTGTCTTGTGTTTTGATTTCATGTTACTATCTTTCTGTAAAGACCATTTGTAAAGTATATATATGCAGGTTTTTTTAGGAGCTCTGAACTATATGGATTCTGGTCAACTAGTGCAAAGGAAAATGTGGCTGAAATGTACTTGAAGTATATTTCTTTTCAGTGACTTTCCAAAGGAACTCTCATTAGACCCAAGCAGCATTATATATAACATCACTATTATACCTGATGTAAGTTAGTGCAGCTTAAAAGGTAAAAGATAATTAAAAGCAAAAACAAAAAATGTAATATATTGTAGCTTACTAGCTCTTAGATGTAGAAACAAAAATAAATTACGATACAGCTCTTTTGTTTGCCTTGCAGAGAATATTCTGATAAGGCAAATGAAAGGAATGGATGCAGGTTTAAACAGGCATACTGCAACATTGGCATTTGCAAAAAAGGCTGGGTAGAATGTCAGGATTTGTGGGCTGTTGTTATTTCCTGAGGCCTGCTCAGCCATAATCAAACATGTTTTTCTAACATTGCAAAATTCACTCAGCCTATACATTTTCTGTGCTTGGTGCTTTATACCAAACAGCATTCATGTCAAATGTGATGAAGTGTCTACAGTAACTCTGCAATAGGCTGCATTATGACTACTAAGGGCCATACTTGCTCAACTGTCAAAAAAAATACTGCACCTTGGGGTATCTACTTCAAAAAAATGTAATCATTTTTAGTCTTAGGTAATTGTACCATACATTTTTAACCCTGATAAAGGCACAATAGAATATCTTACAACAGTATAATGTAGATTTTGTCAGCTAGAAAAGAACTTTATGTTTACTTTAATTTTTTAAAGTGGATATCAAGGAAGAATCAACAGGTAATTTGTTGCAATTTTCAAACGTATTGCTTATAGTATTGTATTATATATTGGTATAGTGAGTAGATCTAAAACATGCAAAAATGAGAAGTTTATTGTAAGGGTTTACATATAATTTACTTATTTCAGGTCTAACAGGGATTCCAAGGGTTTCCCAGGAATATTAGTCTATTGTATGTGTAATGCAGAATCTACAGGGACAAGAATACAACTTTAATGTAGAGACTTAAACCGGATATCCAGGTTTCTTTTTACTTCAAATAGTTTGTTTGGCTCAAACAAACTGTTTGCATTGCAGAATGGTCTGGCCGTTGGTGACGTTGTAACAAACTTTAGTAGCTTGTGCTAATACAGTAAGCACTTTTGCCTTCCATGGGTATGAACAACTTTCCCTCTGCTGCTGGAAAAAGAGAGACTCACTTATGTGGCATCTCCGCCATTCATTCACAGCCTTGTATTTTGTTCAATGAATACAAGTTGTTCACTTATTAGCTGAGGTGAATATTGTGACATCATCTGTTCACCTCTCAACCCCAGTATTTGAATAAATATGAGGCTGTTCCTGAATGGTGCAGATGCCATGCACATGACTTCTCTTTCCAACAGCAGAGGGGGAAATTGCTAGTACCCGTAGAGAAGGCAACAGCACTTACTGCATATAGCACAACCTAATATAGTCTGTTACAGCATCCCTGGCATTCAGACCACTCTGCCATGCCAAGAATTCATTTGAGCCATGTTGGCCCAAGCAAACCATTTAAGGTATAAGAAAACCTGGAGTTCTGGTTTGCAGCGTACTTTCACCTTTACAACCAAACTTGAGAAACCTCCACTATGTATTCAAACTAACACAATATATGTTTTCTGTGTGAATGTGAAGTACTGTATATATTGAAGCTCACCAGTTCTTGGATGTGCTGGCTTCAATAGTTTTTTTTATGCAGACTAAGAACATTTTCAGCAAGCACAAAAAATACCTATTGATCTTGCAGGAAATGCAGTGTCCTTGTCAAGCAGTGTAAGCTGACCTGGAAATATGAAACAAACTAATCTTTGTTGTATAAACCACCAATCCCAAAAAACACATAATGGAATTGAGCAAAGGCAAACATGTTTCAAAACCAGCCTTGAAGACAACCATGGCTTCCTCCAAAGACACAGTGAAAGAATGAGAATAGGCACCCTACGACAGAAAGTGCAGTATTATTAGGTGAAAATAGGGAAATATTAACCGGTTCCTCTCTAAAGAAACTTAATATTTTGCACAAATGTAAAAATCTGCATTTTTGGTTATAAAATGGACTTAAAACCCCCAGAACATTATATATTTTCTAGAAAGAGAGGAGTTTTACAGTAAAATATATAGTAGCTGCTATTTTTGATACTAAGCAATATTTGTGCTACTGTTTATCAAATCTCTATTTGTCAAATTTTATTGCACGCAAACACAATTTAATCTCCAATTTTTTGTACATAATAAAATATCAGTTAGTGTAGAGAAAATAGATACCAAACATGTCTTGTGCCAAATATCAAAACATTACAGTACCCAAAATTATCAATAAACAACACTTTAAATGTCTTTATAGCTCATTAGTTTAGAGTAAACTATATATGCTGGCCTTGGAAATATTGCTCTTACTGCAAATTGCTGTTTATGAAATGTAAATGTGCCATCCTGTGCTCAAATTTGTGGGAGTGTGCAGTGACAGGATTACTGTATATTTTTTTTAAGTTATTTTTTGTTACTTTTTTTAAAAAACTTTTTTCCATTTAACTTAATTGTGATAGCATTGGGTGGGTGATAGGTCCTCTTTATGGAGGTCCCCAATGTCCACCTTGCCGTCCACTGCAACTAATTAAGCACAGATCATGTTTAATTAGCTGCTTTCCCAGGAACAGCAGTCGGAGAATCACAGCTCTGAAACCGGAAATGGATAGAGTTGAGCACTTCAGCCTTTATTGGCAGTAGAAGAGATTGGTAAATGGATGTTTCTCAGTTTGCTCCCACTCACCAATCTGAAATCATTTGTTGTCATTCTGGGCTCCTGGGAAAAGTGGGAGAGTCCAGGAACCATGGTTGGTCAATAGGGTGGAGGAACAACACTGGTCATACAGTAAAAGTGATCGAGTGCTATAAAGTCACCTAGATCACTTTTATGAGAAAAAAGAGAAGGCTTAAGAAAATGAATACACTGCATCGATGGATTTAAACAAACAATGGGATGCCGCACACTTAGAGTACATGAAAATGAGATGCGGCTTCAACCTGGCTCCTCCCAGACCATGCCCTCTGATGCATTTCACCAGACCACAGAGCTTAGTCATAGAGGTCATGAATAAGTCCTGTGGGAGGAGTGAAACTCCTAACAGGGGTGGGGCCTGGGAGAAGCCACATTTCACTTTTGTGTACCTCTGCTGGCATCTCATTGATTGTTTTAGTGCACTTTTGCTTGAGCTGGGACATGTTCCTTTGATGCTGGCAACCATTGGCTGTGTAAGAGATTGGGGAATCTTTCAGTGGTGATTAGCGCTCTAAGTCCTTCAGTTCAGTACATGCACAAAGTTGTTTTAAACCATTTACACTTGAAGCAAAGTGGTTAACTACTGCAGGCACTTCTAAGGTCTGGTAAGCTGCAACATATAATATTTTGTTTTAGATATGTTTTAAAGTTGCTGCAAAGCATATTAGGCCCTATATGTAGATAATCAATTCAAAACTTCAGTTCCCTCCTGCTACTTAAATATACTGGTAGGATGATTTAAACACATTGTGTGTGTTTAAACCACTTACATTATACAGCAAGTGGATATCAGGCTATGATATAATAATGTTTGTCACTATCAATAATTATAGGTAGAACATTCCTTCTGTTAACACTTACTAGGGAAGCACTTACTATTCCACTGCTGAATGCATTAAATGCAGGGGATAAACTTTGCATATCTTTATTTATGCACCTTAAAAACAAGTAAAATCTGTAATTTATCTCTGGCTAAATGTGCTTCTTTTAGCAGACAGCACAATAGTGTACTCAATGCAGATTTGCATAAGTGAATTATGCCCAAGAAGAGTAGAAAAGAGTGTCCTAGGTAGCAGCACGCCAGCAAAAAGGAGACAAAGAAATCCATTTCAAAAGGATTTTTTAAAATACAAGCAAAAATAACAATACAAATTCATACTATCCTGTTCTCTATTAACATATCTGAGTTTCATTCAAATGAAACTAATGCAGCAGATTTATCAAGCATTTGTGTTTCAGTTTTTTTCCTATATTTCAAATGCTTTTTAACCTCATGGCGTGCAAAGCAACTGCAAAAAGAAATGATTTTGCATAGGCATGTGTAATTTGTATAATTAAGTCTGAGATTGCTATAAGAGAGAATATGTTGGTATGTAAATGCAGACAAGGTGCCTATCAGCTGAACAAGGCTTTTTCATTCAATAAAGAACTACTAATTATTTCCCAAGCCTTCTACCCAAATGACAAAGATCTGTAAATTCCCTTAAAGGAAAAGGTGCTTACTTCTAAATAATGACTAATTATTTTGGTTACATTCTTGACATGAGCACCATACAGTTGGAATATCATGCTGCAAAGTCAGGGTGAGGCAACAGTAAATTTGCAGTTGAAGCAATATAAAGACAGGTGTTGTGTGCAGCTAAAACAGTGTTTTAAATCAAGTATACTTAGGCCATATTAACATGAGTGTTTCAGAAAAAGATTTATGGAACATTCGCTAACAATAATTATGTCCTGAGCTGGCACCAGGTACTGACCAGAAAAGAAGCATCAATTCTATGGAAGCAAAAATAGAAAAATACTATATGTATTGCGTTGTTCTATGGCAAAGCTGATAACTGTACATATTCTTTATTGTACCCTGCTCAACATTTATAAAGTTTGCAGCAAACCTAATTGAAGTCTGTAAGAGTTCCTGTTATGGTGAATTTTATTCAATTGTAGCATTTGTAGGACTAACAAGTATTATGATGTCAAACAAAAGGCTTTGGAAGCCAGGAATTTCAGCGGGGTAACAAGTAAGGTAGGCCATATATGATGCGATTTATTCCCCCATCATCAGTGTTGATAGAGGGAATCCCTCCCACTAAGCCATTGGGTTCTTCCTGCTGGGGGGCACAAGGGGGCTCAGGGGGGAACCATCCCTGCCAGGAGAACACAGTGATTATTGCTAGCAGCTATAGCCAGCAATAAATGCATGAAAAATCCGACAGGCTGGTTGTACCCAAGTCGTACAACACTTGAATTGGGTGCAATAAGCCTGTCCATAGATGGTTCAAATCTCAGCCGGTTTCTGCTGAACTGGTGAAGATTCAGATCATTCATGGCTGGCTTAAGAATACCAAGCTGTAGGAGAAAAAAATAGTAACCAACCAAAAAATAGAAATAGAAAACTTTAATGTGTCTTGGATTTTAAGTCTAATCTGAACCCATACAGTGGTTCTGTGATCAGTAATAAAGTGGCCCTTTTTAGAAAAAGCTTCAAAAAAATTACTCCCCAAATAGGGTGGGGTTCCATACGGCTATGGACAGTACCAACCAAAAATGTATATAGGTAGCGCCAAAGAGGCACTAACCTATAGACAGCAGTCTCTCAAGGAAAACAGCTGCAGCGTATTTTGAATAAAATTTAAAAAACAACCTTTATTAAGTACAGACAACATGTAAACATTAATCACCATCAAAAAGCAAATATAACTGAATTTTCCCAAACCACTTTTAAAATAGGGGCTGACAACGTTGTCACCTCAATATTACCCCATTTGAGCCGGGCTGTCACACGCTACAGTCATACCTCATGCATATCACTCAATACTGAGTATTTGAATCAGCACAACTTACTTTCTATACCACAAGATTATACCACTGGGAATGCTCCAGCGCAAACTGATTTATTTAATTGCCATCTCATATGAGATATCAGGTACTTAGAACTTGATGTTCCCTGTGGTATACTGAAAGCAAGTAAAGGCAAACACCTAGATGCATCAAGGGAAGATACTAAACGGCAATGCTTCCTATACTAAGGGTGTAGATGGCAACAGAAATACTAATTACATGGGTAACTATCCAAATAAAATGTCCAAAAGGAGACCAGATCCAAAAAGATTAATTGCCTCAGAATGCATGTAAGCACTCATGCAAAGGCAGATCATTACTGCACCACTATGGATAGTTCCCAGCTATGTGGTGCGGTATATCGAATGACATTCGCACAGGTAATGCACAGCATTCCTGTGCAAATCACATGCAATTTGTGTGCGGTGCAATTGTAATCATACATTTTGTATGGCTCCAATCACATCGCACCCGCACCAAAAAGGTGCAGGACCCTTTTTTTTGGTCCGCACTAGAATCGGATCGAATGGGTATGCACACCTATGCAATCTGATTCTACACATCGCACCGCATTTTGTGGACTGATTTCGGGTTGTTGTTAACTTAACATTCACACCTGCAGTGGTGAACGGGGTGCAATTTTGATGCGGTGCAGAATTTGCACAGAAAACGCTGCAAATTCCGCACTGCACTTACACATCAGTGTAAACCTAGCCTTAGAGGTCTTCTGATGTTTTGTTGAACAAGCGTGAGCATTACTGAAGATGGTATCTCACCAGTCCTTCAAATATCCATAATCAATTATAACATGCAGTGGTCTTGATTTTGAGCACAAGTTATGATCAACAGCCCATTTCTGGCCTCCTAGGGAACTTTAGTCTACGCATTCAGCAGTTGGAGGCACTTGTTTCTGCACAGGGATATATTGCCATTAACAAACTGAGAACATGCTATAAAAACACACATGGTTGTTTTCTGACCACTATCATTAGAACAATTTGACAGTATTATGAGGGTCATCCCACTATATAACATTGATATGGTGTATTTCCTTTGGGTGACGCACAACGCTCTATTAGATGAAAAAACATCATGTTATCTAATACCAACTGTAGCATTTTCCAACTACATGAGCAATTACCAGTTCAGTGTTCCAGAGTTGTAGGCATTATTTTGGATGTTGTCATTCTTTTGTGGCTGTCACTTAGTATGATTGACCAGTAGCGTCAGCATAAGGCTGGTCTTCGTTGGTCCCCTCCCATTGTGTGTCCACGTGAACGGGGAGTGATGTCATTCTTCCACCTGTGACTTTCTACATATAGGCTGTTGGCATATTTGGTTGATTCACCTCTGAGGAAGGGAGTGTATCTCCTGAAATGCATCAGCAACTTCAACCTGGAGGTTCCAGGACAGGACCCCACTGTTCGAGACTGAAACATTCTGTTATATGCCTGTTTTTATTGGTTCTTTTGTGAGTATCCCTTTGTTATTTATTATTTAATAATTTGTTGATTTATGGTAATGCACGAGGAGAGTGTGCCCTCTTGTGTGTTTTTATAGCAGTTTAAAGATTCCCCGATCTGTGGAGGGCTACACCTGAACAAGTGGCATATACCATGGAATTGTGTGGAGCACCAAGTTTTGAGCACTGTTGTGTTTTGCATCACTTGATAAACTGAGAATATGGTATTTTCTGAGCAAAAAAGAAAAAGAGCTTTTAGCAGTTTGTGCAAATATCTATTGGGCAAAGGGAGAAGAAACATGTCAGGCAAACTCTCCAGCACTAGAATGTCCCTCACCCCCCTATAGGATCATCCTGGTGGTTACTTCTATGCTTCATCACTGGTTGTGTTCCTTCTATTACATGGTGGGCTTTGGGACATTCACTGCGGGGATATTACATAACAAGTCTTATAACATTATGGTTTATATATGACGTAATGTCAAATAAAGCAATACTGATTTTACTAACACATGTATGTAGTGTTTGTGCCTATAAAGTCCATTTGTATTATCCCTGTTTCCTTTGATTAGCAAAGGGAGAAGAATACTGTGTGATTTGCTCAAGAACAAACAGGCAGTTTCAGTGAGACATCTTCTCATGTGCATCTGCCTTAGCTTGTAAAAAGATAAGAGGGTAATACAGTAGAAAATGGGACAATGGAGGATCAATGCTCTGTGTTCTAGCTAACATGTTACACACCATCAACAGCATCAGGGGCTCATAATGTCTTGAAATGCTTGGACACAATTTTATGGAGCTTTTTATGCATCTGGGAAACTCCACTGGGTATGCATTGCTGTCAGTTTTATTCAGTCTGTTTTGCTCAAGTGGAACATAAGAATAAGGACTAAAACAGCAAAGAGATTTCCTCAAAAAATTAATCATTGCAACAGAAGTTATATCATATAAAAAATAACAATGAACAAAGTAAAAAGGTAAGCGACATACATAGTACCTGTTAAAAATGATAACACAATATAAAAATAATAAATAGGACCACAACTGAGACAAACTTCAAACTCAAATATGAGATAAATATAATAAAGTATAAATACTATGGCTTATTTTAGTTATATCAAGAAACTGCATCTCCAGCTGTATTGAAATGTCTTAGCAGAATAACTGAACCAGAAAATAAATGAGATTGAACCAGGAAATTGATCTGATTTATGGGGTCATGAAACATTTTCCCCACTGTGAAGATAAATCAGCATTTCCCTCACCGAAGCTTTGTTTTACCTTCCTCTGGATCAACATTGCAGGACAAATAAGAAAAGGGTGAACTTGACAGACACCACGTATGTACATAATTTGCTATAGATTGCAAAACAGTTACTGAAGTTAAAAACATATATACACGTTTCCTAAGCAGTAATTCTTTCAGAAAATGAATCCACAAAACAAATAACATTGATATTGTTCTTAGACAGAAGACTTAGCAAGTAAAAATAATATGTACAATCTATTGCTTATTTCTCCTAGTGATGGTAGTATCTCTGTTTCAGAATACAAGCACGGATTGTCATCTTTCCCTGGTGAATTGACTGTGTAGTAATTATCAAACCATCATTAGTCATACATATCAAGATATGCTAATATACTTGGATTAATTCAGGCATGATAAAAAGAAAGCATACTTACTCTGACCATATGCAAATAAAGTCATGTATAAAGCTATTCTACTGTTGTTAAAAAAAATTACTCGCTGTAAAAAGATCAAGAGTACCATTTACATTGCATTAATGATTTCAACAAATTGACTTGCACTGGCAGAGTGTGTAAGGGCTAAACCAGTACTAATGCTTTTGGTTATCACTGGGCAATTTAATTGTGAGATACAATAATCTGTCATGATATGGCCAATTTGATTGCTGGAAACATTTATGAAAAGCATTTTCTCTTTTCATCTAGAAGGATTTGCAAGTTTGGATGCAAATTGTAGTTCTTTATAACCTAAAGCTGACTGTATGGGAATGTTTACATGGCAATTGGACACTCTTGGGGCTTAGTTGTCAATTAAATAAATCATCAGCAAGAAGATACACCATTACAATACAGTAATGGATCCTGAGAAAATGTATTTCTACTAAATTACTTTTAATTACTGAAAACATGATGAAGAATGAATTAATTCAGTAGCTCACATATCTGCTGGTTTACTCTTAACCACTTCAGCTTCAGAAGATTTTACCCTCTTCATGACCAGGCCATTTGTTGTTATACCACACTGTACTATTTTAACTGGTAATGCACAGTCATGCAATGCTGTACTCATATGAAATTTATATAATTTTTTTTACAGAAATAGAACTTTCTTTTGGTGGTATTTGATCTCCACAGGGTTTTTTATTTTTTGCAATATAAACGAAAAAAATAAACAATATTTTTTACTTTTTGCTATAAAACAACCAAAAAAAATCTAAAAAATCTAATTTCTTCATATATTTTGTCCAAAATGTATTCTGCTACACATCTTTGATAAAGAAACATCCAAATAAGTGTATATTGATTGGTTTGTGTTAAAGTTATAGCGCCTATGTACTATGGGATATATACTGAATTTTTATTTTATTTTATACTACTGATGGAGGAGAGCAGCGATATACAATGGGGCTGCTGGAATGTTATGGGTAAGTTGACACTAGCTGACACTGACTAACTGCCACTGGCATCACCAGTTATATTAATACAGTGATCAGTGATAATACTATACACTGTCATTGTGATAATGGCACTGGCTGGGAAGGGGTTAACATCTAGGGCTATCAAGGGGTTAAATGTGTGCATAACTATGTGTAATGTGTGTACAGTGTGCTGATTTTACTAAACGATCTATCAATTTTAGCTTTGCAGAGATGATAAACTGACAGATAGCTCCCTGTGTACAGAGCTCTGTGTTGAATGTCAACACAGAGCTCTGCGTTGTGATCATACACAGTTGATCAGCAGGTTCCAGCCGTGAATCATTGGCTGGGACTTGCTGAGAGACACCTGCTGTACACAATCACAGCAGGTGCCAAAGGGGGGGGCGCTCATACCCGAAACCCAGATATAGGTAGCAACATACCCGTACGTCACTTTTCCTATAGCAGCCGTCCGTCCACAGCCCGTCCAAGTTGCATCTGGAAGGCAGAAGGCTGCTAATGCTCTGTGTGACCAAGGATTGGTGGAGATCTATTTTTTTTTAAATTTACCTTCACAAGGTGAGATTATTGCACAGTTGGTTGCATTTTTAATGTGTCATGGAGCTATGCACAAAACATGGAACTGTCGAAGAAGGTGCGGCAGTTCATAAAAGATTGATTGATTCCAGAACTCATGCTGCAAAGCCAATGCAACTTTCCACTAATATAGGGCTTGGCACATTGGGAGATCCCTTACATGTTCAATATGCATACAGTTGTTTCAACAGACACTGATGGTATGCAAAAGCATTGCTAAATTGGAATCATGATAATCAGAAGGAGAATATACAGTCATGGCCTAAAATATTAGCACCCCTGCATTTCTGTCAGATAATGCATCACTTCGCCCAGAAAATTGTTGCAATTACAAATGTTTAGGCATTCTCTTGTTTGTTTCTTTTGTTTGTATTGGTATGACAAAAAAAGCGAAGAAACAAATAGCCAAATCTGACACATTCCACACAAAACCCCAAAAATGGACTGGACAAAATTATTGGCACCCTCAATGTAATATTTGGTAGCACACCTCTTGGAAAAAATAACTGTAATCAACCACTTCCTGTAAACATCAATGAGTTTCTTACACCTCTCTACTGGAATTGTGGACCACTTTTCTTTCGACAACTGCTCCAGGTCTCTCAGATTGGAAGGGTTCCTTTTCCCAACAGCTGTTTTAAGATCTCTACACAGGTGCTCTATGGGATTGGGATCTGGACTCATTGCTGGCCAGTTCAGTACTCTCCACGCTTTGTCTGAAACTATTTCTGGGTGCTTTTTGATGTGGGCTTTGTGTTATTGTCCTGCTGTAAGACCCATGACCTCTGATGGAGACCCAACTTTCTGACACTGGGCCCTACATTGCACTCCAGAATTCTTTGGTAGTCTTCACATTTTATAATGCCATGCACACGGTCAAGACATCCAGGGCCTGAAGTAGCAATGTCATCTCAAAACATCAGTGAACCTCCACCATGTTTGACTGTAAGGACTGTATTCTTTTCTTTAAAGGCCTCATTTTTTTCTGAAAACAGTAAAATAATGGGCTTTACCAAAAAGCTGTAATTCTGTTTTGTTTGTCCACAGCAAATTCTCCCAAATGGATTTTGGCTTCCTCAGGTAAGTTTTGGCACAGTTCAATCTGACTTTTTTATGTTTCTTTGTCAGCAGTGGAGTTCTCCTGGGTCTCCTACCATAATGTCCCTTCTCATTCAGATGGGGACATATAGTGCGAGCTAAAACAGTTGTACCCTGTGCCTGAAGGTCAGCTTGAATTTGTCTAGAAGTTGATCGAAATTCTTTATCCGCCATTCGAACAATCCTTCATTGCAATCTTTGATCAAGTTTTTCTCTTTTGTCCACGTCCAGGGAGATTATTTCTAGTGCCATGGGCTGTAAACTTCTTGACAATGTTGCACACAGTGGACACAGGAACATTAAGATCTCTGGAGATGGACTTGTAACCTTGAGATTCTCCATGCTTTTCCACAATTTTTGTTTTCAAATCCTCAGACAATTCTTTGCTGCTCTTTTTCTGTTCCATGCTCCATAAGGCACACAGAGAAAAACAACAGAAAGGTTGAGTCAATTTTTCACCATTTTAACTGGTTGCCAGTGTGATTTCTATATTGTCAGCACCTGTTAATTGATACAGGTGAGTTTAATTGCAAGAGCCTCACAAACTTGTAATGCAATTGTTTCATACAATTTTTAGAAGGTTCCAATAAGTTTGTCCAGTCCATTTTGGGGGTTTTGCGTGAAATCTGTTAGATTTAGATTTTTGTTTCTCCACTTTTTTGTGTCATACCAATACAAACAAAAGAAATAAACATGAGAATGTTTAAACATGAGAATGTTTAAACATTCTTAATTGCAACAGTATTCTGGGTGAAGTGGTGCATTATCTGGCAGAAATGCAGGGGTACCAATATTTTTGGCCATAACAGTATAGTTTTGATATAGCACAAACTTAAGATGGCACCTATCTGTCATTTCACAACGATGGAATCTGCAGTTGTAACATGGCCAGTTTCAGCTGGATCCAGAAACAATCCTCATCTGCAGTTACGGAAATATGAACGTTTGTCAAGCCAAGTATGCATGATTATTAAAAGCTTCTTCAAAAGAAAGGATTTATGATGAGTAGATTAAGTTTGCATGTATGACTGGCTCCTTATGTCTATAATTAGCTTTACGCTGGGCCATGATTGGCTGATTAGCTGCATCTTTTTAAAAAAACACCTTCTTAAAATGATGTACAATGGCCTGAAGATTCAAAAATAACTACATCAGAAGGACTCTTCAATACATTTAATTGTTCACAACAGCACAAGTACTGACAGTATGGTAAATGCAAACCAGCAAAGAACAATCTTCATAAAATAGCACATTTTCATAACAAATTTCCCCTAGGGGACTAAACTGTAGACCAAACATAAATGTACAATCATGTGCAATATAATACTATACAGATAAGATTTTAGTTGTCATAAGCAGCACATGCCAAAAATATGAAAGAGGAAGCCATTTTGTTGCTTGAAATATTGGTAAAACATCCAAGGATTTATACTTATGTATCCGTTTTGGCCTTGCCTTATGTTTTTCCTCTTTTTTTTGTTTGTTTTTCTTCAATCAAAAAGCAGAAAACAAGCCATTGTCATGATTCTTGAACAGTAAATTGACTACTTAAAGTGAGAGTCTTGCACATGATGATCCCAGAAGCCACATGAAAGCTTGCTGCCCAGCACAGAGCACGCACACTGACTTCAGCCACTAAGCAGATTCCAAGGAGCAATTGTCACAGCCGGCACAGTAACTGCTTGCTTTCTTTTACCAATTAGAAGAAAAAAAATCAGCTGCCAAACTGTTCAATTTTCTCTCTGAATTGACTCACAGGCTATAATTGACAGAAGAAACAAACTGATGTGGTGCAATAACTGTAGCAGTTACTGTTGGAAGGTTGCATAGCAACTAGAATCAGCAGAAGAAGCAATAGACTCAGATCGAAATTGAGAGACAAACATCCACTATGGAGCTTGATTTACATCTATGGAGTAGGTTCATGAGCCCGTGACACACATTTATTTAAACATTACTTAGATTCTGTCGTAAATAACACAATTTGAAAGACATAGCCTCTGCCTCTGCTTCTGCTTCTGCAGAGCTATTGTTGGAATCTTTGTTTAAAGAAAAGTATTATTATGGGATAACAATTAAAGATGAGGTTAAAAAAAGAGTCCATTAATTTATTGTCCCTTGGGGTGAAATTCTCCAGTCGTGTAATGAAAGGCCCGCCTGTAACTGAACCAACAGCCCTTTGAATAAAACAATGTTTCTCAGAGTGTCAGTCACAGCTCCAGCAAGCAGTTCTTAAAGAGAGCATTTCAAGCATTTGGAAAAGCTTCTACTGATCCTCAGGATATCGGAATAAAAGCAAGATCATAATTCAGCAGTAGGAGGTCTGCTTAGCCATCTCAGCAGTGGAAAAGGACACGGATCCACACTTTGTCTGGAAAGCGATCAATGGTACACCTGTTTTGTATCCCGACAGACTCAAGATATGCTAATCAGTGAGAAAGATGATCACAGTCTATATGTGACTCTGCAAGACGTCTGTCTGAAATTGTAAAGCATTCCAGAGTCTTAAAGAACAAGTGTGCTCCACATAAAAATTTAGGTTTTTTCATTCTCACAAAAATATGTTGATATTATGATCAAATTTAAATAGGAATGAACACTTTTGAGTGGAAGGAAACACAAACATATGTTTGAAGACAAACTCACAAACAATATGCTTTTTAAATTGATTTATTAGCTTGAATTTGAAGAATATAGGTGGTATTTTGATAGCTGTCCTTTAAACAAACATTTGACAACATGAACAAGTAATTAATCAAAGTGTTTTATTAGCTGCTATCCATTTGATTTACATGTTTATGTTCTATGCCCACTTTCCAACCTGCCTTTCATACAGACTGTATCAAAAATAATTGGATTTTATATTCTTTAACTTTATTCATTTATGGGGCATACAGTGATTTAGCATTCCTGCTCTGCAGTACCAGGGCCCTGGGTTTATTAAATGATAACAAAACCACACTGTGACTATCCCCTAAACACCCCCCCAGTCACTATAACTTAGCCAGGCGCTAATATAATACACACCTCAGTGCTTTCAAATACCAAATCTTTCTATCTATCTATCTATCTATCTATCTATCTGAACTACAGTGGGGATCGAAAGTTTGGGCACCCCAGCTAAAAATTTGTATTAATGTGCATAAAGAAGCCAAGGAAAGATGGAAAAATCTCCAAAAGGCATCAAATTACAGATTAGACGTTCTTATAATATGTCAACAAAAGTTAGATTTTATTTCCATCATTTACACTTTCAAAATAACAGAAAACAAAAAAATGGCGTCTGCAAAAGTTTGGGCACCCTGCAGAGTTAATATCTTGTACTGCCCCCTTTGGCAAGTATCACAGCTTGTAAACGCTTTTTGTAGTCAGCCAAGAGTCTTTCAATTCTTGTTTGAGGTATCTTTGCCCATTCTTCCTTACAAAAGTCTTCCAATTCTTTGAGATTTCTGGGCTGTCTGTCACGCACTGCTCTTTTAAGGTCTATCCATAGATTTTCAATTATGTTGAGGTCAGGAGATTGTGAAGGCCATGGCAAAACCTTCAGTTTACGCCTCTTGATGTAATCCCCCGTGGATTTCGAGGTGTGTTTAGGATCTTTATCCATTTGTAGAAGCCATCCTCTCTTTAACTTCAGCTTTTTCACAGATGGCATCAAGTTACCATCCAAAATTTGCTGAAATTTTATTGAATCCATTTTTCCTTCTACTCGTGAGATGTTCCCTGTGCCACTGGCTGCAACACAACCCCAAAGCATGATTGATCCAACCCCATGCTTAACAGTTGGACAGAGGTTCTTTTCATTAAATTCTGTGCCCCTTCTTCTCCAAACGTACCTTTGCTCATTCCGGCCAAAAAGTTCAATTTTAACCTCATCGGTCCACAGAACTTGTTTCCAAAATGCATCAGGCTTGTCTATATGTTCATTTGCAAAGTTCAAACGATGATTTTTGTGGTGAGGACGTAAAAGAGGTTTTCTTCTGATGACTCTTCCATGAAGACCATATTTGTACAAGTATCTCTTTATAGTGGAATAGTGTACCACAACTCCAGTGTCTGCCAGATCTTTCTGGAGGGATCGTGCAGTCAAACGTGGGTTTTGAATTGTTTTTCTCACAATCCTGCGAGCTGTTCTGTCTGATATTTTTCTTGGTCTTCCAGATCTTGCTTTAACTTCCACTGTTCCTGATGACTGCCATTTCTTAATTACATTCCGAACAGAGGATATTGACATCTGAAAAAGCTTTGCTATCTTCTTATAGCATTCTCCAGCTTTGTGAGCGTCAACTATTTTCAGTTTCAGTTTTCTAGACAACTGCTTAGAAGAACCCATGATGCTGATTGTTGGGGCAAGGTCAGATGTATCTGGGCATTTAAAACCTTTGAGATTGAGATCACCTGGTCTTCCCAGATGATGATTGAGAACAATCCATGACACTGGCAGGTCTCAGCTTTGCAAAGGGGGCAGTGCATGCTATAAATTCTGCAGGGTGCCCAAACTTTTGCAGACGCCATTTTTATGTTTTCTGTTATTTTGAAAGTGTAAATGATGGAAATAAAATCTAACTTTTGTTGACATATTATAAGAATGTCTAATCTGTAATTTGATGCCTTTTGGAGATTTTTCCATCTTTCCTTGGCTTCTTTATGCACATTAATACAAATTTTTAGATGGGGTGCCCAAACTTTCGATCCCCACTGTATCTAAGACAGTCAGTCATGCATGAACATTAAATGATTCTCAAAACTTCTGTGACAAAGTACTTAAATAAATCAATAAATAAATATAAATAACATTGCAATGGTGAAGTCAAAAGTCTGTTGGATGCAGACCTCATTCAAAACCCCAAGCAATTCCACCACAAGCCCAGTCACATGAGCATTTCCTATAAACTAATCTGGATACTCAGAGTTATTCCGCCAGGATTCTTGCATATGTATAAAAGGACCTCCACACCACTCCAACACTTGTCTGTCTCCTAATATGCTCCAAACCAGTATTAAAATTAGAAAAGAAAAATGGAACATAATGGCACTTTACTGGTACAGTATCGGAAAGACTTGTATTTATAAGTTTGCATATTTATTAAAGAATATTGAAAATGAAGAAACTCTCATGGTATAGTATATCAATACTTAAATATCAGATATTAAAATTATACTCACAGTATTGTATAGCATATAATATACAACCTCAGATCCTATAATGTTACTGAGGCTCACCAGATGTCAATAAAGTGACCTAGTGAGTCAATAAAGCCATCCATGTGATAGCACAACTTCTTTAAATCAACTGCATATAGCAAACAGAAGGGAGGCTCACCAGAAGGAGTTGCCGGTCCTAAGATTATCCCAAAATCCCTTCTGTTTTCACCAGTTCAGGACAGGAACCTTCAAGGTGAATACCAGCAATATTTTGCCTCTTTAATCCCCCTATGTGGGGATCATTTCACAGAAAGTCCCAACATGTTGCAACCCAGCCAGACTCAACATGGATTGATTTGCTCATCCCTTCTTAGCAGGTCTCATTCAATAGCAAAACCAGCTAGCCATTACTCTACAGCTTAAGTTGCTAGTGAAAATGTCTTCTTATAGGAGGCTTGTTTGCTAAGTGAGCTACTCTCACAGCTTAGTAATTACTGAGATCTGTTACTTGCAAACCAAAGTCATGTGATTCAAGATGAAATTGTAATGAATCCATGTGTCTGCATGCTATGAAATAATTTATTTAGAACATGAAATTAAATACATACTATATAAATACTTTGATATAACTGTTACTTTTGAAACCCAAAGATGGCATTGTGGAATGAAAAGGTTAACAAAGAAACATCCCGTGAGAAAACAAAATATTAGTTCAAATACATATTCACTAGAACTCAATTTAATCAGTGTGATTAAGTTTATAGTACATCAATACTTAGGAGAATTGCTTGCATCTGATCTAACAACACTATAAATATGAGATTGTAGTTGCATATTATGCAAGTGGTATTCTGAAGTAAAACACCTGCTCAGTAATGCACCATCTGTGGTTTGATGCTGGAAATATGTAAATAAGTGGTATGGAAAAACTAACATTGCATTTAACAAATATTTCTACAAGACATTTGATAGAGGAAATAAGTAAAGTTAGAAAATTATACATCAGTGTTTAATAACTTTTTTCACAATGAAACATTAACCACTTACCCTCCTGAGGATTTACGCCCCTTAATGACCAGGCCTCTTTTTGATATTCGGTGCTGCACTATTTCAACTGATAATTGCACGGTCATGCAATGCTGTACCCAAACAAAATTTATGTCCTTTTTTTCCACACAAATAGAGCTTTCTTTCAGTGGTATTTGATCACCTGTGCACTTTTTATTTTTCACGCTATAAACAAAAAAAGACAGAAAATTTGGAAGAAAAACGATATTTTTTACTTTCAGCTATAAAAAATATATAATAAACTCAACGTTAGTCATAAATTTAGGCCAAAATGTATTCTGCTACATGTTTTTGGTCAAACAAATCCCAATAAGTGTTTATTGATTGCTTTGTGTGAAAGTTATAGCATCTACAAACTACAGTATAGATACTACAATTTACGCCATTTTTTTGCTATACAGCGCTGCACTAGTTTAACTGACAATTGCGCGTTCATGCAATAGGGTATATAAATGAAATTTACGTCCTTTTTTTTCACACAAATAGAGCTTTCATTTAGTGGTATTTGATCACCTGTGCGTTTTTTTATTTTTGGTGCTATAGACAAAAAAATAAAAAAAATAAAAAATGTGGGAAAAAAACTATATTTTTTCATTTCTGTGATACAAAATATCCAAAAAACTCAAATTTCATTATAATTTTAGGCCAAAATGCACTTTGCCGCATGTTTTTGGTTCCTAGATTGTAAGCTCGTAAGAGTAGGGCCCTCTTACCCCTCGTACATTGTTTGTTGTTGTTGTACTGTGCCATGTATTGTCCCCCCTATTGTACAGCGCTGAGCAAACCCTTTGGCGCTATATAAACTCGTAGTAATAATAATAATAATAATAAAAATCCCAATAAGTGTATACTGATTGCTTTGTGTGAAAGTTATAGCATCTTCAATCTATGTTATAGATAATGGAATTTACACAGCTTTTACTTTCTGACTGCCTATCACATTTCTTGAGGTGCCGCTATTCTCTCCAGTCGCCACATAACCCCCTGCTTTCATACCTTCGGAATACCGCTTTTCCCCCAGCCTGGTTTTCTCCACACTCCTTCATGCATTGGTCTTCTGCAAATTTACTCCGCGCTCACCACTTTTTGACCAATAAGGGCCTCAAGTCCATTTCTTCCTTCCGTGAATCCCACTCTCTACCTGCGGCGGAAATCTTCAGGTATCTCCAACTGAAACCTTTTTACGCCCCACTCGCTGCTCAACTTGGCCTGATCTATGACATTTTTTGAATGCACTTGCTACAGGGACCCTCATAGGAGAGGCCTTATCTCCGCCCTCTATAATCTCCTTTCAACCCCTGAGTCTCCGCCAAACTCTACCTATGTTGCTAAGTGGGAGAAGGATCTTGGACTCCAATTGAGTCCAACAGATTGGGAACGCATGTGGATGGCTACCAAATCCTCCTCGCAGAACGTAATAGCTGTTGAGATGAATTACAAAGTTTTGACCCGATGGTACTTGGTCCCGGCAAGGATTGCTAAATATACTCCCGGTTATTCCCCTAATTGTTTTCGGGGCTGTTCGGTGGAAGGAACATATTTTCATATATGGTGGTTTTGCCCGGTAGCCCAAGCTTTTTTGGCTGAAATTTTTCATATGCTGTCCTTGTCATATGCTGTTTGCACAGCCATTGTCACCAGACCCGATCATAGCCCTGTTAAACCTCCACCCTCCATCCATTTCTAAATCCCAATTCAAGCTTCTCCTGCAGGTCACTACGGCAGCTAAACAAATTATGGCCAAATCATGGAAGTTGCCATCCTTATTTATTCTAGCTGTTAGAAACAAAGTAACACAAGCAATGATTCACGCCAAAGTGAAAGCAACCATTATGGACTCTGTCCCCAAATTCCTAAAGATCTGGAACTCCTGGGTGGAACACTTCATCCCATCGAATTTTGATGATTCACTGCGCCTCCCTTAACATTTTTCTTTAGTCTCACCTTATGATGGACCTACGTGCCATTTCTTACACTGGCCCCGTCCCGAACTGCCCCTTCTCTTCTAGAAGTCACATCCCCCTCTCCCCTTCCTCTGTTCCCCTTCTTGGCTTCCTTTATTCTTTCTTTCCTCTTTCCAACCTGATCCCATTTTTTGTTCTTCCTTCATTTTGTATGGAACCTATAGGTAGTTCTGTGATGCAGTACACCCTAGTTGAACCATAAACATGCTTTACCCCCTTTTGTATTGCATTCTCTCAAATGTTTCTTTGTGGTTTCCAGTTGTTTTTCACGTGACTTTTTTCTGCTTGCCTTTGGGTAACATGTTCTCCAATACTTTTGTATATGTATTTACATTTCCTAAGCTTGTTTCTAGCTTGGAAAATCAATAAAATATTTGAACAAGTAAAAAAATCAGTATTATTTGCTAGGAAATTACTTTGAACCCCAAACATTATATATATTTTTGAAATCAGACACCCTAGTGAATACAATGGTGGGTGATGTAATTTTTTATGTCACATAGTACTCACGCAGCGATTTTTCAAACACAATTTTTAAAAAAAAAATAAACTTTTTTTTACTTTTAATGCACAAAAACACAATATAGTGGCCAATTATTTGGTAAAGTATAAAAGATGATGGTATGCCGAGTAAACAGATACCAAACATGACATGCTTTAAAACTGAGCATGCAATAGCAATTTACAAGCTACCATTTTACAGAAGAGATCTAGTGCTAGAATTCCTGCCCTTGATCTGACGTTCACGGCGATACCTCACATGCATGCCAACCCTGTTTGCATACCAACACAGGGTCAACTCTAGCGCACACAGGTGCGTGCGCACACGGGGGGGTGAGGGTGATTTTTTTTTTAAGTTATTTTGATTTTTTTTATTATTTTTACACTGCCCCTTTTTTTTAAATCACTTTTTAATGCTATCACAGGGAATGCAAATATCCCCTATAACTTCAATGGGCAGTGTCATATATTCTTTTTTGAGAAATCTGGGGTCTATCAGATTCTAGATATCTCCTCTGCCCTTATATTATCTAATTTCACCAAGGTCTGTGTGATCAGATGCTTTCACAATTTACAAATGGCGCTGTTTATATCCTGCGAAACTGAAGTGAGGAAATGCTCATAGTTTCCGATTTCTTAGACTATAGGGATGATTGGCACCATTCCAGTCTCCAATCAGCTCTATGGTCAGCTGGCAGAAGCACTGGCTGCATTCTCAGGTTTCACCGATGGCACTGCCCGAGAAGACCGTGGAAGACAGCGGGGGAGGGGGCATTATCTCTCACTGCTTGTGAAAGCAATCCTGCAGCTAATTAGCCATTAGGATTGCTTTTACATGAAATCCAATCACCGGCTGAAAAAAACAATACCAGGATGATGCCTGCAGCTGTAGGCATCATCCTGGTATAACCATTCAAAGTCCAGTGATGTAAGAGTACGTCGCTGGTCCTTGCTGGGCATACGGTATATGCTATGTTCTTTTTATTTTATGCAGCCTGCGGGCTGGATGAAAAAAAGAGAAGAAATCTCTGCCAGAAAAAGTGTGTGGTATGCCCACCATTAGAATATACCGCCCTGCATCCACCCACTTCTAATGGTAGGCAAACGATAGGTCACAAGGTGCCACATGCGCCAATTCCAAGATTGTACAAATGTCTAAATAGTGGCACGCTTGAATAAAAATTGTCCACGTATAAGTGGTTCCCCATATGGAAAAAGGATGACACCAAGTCCCAAACTATCTTGCCACTGCTCCCCATGTAGTCTGGACATCCAGGGGGCTCCACGTGACTATCTTTTCCCTTATAAATCCAAAACTTATATGTATAGCCTGTTGCCCTCTCACAGGTCTTCTACATCTTGACCCCATATCTGGCACGCTTGCTGGGGAGAAATTGTTTGAATGCAAGACGGCCAGAAAAATTAATGAGGGACTCATCAACACAGATTTTTTGCTGGGGAGTATAGACATATGCAATTTTTTGGTTAAGGTGATTTACGAGGGGCCGAATTTTGTGGAGCTTGTCAAATTCAGGGTCAACCCGAGGATGACAGAGGGTATTGTCATTGAAATGCATAAAACACATTATACTCTCATATCTATGCCTGGCCATGGCAGCAGATAACATGAGCATATGATGAATCGGGTCTGCGGACCAATGCAACTGCAATTAATTTTTTTAATAATACCCATGTTGAGGGTTAGGCTCCAAAAAAATTTAAACTGTAATGAGTTTCCATATGAATGGTCTGGCAAGGTTTGAATTTGGGTTGGCAGTGATAAAATGTTGTGCATATAAAATGCTTTGATCCACAATCAATGCATACAGATCTTCCATGAAAAACAGCTCCAAAAAATCAAGGGGAGTAGTTAAATTTGCTGTTTCCACCTGAATTCTGGGTTGGGCAGTGAATGGGGGACATATGGGTGCTGCAGAATTTGTCGACTGCCAATCGGGATTTACAAGCACATCCAGAAGGATAATAGGGGCTCTATGGGCCTGTGTGCGAATTCTTGGTGGTTGCTGGACAATACTTGTTTTCGCCACTGCACCAGCTTGTATTGCACTTATGGGACTCACCACGTCACCAAGTGATACTGCAGTGCTGGTATGTGAAAGACCAGGATGTACTAGGCCGCTGGTTTCTAAACAGTTCACCAAAAGGTAGAGCGCACTAGTACTGGCACTCTGCTGCATATGAGAGTCATCAAAATTTACCGGCAAGTTTTATCAGAGATCAGGCCTGATTCTGCAAACACTGCGGTTTTGTGTGCAATGTATCAAGTGACAGTGATCTACTGACACTGCACTTGCTGGGGAGAAGGGGGGGGGTTAAGCGTAGGGGCTAAATGCAGGTGCTGGCAGGTTCCAGGGCTGATCCCGCTAACGCTGTGTTTTTGGAGACACTATACTAATGTGAATGCTGTTATAGTGCTGATCTGATCAAAGATGTTGATCTGTTTAGACACTATACTAGTGATGAGCAGACAGTGGTTGGCAACAGAGACACAGACAGGGGCGGACTGACAACTTATGGGTCCCTCGGGAAATAGGGAATCATGGGGCCCCTGTGTCCTTGCCCACACTCAAAGCACATCCAAAAAAGCCTATAAAAAAGGTACCAGGGACATTTCATGGGGCCGCCTACTGACCCCGGGCCCTCGGGTAGTGCCCGAGTGCTCGAATGGTCAGTCCGCCCCTGGACACAGAGAATAGAAGCAGGCCAACGATCAGGCTAGAGGAGCCCAGAGAGCAGGACAGGCCCCGGGGGTCCAGCTGGGGGTTCATTATCTGCTAACCAGAGATCTCATCACTGACACCCACCTAGCGGCTTCACTGAGGAGGACATGGTCTCCAACACTGACAGAGAGATGATCCTGGCTGATTTCCAGATGCCATGAGCCTGTACAAGCAGCTGTGAAAAATTTAATTCACGACATGCTATGGATGTAACTGCTTGAGAAACGGGATATCAAGTGCAGATGTATCTGGGGACGATATACCCAGTCTTTAAAGCTTGTTTGACTCTTTAGCCATACCAGCAAAGAGTCCACTCCATCTGGTGAGTGGGGATTGGTTCATTAATCACGGATGGTGTGAGCACACTTTGTTTGAAGATTTTGTTGAGCACTATTTTTGGGATTGGAGCACATTCTTATATATTTTTAGGACTTTTGTTTGGACTTTTTACACATTTATATATTTTTTTGCACTGTGGAGTATTTATATTTCTATTTGATTTTTTTTTTTCGTTTCATGAGCAGCAGCATTTAGAATTTTATTATATTATATATATATTTTTATTTGGCACAGGTTTTATTTTATTTTATTTTATTCACTATACTAGCAATGGAGGTTTATTGTGTACAAGCATGTTCCCGGCAATCAAGGGGTTAAATGTGATTACTGGTGTACTGACAGGCAATCTGACACTATTTGGGAGCGGCATGAAAACCATGGGAGTGCAAATCACATATATATATATATATATATATATATATATATGTGATTTTTCCGCACCCGTGCCGCCCTGTAGCAGTATATCTGCTATAGGGTAGTCAGGAAACAGTTAAAGAAGTGGTTTGCGTTACGGCGCTACATTAATTTAACTGACAGTTGCACAGTCATGCAGCGCTGCACCCAGATGAAATTTACATCCTTTTTTTCCCACGAATTGAGCTTTCTTTTGGTGGTATTTGTGCAGTTTTTGTTTTGTGCGCTATAGAAAAAGACCAACCATTTTGAGAAAGAAAACAATATTTTGGACTTTTTGCTATTAAACATGTCCAGTAAAAAAATTTAAAACCAAATTTCATCATAAATGTAGGCCAAAATGTATTCTGCAACATGTCTTTGCTATAAAAAAATCGCAATACGTGTAAATGAATTGGCTTATGTTAAAGTTATAGCGTTTACAAATGGCGGGATAGATACTGGAATTTTTTTATACTAATAATGGTGACAATCAGCGACTTATGGTGGCGATCAGAGACTTATAGTGGGAAAGCGGTGGGCATTCTGACACTGGGGGGAACTGACTTGGTGTCACTGACATCCCCAGTGACACTAAAAAAAAAATCACTGACACTGTAGTAATGGCACTGGGCAGGAATGGGTTAACATTGAGCAGAAAGCAAAGGGTTAACTGTGTGCTGGGAGTGTTTTACTTGGGGACGGGGGCGGTTTGCTTCACTGTAAGCACACTGATTGGGATGGCTCTGCTCAGCCATCCCGAGAAGTGTGCCCAAACTGACAGGGAGGAGGACTGTTGGTAAACAATGCAGCCCTCCTCCCTGTCGGTGATCGGCGGTAATCACCATGTGGCGGTGGGTAATCACTGGCTGGGACCCAGTGATTGACACCTGGGGTCGCTTTCGGTGGCGCAAGTAGGTTGTTCGGTCGGGTCACACACGCCCTCTACCGGGAAATGCAGAATCATGTATATATACACGTGATCCTGCGCACAGGGGCCGCCCTGCAGCAGTAAATCTACTGTGGGCAGTCCTAAAGCTGTTGAACAGATTATTACATTTTTGCAATTGAGTTTTTGTACGTTGTACACTGAAATTCATTTTCCATGAGTGACAGCATAAGAATTCGTTTTTGCATATATTGAAAGTAATTGTACATAATTAAGATATGCATAAAGAGAACCTGTTAGGTTTCTAAAGAATTGAAAAGAAATTTCCTTCTAAGAGAAGGTAGCCCCCACCTCATAATTATCCTTATTCTAGAACAGTAGCCGCTGTCAATGTCTTTGGTGTTCAACACTTTTGATTGCATAAAATGCCCTTGTCCCCTCTTTCATGCTGTGGTTCATTCCTCTGACCACTATGTCAGTACAGTAATAATCAATGACTGGAAATCAGAACATAGAACCATGGTGCTGGGTGGGGAACGTTCACTAAAGTGTTGAATGTTGAAAATACTGGGGGGGGGGGCAGCAGCACAGAGGTGGTGGGGGGGGGGGGAGAGCCTCTGAAGATGTGAGTATACTGTCTCTTCCCTTGCATGGACCTGCTCTTTTCAATTTTTTAGACACCTGGCAGTGACTCTTGCTATTTATTTGCTATCCCATCTAACGTTTTGTATGCATAGAGGCTGTTTAAAGTTCTTTATTGTAACTTCTCTCCTGTCATAGCTCTCTAACAATCACTAGACAGCAGCTTTACAACTCTGTGTTAAGAGCAACGTTACCATCAAAAGTCTGCCTACATACAATTACATCATCACCTCCCCTTCATATTGGCTTATTGATTGATTCATTTATGTATGCATTTATTTATTTGTATTTATTTGTTTATTTTCTGTGCTACGCTATGACAGTGTACTATCTCTTTGATTTTAGTGCTGCTGACAAGTGGGGTGGCACAACCCAATTATGTGCAAGAGCAAGAAAAGGGAGACGGACCAACCTGAGCTATTGTGAGTTTGTCTGAGCAGTTACCAAGCAATTATGAATTTTCCTGAGAACTGAGAATCCAATCAAAGAACTGATGGCAAAATGTTTTCTCAAGGGACAACAGAGTAGAGAAATGCTTTTCAAAGTGGTTAAGAACCTTAACAACACATTCACTTTATCTGCCTGTGTGTGAGATTCATGCTCTTTTGTGTTACAATACCAAGAAGAGACCCAGGCACAGTAGGGACCTTGCCCCTCCAAAGAACTTAAGCAAGCAGAGAGTAGGGTGTGTCCAGGAGAAGAAGATGGTGGGAAGGAGGAATCTCCTTTATTGTAAATGAGTGATATCTTTTTATTTTTTTGGGGTACTTGCACCATAATCATTTTGCTCAATCCCTAACCATCTGCCAGTTCTCTGTTGGAACCATAAAGGGGAGAAAAGCCTGCCTGGCACTGAGCACTCATCTGCCTTTTGATGAACTGGTCCTGGTGTCCCTGAAGAGTGTATGCATATGTGAAAAGCTGGCATACCTTTTGTTGCTTTTATCTCAAAAACATCCATGTCAAAGGATTTACCACTCACCAGTGACACTAGCTGATGCTGTCATAAAGAGTTTGTGTATTCACTAAACATTTGTGTGGGTTTTCTCTCACAATTAAAAGGGTATTGGTAGGTAAATGGTATTTACATTTGGGAATTTTTCCTGTCTAAAGCTATTTTCTTTTTTAATCGAAAGTTGGATGGAAGCAGTTTAACTGAAAATGGTTATATGCATGGCAAGCTGGAGCAATAAGGACTGGAATGCTGCACTTGCTTTGAAATAATAAATGGAGGCTAAATGGAGAAAAAGACAATATCAGAAACAATGGTGGAAGACTGACAAATACAACTATGAAGCCAAATCATAACTATACTACCTCAACATGTGTTTCCAAATCTGAAAAGCCGTAAACAAAAAGTACCATGGGACACAGCAACTGCCAATCAGGGAAACACTATTCAGCAAGTGACAATAGATTTAAAGTGCTAAAGGGTAAGAGGCCATGAATGCATTGCTCCAAAGACCATACATTTCAGAGGACTAATTTAAATGTGACATGACTAACTGTTGATGTAGTTATGTATTTCAGAGCTTTATGAATCACAATGTGTAGTCTCTTTGTTTCTGAATCAAAGAGAAGTGCAATAACCTTTCAGTAGTAAAAAAAGTAAGTAGGAGGAACAGTGAGCATTTTTAGTAGACGTGTAAAACAAATTAGAGAACAGATAAAAATATTGGCCATATAATAATGTTGTATTGTGGTGATGCAGGTAATATTATTTTAACTAATAACCTTGTTCACTACAAATGTTGGGAATAAGATGTGTTACAAGTACCTGTGCGTTTTGAGAGACTTGTGAACAGGAATAACCCCTTAAAGTACAAAGAGGCTCAAGCCTCATAAAGTAATAAAAAAACTTTATCTTTTTTGACTGAGCCATATCCTCCTTCATTTGTGTCTTATGCACTTCCCCTCCCAGACAGTGCAGCTCATAGTGGGAGGTTTTCAGCAACAGTGACAGTGCTGTCACTTTAAAAAGCTGTGGGTGTGATTTAGTGGTGCTAGGTGCTGACTGACAAGCTACAAGCTTGTCAATCAGCAGTGACAATTTTAATAGCCAAGCCTTCGGCAGCATTTTTAAAGGATAAGTTCACCTTTAGGGAACATGTTACATGTTTCACCCGTTTTTATGGTGGAACATTTAACATGTTCCCACTCCTGGATCCACTGACCAATCCATTACATCTAGTAACAGCTAGCAGAGGATCTGCTCCCCCAGCTAGATATTTTTTTTTTTAAAACGTAGCCGTGCGGGGCTCTGCCCACTTTTGAGCGCTGTGATAGTTAATTTTCTCTACCTGTCAGAGTGTATATGCCTGCCTGTACGAGGTAGAAGCAGACAGATACACTGACATGTCTGCAGGAATCCAGCATGGCACCTGCTATCTGCTAATCGGGAGTGCAATGCTTTCTAGGCTTCAAGTAAAAAAAAGAATAAATTCACATTTTTTTAATTGCAAAAAGATGGATGGAAAAGTAGGATGTACTGCGGCAAAAGTGACATTTAAAAAATCTATTGCTGCTAAATGACAATTCCATCCCAGCTTCTGTCTGTAAAAAAAGCAATTTTGGGATCCTGGGTGACATAACTGACTATATCTGGAGTGGGTCCCCCTAAAACCCATACCAGACCCTAAATAGGGGGCAAGTATTGATTTTTTAGGAAGATTGCAATCAAAATCACATAAGGTCCCCTTAAAAGCCATACCACACCCTAGCTGGCCAGGAAAGGAATGGGCAACAAACTTCCATTGTGAGAGTGCCTTGGCAAGAGGACCTCTCTGGGAAGGCACCCTGTCCCCATTTTGGTCGGAACAAGAGCCTCATCCGCACATCTCTGGATGGGTGTATGTGGGGGTCTGCAAAGGGATTTTATCAGAATCTGGAATAAGGGGCCCCTAAGATATCAAATGCACCCTTATATGAATGAGTAAGGGGTATATAGGGATAAAAAAAATTAACAAGCACAAGTCTAGTGATGTACATCTATCATCAATCATGATAAACAATATCTCAAAGACTCACTGACATAAACACGATGAACTACACAATGATGACCTTCTCCCATTGCAAAAGATAGCTCCGCACCAGTGACCATATGGGATGTCTGCAGATTTGTTTACAATTTGAAACAAGTCAGTGTGCTGGCAGTCGGAAGCTGATATTTACCTGAACAAACCACAATGAAATGTTGGGGTTCTTGGAGACTTTATTTATCATCAAAGTATCACTTCTTGGGCTGAATTTGGCAAAGATTTTAGTTGAACAAATAATTATCACTCATTTGGTAATTTGGTAATGGCAGCCCGTTTATGGTGCTCCAGCTAACCTATGCTGTCTGCCTAGCAGTAATTGAAACAGTCAAATCTTTATTGTAAATAAATGAATGTATAACACATTTTAATCGTGGCCAGATGTTGGTCATACAAATACACGTGATGTATAGAGAATAGAGAAGACTTATTAAAATTATCACTTGACATCTTTATTGACAGAAATTAATTTGACAGCATATCTTTTACTATTTTTTACTGTTCTCAGATAACAACACAGCTATTTAGTTCAGTTAGAAGTTACGTTTTTTCAGAGCATGCAGTTCTTCCAGCACACATAACTGAAAATATTTTACTGAAGATAACATAACAAGTAGCTAATATTGCATGAACAAATGTTAGAGCAAATGAAGCAAGGCAGTCTGTTTACTTAAAACAGTTTTCAGACAATTTTGGTTTCAATTCTCAGATGTTTCTCCTTTATATATGTGTAAACCCCTTGTTCTGGATGTATAATTCTTCCACACAAAAGCAACATTATACATATCTTAAGTTGGAAATCTCTGCTTGTTGTTAATTGCTGTCTATGTCCTGTTGCAAGGATTTCCTGCCTCCTTCCATTCTAGAGACTACCTGTCTCTTTACATGGATGCAGAAAGCAATTGAAATCTCAGAAGGTTGTAATTATAGTACCCCTTTACTTCCTGGTGCTTGAGGAGGACTGGTGTTCTAGCATTTCAGCTCACAGGAAATTGGGCACCAGTTAAGAAAGCTTAATGGGTTTATTTAACTCAACAATCTTCATGCAACAAAAAGATAGAGTGCAGGAAACCCAAAAACAGGCAAAAATATAGCTGCAGACTTTTTGAAAGTAAAATAGGTAGCTAGCCCTTTAGGGGCAGCCAAATGGCACAGGTACTTTAATAGATGGGTCATGAGAATCTCTAGTAATGTCCATCTGCAGCAACATATACCAAGCTCTCCATGACACTCTTCAGCACAGAAGAAGAAGCATTCTTCTAAGATGCTCCATACAGGCAGTCACCTTCCTTCTCTTTTTACTCAGGAAGTGCCCACAGTAAAAATCTTTCAGGCTCAAAGACATAGGCCCTACTTTCTGCAACATCCTTCACAGGAATCAGGCCTGGGAGGCAAGGAACCGGACTCCTTTTATACTGCCATCTCCTCTAGGGCCAAGTTTGGGAGGCAACAGATTTCTTCTTCTGGCAGGAGCCTAGGAGACATAGATCTTTCTAGAAGGTTATCTAATATTTTTATTCCCTTTCCCCAGCATGCATCGCTTGCAATATACCCCCTAGTGTTTGGCAATAGAGAAAATATATATTCACAATTTATGAACTTTCTCATTGCTAGAGAACTCTCCCTAGCAACATGCAGAAGAAAGTAACAGTCTTGAACTTAGGGGAAATCCAAAAACGACAATCAGAGCTGAGGCTCACTACAGCCTAGCCGTAACACTAATCTAACATACTTTACATACAACTGAGTCAAAGAACAAAGTGTCCAGGGAACATATAGGGGTTTATTTACTAAAGCTGGAGAGTGCAAAATCAGACTCCCTTCTGCATAGAAACCAATCAGCTTCCAGGTTTCATGGCCAAAGCTTCATTGAAAAAGCTGAGGTTAGAAGCTGATTGGTTTCTATGCAGAAGGGAGTCTGATTTTGGACTCTCCAGCTTTAGTAAATAAACCCCATAGTGTCATCTATATGCAATTGATATGATTGAACTGAAACTGAAGACAACACATCATATCCTGGCAGCTGAGGACAATTTTCCAAGCAAGGTAAGAGAAGAGGCAGCAGCCACTGTTGAATGGAACTGCACTTTAAGGAACATATATTGTCTGAGGCATTAACAAATATGCTGGTTTGAAGCTCCAATTTTACCAGCAGCATACTTGCTCTGGGTCACTGACACACTTAATAGAGAGGAGGATAGCAATGAAAGCTCCTTTAATTTTATCACATTGAACTCACTTTAACAATGATGTAAAACTAATCACTCAAATCTCACTTGAGCTTTAAAATGTTAACGTAATTTAAAAAAAATGTTTGATATTTTTAAACATGCAGCTTTCTTTAAAAATCATCCTTGTAGATTCTACTATGAATGCACTTGATTAGGCACTTCCTGTTATAGGGTGACAACATAATGGGGTGGATTTACTAAAGGTAAATTTTGCAAACCTTGGAAGTGCAGTTGCACTTATTTTCCCCAGAGCTTAGTAAATGTGGTAAAACGTTGTTGATTTCCATCATCCAATCATGTGCAAGCAAAAATGATTTTTCTTTATTTCTTTGCAACTGATAGGGTATTCTTTACAAAGTGAAGCTTTACCACATTTACTAAGCTCTAGGGAAAATGTGTGCAACTGCACTTGTAAAGTGCGCAGTCTATTTGCCTTTAGTAAATCCACCCCACTATCTCTGTCTTCAAATTGTGCTTCTTTATTGCCACCATGTTACACATGCTTCCCTGAAGACTACAAGTGGTAGTTTCAACAAATCTGCCTTAAGAAATGCCATGCACCCAGTTCTGAAGTTCACGTACACAGAAATTGGTTACAAAGAGGCTGTAGAAGATTAGAAGCACTGAAATGCAACAACGAAGAAAGGGAGGTTAGGCAAGATCTTTAAAGGCTTATCATGTCAACCACCTCATCACTGAGGGAACCAGTACAAGTGCAAAATCTGACTGAATTCACCCCCCCAAGTGAACGAAAGATGAAGATTGCTAGGAGGAAGATCTGGAGACACAATGACTGAGGCAGTCTGACCCTACTGCTGTCACCTCATCTTTGGTTTAAAACCACTCCGGATCACTGAAAGTGGATGCACTGGAATTCATGTCACAGGCTTGAATTGAGAAGAGGTGTCCTTCTATCTGAAGAGGAAATGATTATCCAAAGTGTAGTGAGTCTATCCTTTTCACAGCCTCCCAAAGTTACAGTGAAACCCTCTGTCAGAGAACCATCTGAGCCTATGGGGCAAAGATTCAAGTGGCAGGTTCAACTTCCCTTGAGGATAATGTATGATTCCATAAGAAACAGTTCAAAAGAGGCTATAACCATCATGTGCATATCCACCAATGCTAAAGTGTATCAAGCCACTGTACCAGTGGGTGATATCCTTTATCCTATGCACCATTGTGGGAAATTCCATTGCCCACAATTTATGATGGAATAATCACAGTTAGTTAAAACTTTTTTCTGGAAACAAAAGACAATCAGTGGTAAAAGTGTGTAGCCCTGGCATTGATAGCCACCCTAAAGCTTGGGAGCCACCCAGTTCAGGGATCTCAGCCATGCTGGAACTTCCCTCTCCTCCTCTGTCCCTTGATTGACTAGTATAACAGAGAGTAAATGGAGGGAAATGTGGTTTGCTACACCAGCAGCTGAATGAAACCCCACCTTAAGAAAGTAAAGGTACTGCAGAGTTGACTAGGAAGAGGAACAAGGTGAGAGAGACCACAGAGCAGAGTGGTTGGTCCCCACTTAGCCCCCTGCATTAGGTCCACTAAAAAACAACAACACGTTATCGCTATAGTGCACAGAGACAGGGACAGGCTGTAAAGAGGCTGCAAGATTTTAGCAGCATTAAAATGTAACAAAGGATGCCAAAGGATGAAAAGGGTAAAAATCCTTACCTCCCCCAACACCCAATTCTCTAAGATTCACAGCATTTTGATACCTATGTGAAATTCAGTAAGTTATTACATCTACTGTATCAGACCTACCAGTGAAAACATCCCTACACTGATATCTCTCTATGCAGGTTGTTAGCAGCATTCCCTAGGCTTCCCCTATCAGACCTAAAGCACATTGTCAATATGGCTACTGTGACCTCACACTTTTATAGTAATGGGGCTGGCTTATCAAAAACAGACAAAAAAAAGAAAAGTGCCATCTGAGTGTTGTAATCATAAAAACAGTTTATTAGTGCAATGCAGGTAACTCACATGAAAAGGGGATAAAACGTGCTTCATGTGTGTTGTCTACACTGTGCTAATAATTTTTTTTTATCATTACTACACTCAGAAGGCGCTTTTCTTCTTTTTGTCTGTTTATACTCCCTGCTGCAGAGATTGCTATTGCTTCTAGCTTTCAAGAAATAGCTGGATATCTATTGGATCAAACCACCTTCATGTTGTGGACTTTGCCATGGACTAAATGTTCATTGACTAATATTTAATGGAGTATTATTAACCTCTCTGTTTCACCATTGTCCTCACCTCTGGCTTATCAAAAAGCCCACTTATTGGCCTTCTAAGCCAGGTGACCTAAATTCAAAGGCTAGGCAGAACATTATGTTTACAAAGATATTCATCTGGCGAATGACCTAATAATTTCTTACATTTCTCAAGGACTGGCCCAGTACACTGGTTAAGGCAGTTATGAGGAGGCCCCCATCTCCCTGTTGGAATATTTATCTATTATATATTATTAGAGATGAGCGAATTTCTCAAAAATTCGATTCGGCTGATTCGGCGAATTCCAGTGTGAAATTCGATTCGATGCGAATTTCTTCGCTACGAAGATGACTTATAAAAAGGGTTTCTAGGCTTCAGAGAGCCTTTAAATTAGTGCAGAACACTGTACCTTTAATTTAAATGCCCTTGGAGATGAGGAAAGAGAAGGAGAAGGAGAAGGAGAAGGATGAGAAGAAGGAGAAGGAGAAGGATGAGAAGAAGGAGAAGGAGAAGGATGAGAAGAAGGAGAAGGAGAAGGATGAGAAGAAGGAGAAGGAGAAGGATGAGAAGAAGGAGAAGGATGAGAAGAAGGAGAAGGAGAAGGATGAGGAGAAGGAGAAGGATGAGAAGAAGGAGAAGGATGAGAAGAAGGAGAAGGAGAAGGATGAGAAGAAGGAGAAGGATGAGAAGAAGGAGAAGGAGAAGGATGAGAAGATGGAGAAGGAGAAGGATGAGAAGAAGGAGAAGGAGAAGGATGAGAAGAAGGAGAAGGAGAAGGATGAGAAGATGGAGAAGGAGAAGGATGAGAAGAAGGAGAAGGAGAAGGATGAGAAGAAGGAGAAGGAGAAGGATGAGAAGAAGGAGAAGGAGAAGGATGAGAAGAAGGAGAAGGATGAGAAGAAGGAGAAGGAGAAGGATGAGAAGAAGGAGAAGGAGAAGGATGAGAAGAAGGAGAAGGAGAAGGATGAGAAGAAGGAGAAGGATGAGAAGAAGGAGAAGGAGAAGGATGAGAAGAAGGAGAAGGATGAGAAGAAGAAGGAGAAGGATGAGAAGAAGGATGAGAAGAAGGATGAGAAGAAGGATGAGAAGAAGGAGAAGGATGAGAAGAAGGACAGTTCTGTGACAGTTTCTGTCTATTTCTGACAGTTCTGGGACATTCACTCCATACAGCTGTTTCAACCGCTGTATGGAGGGAATGTCATGGAACTGTCAGAGTCCCAGAACTGTCATTAATAGTCTATTTCTGACAGTTCCATGACATTCCCTCCATACAGCGGTTGAAACAGCTGTATGGAGTGATTGTCCCAGAACTGTCAGAAATAGTCTATTTCTGACAGTTCTGGGACATTCACTCCATACAGCTGTTTCAACCGCTGTATGGAGGGAATGTCATGGAACTGTCAGAGTCCCAGAACTGTCATTAATAGTCTATTTCTGACAGTTCCATGACATTCCCTCCATACAGCGGTTGAAACAGCTGTATGGAGGGAATGTCATGGAACTGTCAGAAATAGACTATTAATGACAGTTCTGGGACTGTCCTTCCATACAGCGGTTGAAACATTGTATGTATTTGTTTCCATAAATGGATCCATTTATGGAAACAAATACATACAATGTTTCAACCGCTGTATGGAAGGACAGTCCCAGAACTGTCATTAATAGTCTATTTCTGACAGTTCTATGACATTCCCTCCATACAGCGGTTGAAACAGCTGTATGGAGTGAATGTCCCAGAACTGTCAGAAATAGACTATTTCTGACAGTTCTGGGACTGTCCTTCCATACAGCGGTTGAAACATTGTATCTATTTTTTTCCATAAATGACATTCTGCAGATACACTTAGAGGAGCGCTGCAGATACACTTTTTGCCGGCTTGGAATTATTCTTATTTTCATCCTACTTCTTCTTTTTCTTCTTATGAGGATGAGGATGAAGAAGAAGAAGTAGGATGAAAATAAGATTAATTCCAAGCCGGCAAAAAGTGTATCTGCAGCGCTCCTCTAAGTGTATTTGCAGAATGTCATTTATGGAAAAAAATAGATACAATGTTTCAACCGCTGTATGGAAGGACAGTCCCAGAACTGTCATTAATAGTCTATTTCTGACAGTTCCATGACATTCCCTCCATACAGCGGTTGAAACAGCTGTATGGAGTGAATGTCCCAGAACTGTCAGAAATAGACTATTTCTGACAGTTCTGGGACAATCACTCCATACAGCTGTTTCAACCGCTGTATGGAGGGAATGTCATGGAACTGTCAGAAATAGACTATTAATGACAGTTCTGGGACTGTCCTTCCATACAGCGGTTGAAACATTGTATGTATTTGTTTCCATAAATGGATCCATTTATGGAAACAAATACATACAATGTTTCAACCGCTGTATGGAAGGACAGTCCCAGAACTGTCATAAATAGTCTATTTCTGACAGTTCTGGGACATTCACTCCATACAGCTGTTTCAACCGCTGTATGGAGGGAATGTCATAGAACTGTCAGAAATAGACTATTAATGACAGTTCTGGGACTGTCCTTCCATACAGCGGTTGAAACATTGTATCTATTTGTTTCCATAAATGGATCCATTTATGGAAACAAATAGATACAATGTTTCAACCGCTGTATGGAAGGACAGTCCCAGAACTGTCATTAATAGTCTATTTCTGACAGTTCTATGACATTCCCTCCATACAGCGGTTGAAACAGCTGTATAGAGTGAATGTCCCAGAACTGTCAGAAATAGACTATTTATGACAGTTCTGGGACTGTCCTTCCATACAGCGGTTGAAACATTGTATCTATTTTTTTCCATAAATGACATTCTGCAAATACACTTAGAGGAGCGCTGCAGATACACTTTTTGCCGGCTTGGAATTAATCTTATTTTCATCCTACTTCTTCTTCATCCTCATCCTCATAAGAAGAAAAAGCAGAAGTAGGATGAAAATAAGAATAATTCCAAGCCGGCAAAAAGTGTATCTGCAGCGCTCCTCTAAGTGTATCTGCAGAATGTCATTTATGGAAAAAAATAGATACAATGTTTCAACCGCTGTATGGAGTGAATGTCCCAGAACTGTCAGAAATAGTCTATTTCTGACAGTTCTGGGACATTCACTCCATACAGCTGTTTCAACCGCTGTATGGAGGGAATGTCATAGAACTGTCAGAAATAGACTATTAATGACAGTTCTGGGACTGTCCTTCCATACAGCGGTTGAAACATTGTATCTATTTGTTTCCATAAATGGATCCATTTATGGAAACAAATAGATACAATGTTTCAACCGCTGTATGGAAGGACAGTCCCAGAACTGTCATTAATAGTCTATTTCTGACAGTTCTATGACATTCCCTCCATACAGCGGTTGAAACAGCTGTATAGAGTGAATGTCCCAGAACTGTCAGAAATAGACTATTTATGACAGTTCTGGGACTGTCCTTCCATACAGCGGTTGAAACATTGTATCTATTTTTTTCCATAAATGACATTCTGCAAATACACTTAGAGGAGCGCTGCAGATACACTTTTTGCCGGCTTGGAATTAATCTTATTTTCATCCTACTTCTTCTTCTTCATCCTCATCCTCATAAGAAGAAAAAGAAGAAGTAGGATGAAAATAAGAATAATTCCAAGCCGGCAAAAAGTGTATCTGCAGCGCTCCTCTAAGTGTATCTGCAGAATGTCATTTATGGAAAAAAATAGATACAATGTTTCAACCGCTGTATGGAGTGAATGTCCCAGAACTGTCAGAAATAGTCTATTTCTGACAGTTCTGGGACATTCACTCCATACAGCTGTTTCAACCGCTGTATGGAGGGAATGTCATAGAACTGTCAGAAATAGACTATTAATGACAGTTCTGGGACTGTCCTTCCATACAGCGGTTGAAACATTGTATCTATTTGTTTCCATAAATGGATCCATTTATGGAAACAAATAGATACAATGTTTCAACCGCTGTATGGAAGGACAGTCCCAGAACTGTCATTAATAGTCTATTTCTGACAGTTCTATGACATTCCCTCCATACAGCGGTTGAAACAGCTGTATGGAGTGAATGTCCCAGAACTGTCAGAAATAGACTATTTCTGACAGTTCTGGGACATTCCCTCCATACAGCGGTTTCCGGCAAAAAGTGTATGTGCAGAGTTCCTCTATTCTGCAGATACACTTAGAGGAGCTCTGCAGATACACTTAGAGGAGCTCTGCACATACACTTTTTGCCGGCTTGGAATTATTCTTATTTTCATCCTACTTCTTCTTCTTCTTCTTCTTCTTCTTCTTCTTCTTCATCCTCATCCTCATCCTCTTCTTCTTCTTCTGAGGATGAGGATGAGGATGAAGAAGAAGAAGAAGAAGAAGAAGTAGGATGAAAATAAGATTAATTCCAAGCCGGCAAAAAGTGTATGTGCAGAGCTCCTCTAAGTGTATCTGCAGAATAGAGGAACTCTGCACATACACTTTTTGCCGGCTTGCAATTATTCTTATTTTCATCCTACTTCTTCTTCTTCTTCTTCTTCTTCTTCTTCTTCATCCTCTTCTTCTTCTTCTGAGGATGAGGATAAAGAAGAAGAAGAAGAAGAAGTAGGATGAAAATAAGATTAATTCCAAACAGGCAAAAAGTGTATGTGCAGAGCTCCTCTAAGTGTATCTGCAGAATAGAGGAACTCTGCACATACACTTTTTGCCGGCTTGGAATTATTCTTATTTTCATCCTACTGCTTCTTCTTCTTCTTCATCCTCATCCTCATCCTCAGAAGAAGAGGATGAGGATGAGGATGAAGAAGAAGAAGAAGAAGAAGAAGTAGGATGAAAAGAAGAATAATTCCAAGCCGGCAAAAAGTGTATGTGCAGAGTTCCTCTATTTCTGACAGTTCTCTCACAGCTTCTTCACATGAACAGTGGTTGAAACATCTGTATCCTAAATATAAACTAATAGATACAATGTTTCAACCGCTAAACATGTGTTCCTTCTGTCAGAGAACTGTCAGAAATAGCGGAGCTCACTGCAGGGACACTTTTGCCGGCTGATCGGGAAATGTTCGATTCGCGCACCCGAAGTAGGCAAAATTTCGGTTTCGCCGCGAATCGAATATTTCCTGAAATTCGACTCGAATTCCGGTTCGCCTGGTTCGATTCGCTCATCTCTATATATTATGCTGAATACAACAGGAGGTACTGGAACATGAAAGATGAAAAGAAACTCCCACAACTCCGAGGAGACTTGGAATAGATTTGGAAACTATGACAATAAGATCTTAGAGTATTCAAAAATCCACTTATAACATATAAAAAAATATTACTTTGCAAAGGATTGACCATAATCTTAATATGTTCCCAATGAAAAAGAGTTTAACAGTTTTACATTTATAATTACTACTTAACTCTACCCTTGACGTTTTACCATTTCACAAAAGTTCTGTTTACTTTAAACTTCTCCAAGACATACTTGCCGCTTGTAATGTACATTAAAGCAAAGCTCCACCCAAAAGGGAAAGTTCTGCTTTAAGTGCTGGTCCCCCAATCCCCATGAGGAATTGGCACCATTGGGGAGGAGGTCCCTGATGTTGACAGGTACCCGCTCCCACTTCTGCTGCAATTGCCTAAGCAATCGGAAGTGGAAGTTGTCTTCCCCCCTCCCTCCCCTTAGTCTTCTGGGACATATGAGAGGTTCAAGAAAACTATGGGACCATTCACAAGGTGCAGCAGTACTCGCGCACGCGCAGTGGGCACCTCGCTGTGAGGCCACAAGCTGTCACACCCAGGTGCCCACACTTAAGATGCCGGCACCAGGGAGTGAGGATGGCCAGTGAAACTGGGTTCGGTGAGTAAACCGCTGGATTGTGGGACAGGTGAGTGGCTGTTTTTTAAAAGACAGCAGCTACAGTTTTTGTAGCTACTGACTTTTATTTTTTTATAGTTTTGACTGGAGCTCCACTTTAAGAAGGAATATAGTGGAGTCATTAACTCACTGACTTGTAGTATCCTGGGGAAAGGGCTCCTGTGGTTTTATTGGGACAATAGCGTTTAGAAACAAGTTGTAAGGTGGCTAGCTTTATCCCTTAAGTCCCTGTATAATTCCAATATATCCTTAAAAAATCTTCCTTTGAAATCCTTCCATGACTTTAACTAAATCTGGCTCATTACCGTTTCTTAAGCTGTTTCCTAAGGTTGTGTATTAAATTTGCTAGATGAATGGAACATTTTTATAAACGACAAAACACATTTGTGCACCTAATGCCCATAAGTACAATCTTTAATCTAATACTGTAAAATAACAAAATCTTAGTAGCATACAGTATATCCCAAGGATACAAAAAAATCTCATTCACTTTGGTTCTAAAGTCTAGTTTATTAATAAACTGTGCTGTATTGTTTTACCTTGTTTATGCATCTTAGGCTTTGCATTTATTTATTGGACATTTGTTTAATATACTCATGGTAGAATAAAAATACAAAGTGCAACTGTAAGGATTTTAATCCTCTCAAACTGCTACCTGGACACTTACAGGTGCATGAAAGCAGCTTTAACTTTCTTCCAGAGCTCCCTGGGAGAACTGAACTCCAGGAAGCCCTATTATGCACTTTTTGATTGATTTATTAAAGGCAAATAGACTGTTCACTTTGCAAAGGAATTTTCTGTTGGCTTAATGAATATGAAAAAAATTCACTTTGCAAAGAATACCCAATGACATCCAAAGAAAATTTAAAAAAATGCACTTTTACTTGCACATGATTTGATCATGGAAGTAGGCAGAACTTCGCCTTATTCACCAACGGAAGATGCCCTACAAAATGATTCTTTCCTTGCAAAGTGTACAGCATTTTTGTTAAATCAAGCCCATGCTGTACTGCTCTCCCTCTCCCAACAGTTAGGTAATAGTTACTGGCCCTTTTCTACCTCACACCAAAAGGCAGCACAGTATTACCAGCGTTTGTGAGCTACAGGGTTCATTCACACCATCACCAGACTGACAGGCTTTGGACATGTCTTCCATTGTAGGAAACAGTACTAGCTGAGAGTGTAGACAACTTCAAAAATAATTAGATATCTTCATCAGGAAGCAGAATATACAGGGCTATGGGAATTGTTAGAAAATTAAAAAAAAAACCTCACACATAGGTTGGACTTGATGGATCTGTATACATGCATGGAAAATGATGTGCATAATTTTCAAGTCTTTAATGCTGTTGTTGTGCCCAGCATTATCCCTTAACTTCAATTCAACAGTAAAGATATAATTTACCACTTTAACATTCCCTAAACTCTAATCCAAACCAAATTCCTAACCCTAACATTTGACCAACAAACACTTACGTTTAATTCTTACTTTACTCTTACCCTAGCCACTTAACATGAAAGGAATCTAAGTAATAAATAACCTCACTGGGTGTTGAAACAACAAACTCTTGTGGTGAGGTCCAACAGTGCCCAGGTCTTGATGCCAAGAGCTATTGGTCTAAAGCAGGCCATAGATGATACAATTTTCTTTCCTGCAACCTCAGGTTGCAGGAAAGAAAATCACTCATTCCCCCCATCAACACAGTCAGTGTTGATGGAATAATACCTCCTGCAAAGCTATTGTGTTCTCCAGGGGTTGGTAAGGGTGCGAGGAGCCATCCCTGCCAGGACGATACAATGATTATTGCTAGCAGTAATCGCATGCTAGACATCTGACACCTATGCAGGGTAAATCAACATCCTTATTTTACTTTGATATCAACCTTTCTCCTCCATTCCAAATTATAAAATAAGGTTTGTACCTGAAGTAGGGCTTCAATTGCAGTGTAGATGTTATGATGTCAGATTTCTAAATCTATATACATGGGTGTGTAATACCTACGTATGCCTAACTATTTTGATTAAAATGTTAGCTAGTCTTAGCTCCAAAAAACAATCTTTATAAAGGACATTTGGATTCAGGGTTAATAAAGGTATAACATTTTAAAAAGAAGGCATGTTCATTATTTCTCAATTGCCACAGAGGTTGCTGGCTGCACCAGGGAAATGTATGCACTGTATTTTCTTCCTAACCACACAAAAAGTAAAAACAGGTAGATAATACAGACCTAGGAATTGTACAGTATGCTATGAATTAAAATGGCTGTCGTTAAATCTGAAATAGAGTATAGTGAGCCAGGTTATCCTACATGCTCCATACATCCATTGAGAAAAAGAACGAAATAAATGGGAGGGAATATGAGTATCGTAAATTTAGAAGGACCATATTGCAGAAAAGCAGCCAACTACACGATGAACAGCATACAACACCTGGTAGCTGAAGAAAAAGGCAGTCAGTCTAGATCCCCCAGCTCCTATCTAATGTATTTTATCAGCAGGCAAATAGGATGTCTTCAATTCCCAATGTCATCGCATATGCGTCTCATTTTTCATATGCCGTCACAAGGACCACCAGTGGCACTTCCAGCCATGAGGTGTTATGTAATAAGTGTGATGAGCATTAACACCAGGCTCCCTGCTGGTCTCACATATGCACTTAGCTATTTTCAAAAGGTCCTTCTTACAAAGGAGAAGAAACAAGATTAGGCAATGATGTATTTATGACAGATGTTGATTATGGGCATTAGAGAAAGGACAACAAGGTCAAAAAACACAATATATATTAAAATGTCACTGAACAGCTATCCGCCACTAAAGCACAAAGTACTGTCTATATTTCAGAGCTAATATCAGTGGAAAATAAACATAAACTGTTTTATTTTTATGATTTGTGTTTTGTTGTTACAGTGCAAAATTTGCAAACTATTCATATGCATGTTTTTATATTTTTTACATTAACGTTTAAAAAATAGATAGATAGATAGATAGATAGATAGATAGATAGATAGCTTATTAACCACTTGACTTCCGGAAGATTTTACCTCCTTCAGGACCAGACTGTTTTTTGCTATACCGCACTACGCTACTTTAACTGACCATTGCACAGTCATGCAACACTGTACACAAATGAAATTTATATTATTTATTTATTCATTTATTTCAGGTACTTATACAGCGCCATCAATTTACGCAGCGCTTTACATATATATATTGTACATTCACATCAGTTCCTAACCTACATTCATACATACAGTATACTAGGGCCAATTTAGACAGGATACAATTAACGTAACAGCATGTCTTTGGGGTCAGGGAGGAAACAGGAGTACCAAGAGGAAACCCACACAGACACAGGGAAAACATGCAAACTCCAGGTAGGTGGTGCCGTGGTTGGGATTTATATACATTTTTCCACATAAAGAGAGCTTTCTTTTAGTTGTATTTGACCACCACTGTTTTTTTTGCGCTATAAATTAAATATACCAAAAATATAAAAAGAAAAATACTATTGTTTTACTTGTAGCTATAAAAAAAAACATAGCCAATAAAAATTTTAAAAAAATGATAAATTAGACCAAAATGTATTTGGTACAAAAAAATCCCAGTAAGTGTATATTAACTCGTTTGTGTGAAAGTTTTAGCATCTACAAATAACAATATAAATACTGGAATTTTTTTTATACTAGCAATGGCAGCGATCAATGACTTATAGTGGGAAAGTATGGCGGGTAGTCTTACACTAACTGACACTTAGTGGGCACTGAATAACTGACACTGGCATTGCCAGTGACACTAATACAGTGATCAGTCCTAATAATATGCACTGACACTGGGTAGGAAGGGGTTAACATCTGGGGCAATAAAAGGCAATCAAAGGGTTAACTAGCAAGTGTTATTGTGTTAACTGTGTGCTGTTTTTACTAAGGAATGTGACAGTTTTTATTCACTGCTTTGTTGGGAGACAAAAACCGCCACATTAATGGTTACCAACACAAGTCTCTCCCCTGTCTCCCACTCTGACAATGAATCATAGACTGGGATCTGATGATCGGCATCTAAGGGAGATTACGTGATTCCGCGCAGCAAGCCCGCACTGTAGCAGAAAAAAATACAATGCCCGGTCGGCATGCGGTTAAATAATGAAGTATGAACAGATTGATAGAATTACAGTAAAACCTCGTTCTGCAGTTGTGTGTCATAAGACTCGGTACATCAATAGTGCTGTATATGGTGATACACTTTTAGTTTATGTCACTTGGCAAATCTGTGTTTTAGACACTGGTCTCAGTGGACATCAAATGAGAAAAAAAACATTGTTTTGCTAGTTGCAACCAACCTATATTTGTATGCCATGGTGTATTTTCTGTTATTTTTTTGTTTAGGAAGGCTGTATTCAAGATTTGTATAATGTATAAAAAATCAGCTAACTGAAGTATCTAACAATTTCCCCACTGGAAATTCAATCCATATGAATATTCAGGCATCCATGGGTCCATGAAGCTACATTTTTATACAGAATGTTAATATGCAGTGCTAACTCCTAATTAAACACACTGGGTTCTGCACATCTACTTTATACATACTGTATCTATGGAAATAAATTCATAGCTTCAAAATGTACCTGCAGGTATACAATATAAATAGAAAACTTCAAACATTACTAACATTCACATTAGAAGGGTGTGTTAAAAACAGAGATAGGACAGTTAGAATTTGGAGTGAATTCTGAAAATTCACTCCGAATCATTTAAAGTGTTACTAAACCCAGGACCCTGCATGCACTATATCTGGTCTCCCACAGTACTCACAGCTACAAAATGCAATTATTTTAGTAAATATAAACTGCTAAATACCTTTTCTCATCAGCAGTAAATTGCAGTCTTGTGACTTCTATCAGTGTCCAGCAGAGCACTGGTTAAAGTTTGTAGGAGGAGTTTTCATTCTGCTCTGACTATCCTATGAGGCTGCATAACCCCTGACCCTCTACCTGGACAGTGCTGATTGGCCCTGTGTTGAATCACATGCACCCTCCCAAAGAAAAAAAACCTCTCTAGCAATACACAGTAAACTGAGCATGTACAGAGTGACTGCTACAGCTTTGTACTATCAGCAGATTAATTTGGGACAGTAGGAGGAGGATCAGAGAAGACAGGATCAAACAGCCTTTTTACACAATTCAAAGGAATAACCCCTTAGGTTCTACAGTGAGTATAACAAGCATGCCTTACTGCAAATAAAGACTGATTTTACTGTTGTGGGTTTAGTAACACTTTAACTGAAAAACCCAAGTTTCTTAAGTAAGCAGGTAAAGTTTCTTTTGGACCAATTTAGTTCACTCTGACTATAGCAGGGGATGCCTCCAAACAGGAAGCACATGGGGCTTCCCACCCCCTCATTTCTTGTGAAATGTCAGAAAGAAATATACTTTCTTTTCAGGATAGCCCCAATAACAAAACATAATAGCTTTTGTGCACATTATATATTTAGGGGAGGAGGCTTTTTCTTTATAACCCTCAGAGGGTCATTTGGGGGTGGAGCTTGCACTTCCTTGGAGCACAAGCTTTCTGCTTTGGGGGCGGGGGTAATGCATACTCTGTCTAACAAAGGTGACATTGCAAGTCCTAGGAACCTTTTTTTAATCCTGCAGAAATTGGCCTAGAGGATCATATCATTGAGGCCATACTACCAAATCACTGTTGTGGTAGCTTTTTCTTTATTCATTCATATTTTGTACTACAAAGAATGTAAACAGTTTTTTAATCAACTGAAAATTAAGCAATATGTAGAATGAATTTAGGTAAAATGATCACACAGATTTTAATACAGATTTTATTTAACTGAGGCTGGAGTCTGGGATTTGGCCTTCTCTCTTGAAGACTTGTGTTTTCTAGTTATATAAAATATATCTAAACCCAAAATCAAAGACAAAAAAAATCATATGTTGCAAATTACCAACCCTTAGATGATGTGGATGCATTAGATTTCTTTTTTCAGGCTTTTTTTTCTTTATTTTCACCTGGTAAGCTTGAAGATAGCATAATATCTTGAAATGTCCCTGCCTGGGTAATCTCACTCTTCCACTGTATTGAGAAGGGTTCCATGGCTGTTACCCAGGCTAGACTATGAATATGTCTCCCTTTGTTCATCTCAATTACATAGGGGATGGGGAGATTGGTGGAAAGGTAACATTGTTTTATGCTGCCAGTTTAGCGTACAGGAAGTGACAAAGATACTACATTTCTAGCAAGATGGACAGATATTTTTTTTACTTGCTGAAAACATTAAAAGTGGTTGTAAAGGCTCAAGGTTTTTTACCTTCATGCATTTTATGCATGAAAGTAAAAAAAAAACCTTCTGTGTGCTGTTCCCACCAAGTCCCCCCAATACTCACCTGAGCCCCCTCTTGATCCAATGTGCATGGGAGCCTCAGCTGTCACGGGTCTCTCCATCCTCAATGACTGAGACACAGCAGCAGAAACCACTGGCTCCCACTGCTGTCAATCACAGCCAGTGACCCAGTGAGGAGAGAGAGGGCGTGGGGCTGAGCCATGGCTTTATGTGTCTTCTGGACACATACAACATGGCTCGAGAGTAAGCATGCAACAATGCCCCCAATAGCAAGCAGCTTGCTATTGGGGGCACTGGTCAACGGTGGGGACCCGAGAACAGAGGGATTGCACAGAGGAGGTAAGCATGACATGTTTGTTATTAAAAAAATGAAGCTTTAATATCATTTTAAGAAATGGAAAGCTTCAGTATATTCATTGTTTGCTTTTGTTTAGTTATCCTTTCATAAAGTGAAAAAAGACTGGTGTTCATAATGCCTTCCCCTGGGCAAGTGTTATTAATTTTGCAGCACAAAAGGAAAATAATTCCTTCCTGCCCCCACAACAGCAGTCAGATCAATCCCCTAATCGAAAGATTGCTCTGTTAGCCTTTAGTAATTATAAATCTGGATATTATTAGCTGCATGAAAATCATCTCATCATCTGAGAAAAAAATACATCCTGCAAACACAAATGTGCTGGTACGCATGGTGCTCCACTTTTCTTTTTTCTATGCTCTATAGATAAGGACAGGATTGGCCAATTATTTCCAGCCCAACTGATCTTACTTTTGAAGTCCTGAAGTTCTGGATGTACTATATTGTACTCCATAAATTGTTTGCATATTATCTGTTAGTTAAGGCTGGCAGTGGGGAGGCTGTCTTTTGCCAAAAGGACTGGTATGTCTGTATGGATGCCAGAAGGACTGAGTTGTCTGTTTGTGTTTTCCTTTTTGAGCTCTACTGATCACCCTTAATCAGTGCAACACAAAAATAAATCACAGCCAACTTAACTGCGTGGAGTGAATTTTAACCTGGATCGGGCTGGTTTACACTAATTAGCCAACTGCATTAAGGGGGCTTCCCAGAAACCCATGCCCCAGTATTCTGTTGCATACTATGGATTGTATTTAGTCTGTGTCTGAAAGACACAGGAGAGGCCATGGCATGAGCACAAAGTTGCAATGGTGTTTATTTCTAATCACTGTTTTTTATATAGGTGTAAGTTTTTCCTATGATTAACTTTCCATTTAGTAACAACTCTTAAAAAAAATCCTTCACACCCCAATGACTCTCAATATAAGGAGAGTTCTACACATACAGTGCCTTGAAAAAGTATTCATACCCCTTGAAATTTTCCACACTTTGTCATGTTACAGCCAAAAACGTAAATGTATTTTAATGGGATTTTATGTGATAGACCAACACAAAGTGGCACATAATTGTAAGGTGGAAGGATTTGGTTTTCAAAATTTTTTTACAAATAAATATCTGAAAAGTGTGGCATGCAATTTGTCACATACATAGTTTGCCTGGTGGGCCGGGGTTGCCAGGCCGCACGTCTGTGGACCTTCACTTCAGGGGGCTGCCTGCATTAGAGAAAAAGCCCAGATCCCCCCACTCCCCGCTGTCCTCCCCAGCACAGGTCCAGCTCTCACATCTGGTTCTGCTCGGCACAGCTTGGCTATTTCCACCTCAGTCCAGTCAAGAGCAGGAGTGGGCCCGATGTAGCTCCCTCACAGATTTGTCCTGGCTTTTCCCCTTCCCCTGTGTATCTTTGCTCTGCCAGATGGAGAAATCCCCCTACAGCAAGCAGCAGCAGCATACGGCTTCATCTCCACAGACACACGGCAAGTACAAGGCACCATTGCAGCAGTGTGTGATTAGATCTCCCCCCTGCAAAGTGAGGGGGACCTGGGCTCTCTGTACAGGAGTATAGAAAGCAGTAATCAGGATTCTGACTCCCCTCCTAATCAGCCCCCCTTTTTTCCCATCTAGCACATCTCGTCTGTTTAACCTCCTTAGCGGTTTTCACGAGTGTAGCTCGGGGTAAAATTTGAGTACCAAGAGCAGTAACCCCGAGCTACACTCGGGCTTACCATGCGGCACTGCATAGGGAGTCCCTGCAGCACTTACCTTGTCCTTCGCTCCCGTGATGTGTCCCCTGCAGCATCCCCGGCCATCTCCTCCGGTCGATGCCGGCATCCGGCTTCCGTGTTCCGGTCCCTGTGATGTCGGGACGTACGGGCGCCGAAATTTGAAATTTTTTAAAAAATGTCATTTTTGCTGTCATTGCTGTTTCAATGCATTTCACATATATTTTGTCCCTACTGCTTTGTCCTGTGCCCTGCCTGCATTTTGACTGTTCTTTCTGCCTGGAAACTTAGAAAAGTCCATGGCGTCCAAAAAGCATCCTTTTACGTCAAAAGCGGTTTTAGAACAGCGATAGTAAATCAGAACCACTTGCAGAATTGAGTGATAATGATTCGTGGGGAAATTCGTCATCAGACACTGAAAACGATTTTGCGACTTTGCTCAGAAATGTGTGAATTTGCCTCTGTATTTCAAATTTCAGTGTTTTTGGTTTGATTATATTATTGAATTAAATTTATTATTATATTATTATTTTTTATGATTATTTATTAAATTATAATTTATGATTTCGTGTTTCAAGATTTATCATACCCGGGATGTTTACTAGACTCTTGTTCGGACAGATTTCAGTGAGTTATTCCTAAAAATTACAGCCTACAATAAAAAACTACATATTTCCATGCAAAAAAATGGTACCACTTTCAGCACAAAAAATCGGAAATAATCATACCGCTGAGGAGGTTAAAGCCCCTCTATGTATATGTGTATATATATATATATATATATTTACAGTATATATGTATGTGTAGCCACACTACAACCCCCCCCCTTGCAGTCATGTCTCCATCCTGTCTTTTCTGCTAGTGTTCCAGCACTCCACAGACCCCTCCTAGCTTATGGGGCATCTGCCTTCAACACCCCCCCTCCATTCAGGTCTTCCACGGGGTCTGTAGAGTTCTGGTGGGGTCTGTAGAGTGCAAGGGGCACTGTGATATAAATGGGACTGCACTGTAAAGGGGCACTGTGATCATTACAGTGCCCCTTTACAGTACAGTCCATTTTATATCACAGTGCCCCTTTACTTTGCAGTGCAGAGGACTGACTCCATGATATTCCATCACCAACCACCCCCATGAATGATCCCTGGAAAAATCGGCTGCTCAGTCTAAAATGCCCCAGCATATTTTACGTCCCAGTCCAGGACTGCATTGAAGCATATGGTTGGAACAGTATCAATGTATGACCAATTTAAGAAAAATGCAGGAATAGTTTGGCACAGATGTGTCCACATATGTGAGCTTTATATTGAGGCCAATAGCAGGTATGAGATGGTGGCAGTGCCAGGAAAAGGTAAAGGTAAAATAGGTACCATCCTTGGGTGCTGTGCTGGGGGGGGGAGATATTGCTTAGGCAAGAGCCTTTCCTATCTTTCCTATCTTAGACTCACCCCTCCATCTCTTAAACAGAGCACAGAGAATGGCTGTCAAAGCGATATTAGAGCTCCCCTGATTACACAGGGTAATCTGCAGGAGTTTTTTAAACAACATTTGAGCACGTATGTTATTTTTTTTACCACCATATCAAAACTTTTACAAATTGTGTTTGTTCATTTCGTAGTGTCGAATTTAAAAAATGCTTTGTACCAGAACTATAATTCAAATGCCTTTATAGAAGTGACAAATCCCACTTTTGATGAGTTAACTACTTTAAATCCCAGATAAAAGAACACATGCTGGCTATGGTAATGGTAATGAAAACTAAGCTCTATTTTATAATGCTCAGTCATTATGACTAAAATCACACCAATACAATTAAACCCCCCCCATCCATGTAACTATGTCCCCCATTCCATTGGCTTGGGTGTCATGGACTACATGTCCAGACCAACATTGATCATCTATTATAAGCCTATTTACATTGCAGATATTGCTGATAAAAAAACATCCAGTATGATTGAGTTCCTAAATTAGAATCCCAGATCTGTACAACTTGTAGAGGCTAAAAGGTATGCCTAATATATATATAATTTTAATTCAAGAAAGAATAAGCATTGCTAACAGATGACATGGCCTTTATATGTAAGTATATTTACATTATGAGCTCTTTACATTACATTTTTCTTCTTCTGAATTTGTCTGGTTTTTGTGGCCAAATTTCATTATTCTTATAAAAATCATTTTTGCATGAAGGAAAGTAGATCTTGCTGTTATTCATGGCCATGCAAATCCCACTCAGTGCTTCCTTACATACAATTATCTCAGAACTAAGAACAATAGACTAAGACTATGTTCATATTATTGAGGTGCGTTAACAAGCTAACCTGAGTTACTTTTGCACAATAATGAGCATTGTGTTAGGGCCTATTCTTTAAATGGGCTGCCTAGTACAGTAAAATGCAGTAAAAATGTACAAGACAGCACACCTCAAGCACGGTAATGTATTACAGTGGGTGGTGATGTGCTAAAATATGTGTGTGTTGGCAAAGTGCATCGGGGTTGCATAAGAAGTATGGTAATGCATTACAGTGGGTTGTGGTGTACTAAAATGCATGTGTGACAAAATGCACTGGGGTGTCATACAAATTAATGGCAGTAAAGCACCACAAAGCCCAAAAAAGCACTAAAATAGGGAAATGCTCTTTTTTAAAAGCAGCACACCACAAGCACTTTAATGCATTGCCATGGGTTGTGGCATGCTAAATGCATATGTTTTGGCAAAGTGCATTGGGGTGCCAGAAGAAGCATGGCACTCCATCATCTTGGGTTGTGGTGTGCTAAAATACATGTGTGTTTCCAAAGTGCATTTGGGTGCCATAATAATTATTGGCACCAGAACACTGCAATGCGCAACTCATGTTCTCAAAGCACAAATAAAGTCTAAAAGTTACTGTATATTGTGATCTAACTTTATATTCAAACTTGTGCACTGTGGACACTAAGGGTAGCCCTTTCATTTCAATGCAGTGCAGTGAAAAAAGCAGCACACCGTGAGCACAATAATGCATTGCCAGGGATTCTGGTGTGCTAAAAATCATATATGTTGACAAAGTGCATTGGAGTGCCATAAAAATTAATGACCCCGAGCCCTACAAGTGCTGTACACACAGGGCTTTTTTTAGCTGCAACGTGGGGGAACGCAGTTCCGGCCCCTCCAGCACTGAATGTATGTAATGGTATGGGGTACTGGGGAGTGCTGGAGGATCTAATATTGCTGGCTGCTGGGAGATCTATTGTCACTAAAGGGGATCTATTTTTGTTTGGTGCTCTATTGTTGTTGGGGAGGTCTATTGTTGATGGGGGTTGATTGTTGCTGCAAGGGATCTACTTTTGAGGGAGGGGTCTATTGTTGCTAGCTGCTGGAGAGTCTATTGATGCCAGCTGCTGAAAGCTAGCTGCTGGGGGTCTATTGTTGCTGGAGTAGTATTTTGTTTTGGGAACCAATATTTTCTAGAGGAATCTATTGTTGCTGGGGGGTCTATTGCTGCTAGCTGCAGGGGATCTATTTGTCTGCTTTTCTTGTTGTCATCATCAAAGTCCATACAAATTATTTAGCGCTACAAAATGATACTTGGGGCTGTATTCTCTAAAAGGTGCGGTACTATGAGGTGGATAGGAGGTGGAACCAAGTGACGGTGAGGTGGGTAGGGGGTGGAGACAAGAAGTGACTCAGAAGGGGGAGTTCCTGCACCTATTTTTTGAGAAAAAAAGCCCTGTGTACACATGTTCCCAAAGCACAAAGTCTAAAAGTTATATTGTAAACTCACAGCATTTTCAAACGTAGCCAAATTTGCTTTATACGTGTCAACAATTCACTTCTACGAGGCGTGTTTACCTTGGTGTGCTGCCTTCAACAGGTTTATTTTTTCCAGGATTCATCTCTGAACAATTACTAGAAAGTATGCTCTGAATGGTTTACTCCTATCCCCTAAGGTTACCTTTTTATCAGCAACAAAAATTCAACTTTATGGAAATATCCTTTAAGCCGTGGTATTTTGACAAAGGAAGTGAGAATTTAGTTCATCTTCCTATGCTGTAAGATACAGAGTCTTGGGATAGTCCTATTCAGGGACAAATCCTAGAGATTAGAAACATTCTAGACAGCCCTGGATTTTCATCTAGTCTAAAGAACCAGCTTCTAAAGTCAAACATGATTCAGGAATTAGAAGTAAGAGCAATTAGATGGATCTGTTAACCTGTGTTCACTCTATTTCAGAAACTGACAGTCATGTAAAATGTTTGCAGTTGTAAAAGCTGTCATCACTTAAAAAATAGTTTTTTTTATGTCTGTCTTTGTAAGGTATTTTGTAAATGTTTATGTATGGCAAAATATAACAGGTGCAAGTACACCTTTTACAATTATTTATATGATGAAGGACACATTTACAACACCAGGCTTCTATTGTTAGAGGATTTGGAAGAAAAATGGAAGATCCCTGTTTTATTGGGATCCTTCTCAGCACACATGCAGATAATAGGTGTGCCCTTATACTGCTGTTTTTCCAAAGTCCATCCAATCTGATACAATCATTTTCAAGAAGAAAACTGTATTTTTTGTTGCTAATACCAGATTTTACACGCAGTTGACAATTCTAGGGGCCCTATGTGTGAGCTCAGAAACAAACTAAGACATTGTTATATATTTTTCTTTCTTTTTAGGTGTTTGTCATTTAAATGCACGGTAAACTCTTCTACCAACTATTTCAAATAGTAACACAGAGGTTTTCTTATTTCCATGTCTCTTCCCATATCTGTAAAGCAGGACTGCATATCATATGTAATTGAGATTCTTCCATGCCAATATAATGGCAGTCATTCAACCTCTATTATAATGGTGTGGATGGATTACATTTACAGTAGGTGCGTCTCAAATTGTATTATGTATATTTACAATAAGTACTATAATGGCTCACTATACATGTCATTTCTCAGTTTTGCATTACTGGGGCCAAGAATTACCACTAGTGTGCTGCGACTAATCATGATCATTTTAGCAAATGATTGTGAATGTCCTTTGCTCCTTAAGTGAAAATAATATGCAGTAGTCGCAAGTAACTGCAGCATCGCATGGCAGTCATGTGACTATTTAGCAAGTTATCCTTACTGTCATTTTGTAATAACAGCAAACAGCCTTTAGCCAGTATTGGCAATTTTAGGTTATGCTTATACTTAGACATCATCAGTGTAGCAGTGCCCTAAGTAATTGTTAGGTTTTGTATTTTGATTCTATCCCTGCATATTCTGACATATCAAAGAATCAAAAATCTTTGTTAGTTATTTCGCCTTGAAAATCTACAGGTGTAAAAACCAACATGAACATCTTTTCACAGTTTATTAAATACTGCATTCATCCTAACAAAATTATAATGTGACCTCTCTTTTGAAAAAAGAAACTTCAAGTGGGTGTCTTGCTAAAAAGAATGAATGACAAGTAGACAGTCTGCATTATTTTCTCCCACAGCACCTATTAGTGAAACGATGCACATTCAATGGTAAATCTAAATGTCTTTTGGAGTTAAAAGAAACCAAAAAGGTACATTTCAGTGATTATTTTATGCTGGAATAGATTCAACAAATTTGCAAAATGACTGCAGTTCTAATTAAAATTTTGTACTGCTCACACAAAAAAAGCAGTCTTCACCTGAATCAATAAAAATGGTGTGTATTTCATTAACACAGTAAGTGATCTGTTTAAGCTCGTTCCAGAGTTTTGAAGTATCTCATTTTTATTGTTAAACTATTAATACATGGTTATGTTTGCCAAAGTCATTTTGAAAATTGTTTGCAAAATACATTATGAATACTTTGCATAGTTTACAGCTTAACATCTATTTTTACCGAACTTCACTCGTGTTGGGATCTTGAGCCTAGTTTTGTGTCTGGGTCACAAAAAACTGGTGCTCTAGTGTAAATAGGGCTGGGTTTAAGCAAAAACAGACTTAGCCTTGTGAACTTTAGTGTCATTTAACCACTTGCCTACTGGAAACTTTTACCCCCTTCGTGCCCAGGCCAATTTTCAGCTTTCAGCGCCCTAACATTTGAATGACAATTAGGCGGTCATGCAACACTGTACCCATATGAAATTTTTATCATTTATTTCACAAAATTAGAGCTTTCTTTTGGTGGTATTTTATTGCCACTGGGTGTTTTATTTTTTGCACCATAAACAAAAAAACAAAAAATTTGAAAAAAAAAGTTTCTATTATAAAATTTTGTAAACAGGTAATTTTTCTCCTTCACTGATGTGCGTTAATGAGATTGCACTAATACGCAGCACTGATGGGAACTGATAAGCAGCACTGATGGGCACTGATGAGATGGAGTGGATAGGCAGCACTGATGTGCACTGATAGGCTGCACTGATGAGATGGCACTGAATAGGTGGCACTGGTGGGCATTGATGAGGAGGCACTGATGATGCTGCACTGATATGCAGCAATGATGGTCAGTGATAGGCAGCACTGACTGGTGGCACTGCTGGGCAGTACTGATGGGCAGCACTGATGGGAGGCACTGGGGGACACTGCTGGGTGGCACTGCTGAGCACTGCTGGGGACTGGTAGGAGGCACTGCTGCGCACTGGTGGGAGGCACTAGGGGGTGATCAGTGCTGACCACCAATCAGTGGCAATCTGCTCTGTGACAGTTGCCGGTCATCGGTAGTATTTTCCTCACGCTGTGACAGAGTGAGGAAAGCGCAGCCGATCACCGGCAACTATATTTACTCGGTGATCTGCTATGTCATTAGACACAGCTGATCACGTGGTAAAAGGCCACTGTGATTGGCCTTTTACCTGATCATGTAATCAGCTGTGTCCGTAGGACACAGCAATCATGGAGATAGCCAGGGTGCATGCGGGAAGGCGCGTTCTGGGAAGACGTCATATGACGCCCTCCCAGAACTGGACAGCCACGCTGTAGCCATCATTCGGCTATAGCACGGTTGGCAAGTGGTTAAAGATTATGTGTGGAAAAAAAATCTATAATAACATGGTCATGACTGCAGCTGCATCCATAATTCTGGAATCAAAATTTGCATCTGGTGATGGACCTTCCTAAAAAGGTGACTATGGCAGCTCTATAGCTGTCCAATCTTTGGGCAGTCTGTGACAGCCGCTCTCTATTGGGCCAGCTGAGTAAAAAGGAGGGGAAGGTACATCTGTACTTTCCTCTCCTCTGTGATGAATGAAGTCAGAAGCAGTGTGGATTTTGTTACTACCGATTTTATTTTGCTGTTTAGAAGCCATTACCAGCCACACAAGCATCTGATCAAACCGACCTTAGTTTGATCAGATGCTTTTGAAGGCAGAGGAGAGATATGAGGTGCAATAGACCCCAAGTCTCTCAGTAAAGAGTACCTGCCTCTGCCCAGATATCACAAGTCACTGCCCAGCTATCACAAATTTAAAGCAGCAATGTAAAAAAAAGTTAATAAAAAAAAAATAATAGTAAAAATTGAACGCACTCCCCCCTTCCCCTGTGCTCTGCTCAAATGCATATGTGCATGTAGGTACAGCTCGTATATTATAAACAGTGAGGGCACCACATAGGTGAGGTATCACCACAAATGACAGAGTGAGAGCAATCATTCTAGCACCAGACCTCCTGTTTAACTCTAAACTGGTAACCTGTAAAGGCTTTTAAAGCGTCACCTATCAATAATTTAATCAAAATATATATTGATAATTTAATGTACCATAGATTGTCACCGTTCAATGGCCATGCACAATTTTAAAGAGTGACATGTTAGGTATCTATTTACTCAGCATAACATCTTTTATCTGTTACCAAGAAATTGGGCATCATATTATGGTTGCGTGCATTAAAATTCATCAAAATGTTTTCCTGAAAATTTGCATTCGATAGACAGTTGTGCAAATACTATGTGACATAAAAAATTGCAACACCCATTATTTTATTCTCCAGGTCCTTTGCTTTTAGAAAATATATATTATTTGGAGGGCCTATGTACTTTTCTAGCAGATTTGTACATGTACAGTATGTGAGAAGAGTCAGAACTGCCCTGATAGGCAAGTAGTTAAACAGGCATATTGAGAGGATAAGTACTGGGTAAATGTACTGAATGTTGCTTTTTTGCACGTCGCGCATACATACAGTTTAAATAGAAAGAGCAATACAAAGATTTGTAACATCCACCTCAACTGCTGACCAATAATACTAAGCCATGCATTAAATATTATTTCTTAGATTTTGTTTTTCTTGTGAAATACACAAAAATTACAAGCTATTGATCCGTGTATCAACCTCCTCATCAAAACAACTTTTACCAATGGATTTGCAGACGTTTTGAGCTTTCATAGAACAAATTGGTCGGTTCTGTTGCTGCAGAGCTATAACTTCACATTCAGGGGATGAAGTAAAACAAGCACCAAAGACTAAAGGAGTAAGTGGGGCTGATTTACTAAAGACAAGCGTGGATTTGTAATCTGCCATGGTAGGCACGACTCTCAGACTATGTCAGTTTTTCTACAACTGAGGACAAAAGTATAAACAGAGCCTGCAATTTCCCAGTTCTTACACTGGAGCACTATACACTGATCTAATAAGAGTATTTGATGTTAGCAGCTGTTCTAGGAAAAGCAATGCAGTGCTCAGTGGTAGGCTTAGCACTATTCCCGACCCTACGTGGTTCATGCTAGTGATCTATGATAGAGCTCCCAAGCCCTGTCCTTCTAAGGCTCCATTTACATGGGACGTTTGGAAAACTCTTCTGAACGATAGATACTGACTGCTGGAAAACGTAGGTTAAAAAACATCTGTTTAGCCACATTTGCATACCGCTTTTATGTGCGTTTATGAGAGTTTAGAAGTGTTTTTTTAAGATAACCTCAGCAGACCTTCCAAAATGCCCAGAATGCACTGAAAAACAGTAAAAAAATTAACTATTTCAGATATTTTGCGAGAAATAGAGAGAGCAGAACCAGAGAAAGCAGTATTTGTTGAGATGACCTGTCGTTTTTGTATTCACTATGGATCCCATCATGAGCATAATGCGGCACATTTTGCCATTTTTTCCTTCACTCAAAACCTTTGCATGCAATTCTGATGATGAAAAAAGGCTCTGGACAGCATCTGGAAATGGAACAGTAAAAAAGCGCTTCTAAACATAGAAGCTTATAAACGCGGTTAGCCGCGTTTACAAGCGTTTGGCATTTGAAATGCTGATAAAATCTACTCCTGAATGCAAGTTTGGTGCATTCAAAGAAACGACTGTAAACTCAACTGCCTGTAAACGAGTGTAAATGACACAGTGTACATGGACACATAGGAAAACATTAGGGAGATTTCAGGGGCTGCTGAAAAAAACGCAGAAAAGCTCCTGAACAGGAGTTTATCAACTGCAGTGTACATGAACCCTAACAATGAAGAAGATTGAGATAAGAGAAAGGGCAAAAGCTGCTATCCAAGTCTCTGGACTAAGTGGAGAAGCTGAGTCGTAAATGTGTACCTGATCTCATTAGACAGTGCCAGCGTTGAAGGATTAACTCTGAAAATGTCCTTTGTATTTAAAAACAGCCACAAAACACCATAACATCCTTTTTCTCCACAGCCATACTTGTTATATTTAAATGTTACTAGGACCGTTTTATTAAGAGATGAAATATACAGAAAATTAAGAAAGAGCATGTTCTAATTGGATGATGGATTTAAAGTTTTTAAGGTTAAGACGGAATTATTACTCATAGCTAAAATGTAACATTTGCTCTGATCCCCAAGGGTTTAACAGGTGCAGAAGATGAACAGGTTCAATCTACCTGCTGCTCCAGGCCCAGTACCAATTGCTACATTCTAATGGTCAGTATTTTCTGTAGGCATCACCATGATTGAGGAAAAGCACATTGGGGATGTAGCCTGGGTGTGTGGCTGTTTTATAGTTGGCACCAGATTTTCTGTGCCTATAGGCTTCTGAAATGTAAGTTCAACCCTAGCTTAAGGGGTAGAGAATGTTTGCTTAGCTTAGCAATTATGATGAAGCTATGTTCATTCTGAATAATCAATACAATGGTAAATATTAAAATGCAATTTTTGATTACATATGAATGGATGATTCAAATGAGCACAGTTTTACTTTATTAAATTAAGTGAACATTCATTTTCAATGTGAACATTATTTATTGTTTAAAGCAGAACTTCACTCTAACCATCAAAACTGACTATTTTAAATCCTTCTGTTGTTAGCATTAGTAAATAGATAGGAAGACTTATTATATTTACTTGTTTTAACCTTTTTTAAAATTTCTTCAGAGACTTCCTGGCTTCCATGCCTATGCAAATGATGTCTTACATCTCAGGAGTCTTCAGAAGGGGAGGAGGGTAGGAGAAGATTTCTCAGCAAAGCACACCCTCCTGCCTGTATACTTGAACTAAGATCAGAAGGATTCCAGATAGTAAATGCTACAAGAACCATCTTCCCCCATTCAAGATGGCCACGGCCAGAAATGCTAGGCGGGTGTTTTTCAAAGTGATTTCCCATCAAAATAAAGCATGGAGACATGAATGAGTGGATGAGTTTGCTTTGAATATTTAAAATAAATTAAATAGCATTTTTAGTTTGTGTTGCTCAGATGCAGCGTAGTTCCACTTTAGTGAGACTTTGTCACTACTCATGCAGGACAAAGTGACAGAGTGTCTTAATAACACAACCCTGACCCACCTTCACTGCTCTGGCCATCTGTTGATGTTAGTAGTCCAAACTCTGCGTACTCTCCATGTGTTGGAACATACACACGGTTGATGACTTCCTCCTCCTTCTCAACTGACAGTGCTTGGGACTGGTGACTGACCTCTCAGACCCCTGCCCCTCTAAACACATTGAGCATAAATGGGTCAGAGGAAGATTTCAAGAAACTCTGTCACAAGGCAAAGTGGCAGGGTCTCTTTAAGTAAACCAACCCCATAGTTTGTATGTGACCTTAGAATTAGCAACCTGCCTTTGCAGAGATTTGTTAAGGCCTGCTTTAAATCTCCCTGGAGCCCACACAACTAACAGACTGTTCTGTCAGAACTAAAATGAAACTTTCAGACAGATGAAGAATTCATAAAGGTGTGATCCTTAAAAAAGAAGTACAGATTGCTTTTGCAATGTAGTCTTTGCAAAACTGGTGCTCTCAAAATTTATATTTCAGTTTCTGAGAGACGCTGGCAATTTTTGCCAATTTCTTATGTCTCTCAGGCACTGGCATGACTATACCTATAGCAATCCACACAGCTGCTACAGGGCCTGGAAGTTGAAGGTGGGCCCAGGGGTGGACTGACCATTTGGAAAGTCGGGCACTGCCCGAGGGCCCGGGGTCAGTAGGGGGCCCCATGAGGTGCCCCTGGTACCTTTTTCTTAGGCTTTTTTGAGTTTGGGCAAGGACACAGGGGCCCCATGATTCCCTATTGCCCGGGGGACTCATGAGTTGTCAGTCCGCCCCTGGGTGGGCCCCATTATGAAAGCTGGAAAGGCAAATAATCATAACAAATCTGTGCATATGTGTACATGTGATGAAAACACAAATTCAGTACTATATCATTAAGAATTGGAGAGGTCAGCATTGACTAGGGATAGGGTTCAGGTAGCCACCCCCTTGGGTTTGAGCTGAATCTTGCAGGTTTCCAACAAATTTATTTGCAGATTCACCTCGGAGAGTTTTTTTTTTAAACCATAATTCACTGCATCGCTTTCAAATTATGGCCTGCAAGCTTAAAAGGGCCAGCATGAGGGATTTTGGATAAGCCAGCCCCCTCACTATAAAAGGGGAGAGACACAGAGCAGCCACATCAATAAGGAAACTGCACTTTAAATCAGATTCCTAGCTCTTTTGGCAATCTACCATTCCACTGCTTTTGTTCTTGTTATTGGGAGCTTTTTTTGTTTTTTTATTTTCTGGATAATTTAAGTTGAATGATTAATTTTAGCTGCTGTCACATCAATAGTATATTTGCATTTATTTACCTTTTTCTGCTGCAACTTTTACCTTAAAAATCAATTTTTGTTTTAGGGGTGGTACTTCGCATTTTTGTATTTAATTTGGAGGTATTTTCTTTATAATTCTAGGTTTATAAGGTCTTTATGAAAGGTTAAACCACTTTTTTGCAGCAAGGTTTTAAAAAGCAGGCTTTTGGTTCTGGGGGCATTTTTTGGGGGAGGAGGGGTATTTATTTTGGGGGTATTTTGGATTTATTTATTGCATTTTAAAAGGGTCTTTTTTAGGTTAAACTGTTTTTCTGACTTTTCTTTTAGGAGTTTTTGTTTCTTTTGGGGGATTTTTGTTTTTTATGTTGTCAGAGTGTTTGAGCTGCTCAAAACACTGCATTCACTTGTTACTGACCATCTGTTATTGGTGCTGGCTATTGTTCACAGCATGCCTCTGCATCATTTGGAAAAAAAAAAACTATGTGCAAGAACAGTGTGCAAAACCACCTCTCATTATGTTATTCACATTCACTATACCTTCTATCTCCACAGATAAAATAAAAGTATAAAAGTAAGGTATACACAAGTTGGGCCTATTGTCCCTGATTAAAACTGTCCAGTTTTACACTCTGGTGTCATCTGCAGTATCTTAATTCTTGTAATAAAGCCACAGCCTGTGATCTTTGTTTTTACTAAACTTGGACTTAGCCATGCTGTTTAAAATGGTCTTTCTAATTTTATACTACTATTTCATATACAATTTCTTTTTTCTTGCTGTAAAACATTTCAGCCAGGTCTCCTTCATAAAAAATGTCCTGCTGCTTGCAAGACACTGTTATGTCATCTGTAGTCTCTTCATTCTTAATGAGATGCCTAGAGAAATTGTCCATTGGCAGGACAGTTTTGTATTACCAAGAATAGGAAGAGCCTCAGGGAACTATTGGCCATTTTCAACTTGCTGCTTAAAGCTGGCCTAAAACTGTTTAGATGAAAAATCATGTACCGCTAATAAAACTACATAAAAAACGTCACTTTTTCCAACTAAGATAATTGGGATGCTGCTGCTGTATGTAAGCCAGGCTAAAAAAAAAAAAAAAAAGATTCCACAGCTAAGCATACACTGCCAGTGCATTATCTCCCTGAGATTGTCCATGAAAATCATACTGTTCTGCAACGCCAGCCTCAGCTTTAAAGTAACAATAAGCCTTGAGGTTTCTTTTTTTTAATAATAAACATGGTATACTTACCTGCTCTGTGCAATGGTTTTGCACAGAGCAGCTCTGATCCTCCTCTTCTGGTGTCCCATGCTGACACTCCAGGCTCCTCTTCTTCTGCGAGTGCCCCATGGAAAGCTGCTCTCCAAGGGGGCAGTCATGCTGACTCGCTCCTGAGCTGCCCTGTCTGTGACACATCTCGGCCACCACAGTATTTGATGGACAGCAGCGGGAGTTAATGTGTTACTCTGCCCACTGAGGATAAAGACAGCAACGAGAGCCACTGCTCTTGTGCACATCTCTGAATCAAATCGGGCTCAGGTGGGAATGGGGGGGGGGTGCTGGGGTTACCCTGCAGCACAGAAGGATTTTTGCCTTAAAGTAGTTGTGAATTTTAGGCATGAAATATGAAAAAAGCATATACCTCTATAGTGTGTACTTGTCTCAATACACAGCACTAAGTGTCATATCTATCTGCAACTTTGTTCATCTGCTATGAGCATGAGTCACTTCTGATGAGTTTTCCTGACACCAATAGAAAAATAGTGACAGGGGAGGGACCTCCAGCAAATTAAGAGCCTCATCTCTGTTCCTGTGTGCTGTGTGAAGGGGGGGAGGTGTCCCTTCCCTCCAATCAGCTCTCAGAGCTCTCCTCACTGATGTACCTTCAGCTTCTTGCCCCCTGCTTCTCAGAGCTGACACCTGTGTAAATTCTGCACTTTGAGTGGATGTAGGGGACAGATCAGCAGTACGTAGATAAACAGGTACAACTTATGTAGGAGGATTTGTTTCACCTTCGTGTATCACCTGAGGTCAGTCACTTCACTTGGTATATGTAAGTGTTCACAACCACTTTAATGCATAGAATGAAATGCCACTTTTAATGCATAGAAAAAAAAACTTAGGGCTTTAGAACCACTTTAAGGCATCCCCCGTGCATATTATTTAAAGAATTTGTATGTTTCAGTAGTTTGCCTATTAGCCCTAAAAAGGCCAGAATTTAAATTTAATGAAATTCAACAAATGTAAAAAATGATTCCCAAAACCTTAGAGGATCAAAACCTGGGCAGATTCACCAAACCACTGGTGACTGAAAGCTCAGCCAGGTTGGCCTATTCCTACCAATTAAACTGCCCCTGCCCACTGCAAACTCTCAGTCTTATTTTAAATACAGTGGAGGAGTCATCATTTCTAGTCACAGTCATCAGGACTACTTTGTTTTATCTATGCCATAGGAAGCACTTGTTTAGCAATCTTAGCAATGCAGATTTATTGACATCAGAATGTCTGCTACAGCCCAGCAACTCTGAACTTAAGGCTGGCTATACATTATACAATTTCATTGTACAGTCTTACTTTAGATTTACCAAAACCATATAATATGAAGTCAAGCCTAAACATTTTCAATTTGTATGTAACCAAGCAGGCCCTTGCACTACATGTTTGAAGTTAAATCTAAAGGAAATTGAATAAGAAAATTGTATAATGTATGGCCAGCCCTACTCTGTATTCCTCATGCAGCCTTCCTTAGGGTGTAATATCAGATCATAAGGGAACCCAACAAAATTTTGAAATGTGACCCAATTAGTTATAGTTACCTCTGCTCTCAAAGACTCTATTGGTTTTATATATATATGTTTGAGATGTATATATATATATATATATATATATATATACATACATACACTCACAAGCCACTTTATTAGGTACACCTGTTCAATTGCTTGGTAACACAAATTTCTGATCAGGGAGATCAGTGCATTTAGACATGTAGATGTGGTGAAGACAACTTTCTGAAGTTCAAACCGAGCATCATAATGGGGAAGAAAAAGGATTTAAGTGACTTTGAATATGGCATGGTTTTTGGTGCCAGACGGGCTGGTCTGAGTGTTTCAAAAACTGTTGATCTACTGGGATATTCATGCACAACCATCTCTAGGGTTTACAAAGAACGGTCCGAAAAAGAGAAAATACGGGCAGCACAGTAGCTAAATGGTTAGCACTTCTGCCTGGCAGTACTGGGGTTGCTGGTTCAAATCCCAACTGCAGCACCACCTGTCTGGAGTTTGCATGTTATCCCTGTGCCTGCGTGGGTTTCCTCTGGCTACTCCGGTTTCCTCCCACACTCCAAAGACATGCTTGTAGGTTAATTGGCTCCTGTCTAAATTGGCCCTAGTATGTGTATGTATGAATTTAAGTTAGGGACCTTAGATTGTATGCTCCTTGAGGGTTAGGGACTGATGTGAATGTATAATAGATATATGTAAAGCACTGTGTAAATTGACAGCACTATAGAAGTACCTGTAATAAATAAATAAAAAAAATTTCCAGTGAGTGGCAGTTGTGTGGGCAAAAATGCCTTGTTGATATCAGAGGTCAGAAGAGAATGGGCAGACTGGTTGCTGTGACATTCAGAAGGTAAGGTCAGAAATTGGCATAAACAACGTGAAAGCAGGGATCCATCCTGCCTTGTATCAACAGTTCATGGTAATGGTGTGGGGGATATTTTCTTGTCACTAGCAAGGTGTACCGAATAAAGTGGGTGGTGAGTGTATATTCAACTAAGTTTCATGGTATACTGAAATGCTGTGGCCATTATGAGGGGACTCATTCCATCTGTCGACTTTGTATTTAATTCATACAGTGGAGCATGCAATATGAGATGCTAGAATATACAAACGTTGGTGGGAGCACCCAAATTGGCTAGGCTGACAGAAATAGAGTCAGGAATTCTAGTAAGGTGATCTCACTAATACCAATGTGTTTAAGAAGCTAGCTGCAAACTGAGAACATCAACTTTCACCAATAACTGAAACATCACTTTTGGTGCCATGAGCCTTTTAATTCGAACTATAAGAAGCAGGTGTTGGATAGCTAAAAACAGTACATACACTGTAAGTGCCTTTCCTTATTGATAGGAATTCTGATATGTATGATCACATCCTACCAATGTGAATGTCTAATTTGCATATCAGACACCTCTTGCAATGTGTTAGAAGAGGATCATCAATGGACTGATTTTGTTAATATTTTATTTGATCCGATTGGATGCTTTGATTTACTGTGTGTTTCTTACGATCTGAAGCTTTGCCCGCTTTTTAAATAAGCCTGTTCTGTGGAGCAGCTTCAGATCAGTATGATGCCAGCACTTATTATAAGATTCGTGCATTTGATGTTTATTGTTCACACACATGTCTGCATGTTCTTGTGTGCCACCTCTATGACTTCACCCTTGAAACAAACTTGGACAGACACGCACACAGCATAAGGCTCTTCAGATTATACCTGTCAACTCGGTACATCCGTTTGACTGTAATTTCAGCTTTAAAGCTACATATTTTTCTCCAGAGATTTGTTATAGTTCCTCTGTATTGTGTTTGAAGAACATTTGCTTTATCATTTCATGGAAACCTAAATTCCAACACGATCTGCAGCTAGCCTGGGAAAATGCCGATATCAAGCAAGAAAGGAAACAAAGCATGAAATATGCTGGACTGATTTCACTAATTAAAATGGTATTACATTTATACATGGCAGACGACAGAGGCTAATACACATATAATGGTAGACATATTGCTTCCCACATTAAACATTGTGAGTCCCACCAGTATATTAAAATGTGACAGTTCTGCTTACTTTGCTAAGATGTAGAAATTTATTGGGATTTATGTACATTTATAAAAGCTAGCCAATGCCAAGTAATACAGACATAGCTCATTTAGGTCCATGCTGGCTAGAGAGACCAAAGACTGTATTACTTGGCATAGTCAATATAGTATGCATGGTATGTAAGCTTTAATAAATGAATCTTTTAAGAAGGAGTCATGTAAAATGTGACATTAAAATCCACTTGAGAGCCTCATTCTTTTACAGCATAGCTGGTAGGTCTCTATTAAAATAATGATCATTTTGTTAACAGATATGCCCAGTATTCCAGATTCCACATAACTCAAACTTTCTATGTACAGATTTGCATTCTACATCCATTTACAGGAGACCACCTTCAGTCCAAATATAATATAAGTTATCCCAGAAAAATAATCATTGTGCAGCATGGTATAGAAATTGATATTCCCAACTCATAACGGTGATTTATCATGACATTTTTTTATCACATTTATTTTATCTCTGTTAGGACTGCACAGTACACTATGAACTGGATAACAAAAGATTAAATAATGACACTTTATGGAAATTGCATAATAAATCATTTAAATAAAGAGAACAATTCTGAATTTGCTGAAATAGTAATGCAATTTGTATTACTGTGTACTAGCTGTAAAATTATTTTGAGGACAATTTGCTCCAAATGTGCTTATATATGGTGTAAATTAGGAATATGCCAACCCTCCGCACAGAGCACATGGGCTGGCTCTTCATAGCAAGAGTGCTATGTGTGTACAAACCCCCTGCTATGTTGACTCCAGACAACATGCCTTTGAAATGCCACTAACAAAGTACACACAACCTAGAGTACCTAGCTGTACCCCTCCTTAGATGTACTTACCTCGATCCTGAGGCAGAGGCTTCCTACAATGTTTACAACCGTTTTGTCAAATCTTCTATGGCCATGCTTGTGAAATAGATCCCCATAGACTACTATGGTTTTCACTGTAGAACACATCCAGTGAGTAATCTGAAAATTGTAGTAGACCTCAGGAAGATGATAAGCATGCATCTTGGCAGGGTGATGTTCCTGCCACCTGCATTATATTATTATACAGGATTTATATTGCGCCAACAGCACAGCACTTTACAAACCTGGAAAGCATTATACCCATGATCAGCAGATTGCGGGGCAGTGCCAGGATCCTGCAGATTTTGAGTAGAGATGTCTGCCTGTACCTCCCGTACTGAATGGCAAGAAGAATCAATGAACTCACCAGCACTCTCACAGTTCATTGAGAACTACAAGCCTTCATCTGCAATGGCTGACGGGACTAGTTTTTTGATTGAAAAGATACTTTTATTACAGAAGCATCAAAAACAACATGATACTTGTAATCGGGGTACATCTCACCCTGTACTGCGACGCAGCGCACCACATTGCAATACAGTTCCAAGCATACAATAAATACATTCAGAAATAAATACATTCGCTCAGCGGTATGATGCCTGATGTGATGTGCGTGGAGGACGAATCTCCAGACCACTACGTCATGCATAACGCCGCTTACCCCAAAAACCGTAGCATCCTAATACACAATACTTTTCCTAATGTCACAAAATCATGCAAAAACGAAAAACCGAACGTTTACATTCTACAATAGGCATCAGGTGTGTGGGGGGAGGAAGGGGGAAAAAAGGGGGAAACACAGGCCCAAAGCTTTATTGAAGGGACAAAGACACGCAAGGGGGAGTAGGGGGAAGGGGGAATCTTCAGACGTCCTCTTCCTCCTTAAAGTCCATCAAGGTATAGTCTCTGAGCAGACTGAGGATCAGTCTGCGGCAGTACTCAATGGACATCCTCTCCCGCTGGTGGATGAGGCGCTTTCTGGCGCACTATAAAGCGTCCTTAAAACAACACAGCACCCGCCAGGTGCCGTCAATGTCCTCCAGAGAAAAAGTCCCACAGAATAGTCCATTCAACACCCCAAAGTGAGTGATGGCTGTCTGTGGTACAAAGTCCTTGAGTTCAGGTTCCAGGGTCCCCAACAGGGCCTGAGCAAATTTGCACTACCAGAAAACGTGGTGAGACGTTTCCTCATGGATGATGCAGAAAGGGCAGTGTCTGTATCTGATCAGGTTCCTGGCATGCATAAATGTCCTGAGAGGCAATCCCCCTTGGATTGCCATCCATGCCAGGTCTTTGTGCCTGTTGGTGAGAATGTTGGAAGAAACATTCCTCCAGACCACCTTACAGGTGTCTGAAGGCAGGCCTGGAACCGACTCCAAAATGTCGCTTGCTCTGATCAGCTTGTAGATGGTCTTTGGCTTCCACAAGTCAGGCTTGACTCCCTGCAGCCCTTGCTCCCTGATGAACTTGAAGGTATCCAAGTAGTACCAAGGAGTGTCCCAGTTGTAGGGGATGGAACTATCCCAAGTGTCCCACCCGAGGGACCTCCAGAGAGGCAACAGGAAGAAGCGAGACATTGCGTTCCCGCCAGAGTCCATAATCCGTTTGGGCAAAGTTCTGCAGATGCAGTTGCAAGCAAAGAACACCCTCAGTTGGGTGGCGATGTCGGGCACGCCCTTACCGCCCTTGAGGGGTTCCTTGAACATGACTGCCCGCTTCACTCTGTCCATCTTGGAGCCCCAGATAAAGTGAAACACCGCCCTGGTGATGGCCTTACAGGTGTTGACCCGAGGGGGCCAGGCCTGGGCGAGGTACTGCAACACAGGGAGAATCTCGCTGTGGAGTACCAGTGTCTTCCCTTCGATGGTGAGGTCTCTGAGGCTCCAAAGTCCAAATTTCTGCCGCATTTTAGCCAGTCTCTCCTCCCAAGACTTCAGGGCTGCGCCCTCGGCACCAAACCAAACTCCCAAAATTTTCATGAAGTCTGTCTTGATGCCAAAGGGCATGGATGCAGAAGAAGGCAGGAACCACTTTCCGAAGAGCATGACTTCCGACTTCCCGCAGTTGACCTTTGCCCCCGAAGCTTGGCCGAAGTCCTCACAGGTCTGGACGAGCAGGTCGATGGAGCGCTGGTTGGCGCAGAACACCGTCACGTCGTCCATGTAGAGCGAGCACTTCACTTCCCGTCTGTCTGGTCCCGGTGCGGTGATTCCCCCGATCTCTGGATTCCGTCTGATGCATTCGGCGAAGAGCTCTATACAGCAAACAAAAAGCAGAGGTGAAAGAGGGCAGCCTTGTCTGACCCCGGAGAGGACCGGGAAGGGGTCAGTTTTCCAGCCGTTCACCTGCACGGAACTGCAAATATCTTTATACATAATGTCAACGTACGAAAAAAACATTTCCCCAAGACCAAACCTGCGCAGGGCTCTGCACATAAACCCATGGGAGACACGGTCAAAGGCCTTTTCCTGGTCAAGACTGACCAGGGCTGCGTGCACACGGCGGTCTTTGTTGTATTGGACCGTGTCCCGGACAAGCGCTAGGCTGTCCGCAATCCTGCGGCCAGGAATGCCGCAAGTTTGATCCGGGTGGATGATCTGTCCGATGACAGCCTTCAGCCTGTTCGCCATGACTTTGGCGAGGATCTTGTAGTCCACGTTCAGGAGAGAGATGGGACGCCAATTTTTCAAGTCACATCTCTCCCCCTTACGCTTGTACAGGATCGTGATCATCCCCTCCCTCAACGAAGGAGGCATCTTGCCCTCCACCACCATCTCCTCCTACGGCTCGAGCAGGTCCGGGCCCATGAGGTCCCACAGTGCTACATAGAGCTCTGCTGGGAGACCGTCTCAGCCCGGGGTCCTGCCCCGCCTAAAGGATTTAGCGGCAGAGTGCAGCTCCTCCAACGTTAAGGGGGCGTTGGTGGCCGACAAACCTGCAGGATCAATAGCGTTAGAGATACCTGACAAGAACCTGTCGGCCGCTTCCGTGTTTGTTTCTTTGGGGGAGTAGAGGTCGGAGTAGTAGTCGCTGACCACTTCCATCACGGCCTCCTTCCCCTTCTGGAGTGTTCCAGTCTTGTCGCGCAGCTCAGACAGGGGTGTGTGTCCTGAGTGGAGTTTCCTGAAAAAGAAAGAGTTACACTTCTCACCTTTCTCTAGATGCTCCACCTTGGCACGGAAGACAATGTGCCTGGATTCTTCCTCAAAGTGCTTTTTCAAGCTCTTCTTGGTGTCCTCCAGGTCTTGCCTCACGTCCCAGCCACAGTGATGAAGGTCCTGCAGGGACTGCAGCTGACGCTGCAGCCTCCTGAGTTCCCTCCTCCTGGCACACACTTGCTGGCGTCCCCTGGCCTGAAAGAAGCTGCGCAGCTTGACTTTCACGAACTCCCACCAGTCGCTTACCTTGGGAAAGAAAGACTTCTCCTCTCGCCAGGCACCGTAGGTTTCCCTGAGCTCCTCTAGCAGTTCCTCATCTTCCAGCAGGGTGCAATTCAGCTTCCAGGAGCCTGGGCCCGGGGCAAAGCCCTCTCCCAGATCACCTTGAAAGTGAATGGTCCTGTGGTCAGAGAAAAAGCAGGGAACCATGGAGAACCCGCGGTGCCTGACTGCCCTGGAGGTGAGCACAAAGTCAATCCTGGAACGCTGACGGGACTAGTAGTCTATTAATTCACAGGAAACTGTGAATGAATGACGCGTCCCTGTGGGTGCAGTCCCACACAGCCACAGTTTTTGAAGTGTGATAGCGGTTGTGGATAGAAGATCTCCTGTCTGCTGTCACAGAGTAGGGAGCACTGGCAGCAGAAGGTGGGTGCATAGGAGCATATCACATGTTACACCCTAAACTTGTTTGTTGTTTAAAAGCGCACTTATCCTTTTAATGTGGGGTGGAGATTGAACCTGTCATTCAGAATACAATAGGGAGGATTCCTCCATCCACCTTGCATGTGCGGATGGGAGAATCGGTTCATTTTTTTTGATCAGCACTCTGGCTGATTGAAAAAAAAATTACCCATCTATGGCTAGCTTTAATCTAAACGTTAAAGCACTTTAATGTGTTATTGCTGGGCTGACCAACTGGAAACCGTGCTGAGAAATGTTGGTATTGTTCAGTCTACTGTCCTGCCAATGTGCACCTTTCCTCTGCTAGTTACAAACTGATCTCAGCAGCTGCTAGATATAAATTGATCTGAACAGCTGCCTTTCTTTACTCCATTAGGGTCATAATGCTTTTACATTTATCCAAACAGAGGAAAGGTTTTGTCTTCATTTCAAGTTAGACATAGCTCTCTTCACACACAAACACACACTTCTCTACTTCTTTTCGATACTAGAGGTGCTCAGTCCACATACAGACTAGAGCCAGGCTTTGATAAGGGCAATCCCTTCACCTGCCCATGAAAGGACCTACCTATTCCTAAAGGCATTAAGGGTAACCAGAAAATCATTCACATTTAAGACAACTGTAAGGTTAAAATGAACAAAAGCACAATTAGGGTTGAAGGAGTCTACCCAAATCAAGCCTCTCTCTGACATGTTCACCCAAAAACAGTTTTTCAGGTAAAGTGAGGTCCCTTGGCTTGTATTAACCCCTGCAGCAATGGAAAATTACAGTTGCTGGGGTAGAGAGAACTTCAGATTTCAACAAAAACTGCAGCACAAGGGACATTTTGCATTGGATGTAAGTACTATCTCTTGTGCTGATTTTCAGTAAATTTGGGTTTTAAGAAATTAATTTCTAATGTAATTGAAATAGCTTTTTACTTACATTGAAATAAGTGAGGATACATATAAAAATCGACTACCAGTGCTTAATGAGATCTACGCATTTGCTCTGAGACTTTGCCTTTATGTCACTGAAAATAATTTTTGGCTAGAAGAAGAAACAACTAGAAGCAGAATTGCATTAAAGCATATCTAAACCCAGAAATAAATATATGATACATACCATCTTAGGTGTCTGCTTTCACTTTCTTCAGGGTTTTTCCTTTATTTTCACTTGGTAATCCTGCAAACAACTTACTTCCTATCTCTTGGTAGCTACATTAATTCTTCAACTGTAGAATGGAGGGAGCCATAGTTGTCAAATAGGCTGCTCTCCTGATTTGGACTACAAATACATATTTCTTTCTTTAGGGGGCAGATGAATTTGTACTTTACAGAGCATAGCTTGTAAAGAAGATACGACTGTTTGTGATTTCAGTCCAGTTAACAAGAAAATGACAAGGATACTGCATTTCTGGGAAGATATTTTCTGTACTTGCTGAAAATGAACACTAATGAAGCCAACACATCTAAACTTCAATAAATTAAAATTTTGTGCTTAGGTTGATATATCGTTTAAAGTGCAATACTAGTTAAAAAATAAATTCTACCATTGCTTAGTATGTTTAAGAACTAAAACGTTTACATTATGCATTTTCATAATTGCTGATTGTCTAGATTAGAAACAACAGTCTAACCTAGACAATCAGCAATCCCCTGAGCTTTACCAACAACAATATGCCTGTGGTGTTTGTGTATTCATTAGCAATAAGTATGCCACCAGCATACCGACTATCTCCAGAACAGGGCCAAAGCTTTATTAGGTGATCACATCATAGTTGCAAAAAGCGACGTTTCAGAGCCTAGCACGAACACATTTTCTGTCACACGCTTGATGAAGGGGTCCTGCGAGGCTCCAAAACGTCGCTTTTTGCAACTGTGATGTGATTGCTTGATAAAGTTTTAGACCTCTTCTGGAGATCCTCTGAGTGCTGGTGACTTGTTTCTTGCATTGAACGTGTTCTGTTTCCAGCCAGTGGTTGCTTCAGCACCCATTTAAAGTTACAACCACTGTGTATTGGGAATTTTGTGTGTATTCAATAGAGCACAGTTGCAATTAGCTTCGCCCCCTTTTGCCGTTGTCCCACCTCTGTTCCACCTAGCCCCACCCTCATCCCACCCATCCAATAACAGCTCCTACCATACTAGCATTGCTGTGGCTTGCAGACATGGCCAACAGCCACACTGCCTGGAAAACGTTATGGGTTTTACAGTAACGTGATGGGAGCATTTTTAAGCAAAAAAGGTAGAAGAAAACATCTATTTACAATTTCACACATAAAGTGTTACTTGTATATTGTATTTTTTGCTGGCGGGTGAGTTATAGCAAGCCTTTCCTTATAATTTAAGCCAAGAATTGTATCATCACTTTGGAAATAATGATATCATCATCACCATAACCAACATCATCGTTGTCAACCTTTGTGTTTGCAAGCCTAATTTCTTGTAACATGGTTTATTATCTTCTAGGTGCACTTCTGAGCTGCACATTTTAGCAAATAACTAGAGTTAGCCTATAGCTACTATGTCCATGGGTGCTTGACTTACCATGATCTCTGATGGGCACCCATATCCATGGGCGGACTGATCATTTGGAGACTCGGGCACTGCCCGAGGGCCCGGGGTCAGTAGGGGGCCCCATGAGATGCCCCTGGTACCTTTTTCATAGGCATTTTTGAGTTTGGGCAAGGACACAGGGGTCCCATGATCCCCTATTGCCCGGGGGCCCCATGAGTTGTCAGTCCGCCCCTGCCCATATCTGTGCGCTCCTTGTTTCCCAGGAAGCTTCCACTGATTATATTACCTGCTACTATTTGACATATACTATGAAATACTATAAGAGGTTTCCTTTTCATCATCTTTCTGTAAAAGTAAGACCTGTACGTCATAATAGCGCCTTTCTGTTTTGAAATAGGCATTGGCATCTTTCTGTTTCTGTTTTGGAATAGGCATTGGCAAATACCAAACCTTTCTCTTAAGTAATTTTTTCGATGTCCTCTTCCACAGCTGTCTTGCTCACATTTTTTATTGAACCCTGATTCACTCAGCTTCAGTCACAGTTTTCATATTGGCTAATAACTGGGCAATTACTGACAGATATGACGCATTCTTGGAAAACTTCAAACATAATCTCTTTAATTAGTGAGAGCTTTGTGAGCCTTCTGGTATATAATCATTCAGTTTCATTGCACTGTGCCGTGCATTCTTTTTCATGAACCACTGCATTCCACATAAAACCCCCTTTGTGTAACTTGTTGAAATCAATCAATGCAAATGATTTGTGTTGATTTTTTTTCTCTGTGTTTTTCATTACACATAAACTAAAATTATGTGAAACCGAATAAAGTTTTGCTTGAAATTAGACCCGAATCACTGTAGTTTACATCTAAAATAATGTGCTACTACATATTTCATCCAAAGTGATTGGGAATGTAAGCAGAGCTCCAGTAAATTACAGTAGAAGTCTGCCTAAATGACACAGTTATCCAAACACACCCTTTGATGCATGATTTCTACATTTGAAAATATGCAGCTTAAATTGGTGATTACGCAGGTTTAAATGTTGCGACTGTGCTGCAGCAGTGGCTTTTCTTGTTTGTGGATGGGATAACTGACTCAATCTGTCCGGATCATGCTCAGAGGTCTCGAATTCATCTCATGCCGCTAGCTTAATGTAAACGGCGCTGACATTTTCCGCGGATTTAGAGCATTTATGCTCCTGTATATAGAAAGACAAGAACTTAGACGCACAATTATACTATATACTATGACATAATCAGAAACAGCAGACAAATAAAGAAGAGATCATTTACTGGCATACAGTCAGACACCTGAATGTTTATATAGAAATACTGTTATGCACATTGTCACTTAAATACTGTTACCTACCAATGTTGGCAATGGTCATATAAACACACACCCGTAAGGCCTATGCATGTGTGCAGTGCATGTGAAAGTTGGCAACATTTTAAAACAATGTATAGGGAAACTTTATGATGTATATATTAGTTATCCTCTATTATGTGTAAAAGGTCCATGGCACATTGGAAGAGCGTGGTTAAATAAAAAGCCCTGGCATCCAAAGAATGTCAGCCTGTAATTATCTACAAAGCCAAAATTTGCTAAACCAGTGGATCTTTAATGCACCGGCACTGATGCTTCAGTACAATATTGATTCACCACAGAATGTGTATCAGCTGGAAAAAAATGTTCTTTTATTTTTTACACTACTGAGCTGTTTGCATAAACTCATGGCAGCCCAAATACTCTCAGACGTTGCAAACGTTCTGCAATAGCCAGAGCTGCCAGATGGCCACTTTGGGTAACAACAATAAAATCCCATCATGGCATTTTTTTTTTTTCATTTTCACACACCATTCAATAATATTAATTTAAAGTATATATAAACTTAATCATTAAAACCTCATAGAAGCTTTAACACATTAAGGTAACTTCAAAGGTAATTTTATACACTTTACCATTATGGTGCATTGCATTAACAGATGTTGTGCCATTCATTAACGTACATTGAGTTAAAGCTATAGATTAGTGAAATTAAAGTGATATCAAAGGCAATTCTTTTTTTTTTTAACCACTTGCCCACCAGAGGATTTACCCCCTTTTCTGACCAGGCCATTTTTTGTGTTATGGTGCTGCATTACTGTATCTGACAATTGCGCAGTATTGCAATGCTGCAACAAAATTAAATTTATGTCCTTTTTTTCCCACAAATAGAGCTTTCTTTTGGTGGTATTTGATCGCCTGTACATTTTTATTTTTTTGCTTTATAAACAAAAAAATACCAACAATTTTGATAAAAAAAACTATAATTTAGACTTTTTGCTATTAAACATGTCCAATAAAAAAATAAAAAAATTAAATTTTGTCATAAATATAGGGCAAAATGTATTCTGCTACATGTCTTTGCTAAAAAATAATCCCAATTAATTGGTTATTTATTGGTAAATTATTATTTTTTTTTACTAGTAATGGCAGTAATCGGCGACTTATAGCAGAACTGTCAAGGGCATTCTGACACTGGGGGGAACTGACATGGTGTCTGCTATGCATAGCCATTCAAAGCAGTGTGCTGGAGCTGACAGAGGAGAGAACTGTATTGTTTACATACAGTTCTCTCACCCTTCAGTAATGATCACTGGGTGCCAGCGAGTAATCACCATCCGGGACCCGGTGATTGACAGCCGAGGCCGCGAATGGCAGTGTGGGTAGGATGCATGTCCCCTACCCAGAAATGCAAAATCACGTGTATATATATATATATATATATATATATATATATATATATATATATATATATGTGTGTGTGTGTGTGTGTGATTTTGTGCAGTATTTCTGCTATAGGGCGGCGGTAAAGCGGTTAAATAACACATGCTATACTTACATGCAGTGGTTTTGCACAAAGCAGCCCCAATCCTCCTCTTCTCAGGTCCCCCACCAATACTCCTGGTCCCTCCCTCCTGCCAGGTGTCCCCAGAGCAAGCAGCTTGCTATAGAGGCACCCAAGCAGGCTCACTTCCTAGCCACTGCTCTGCATATCCATTCACACACAAAGCCGCGGCTCGGTCCCGCCACCCCGCTCTCTCCTCATTGACTCACTGGCTGTGATAGCAGCATGAACTGAGGCTTTTGTGCACATTGCTGGGTCACAATAGGGCTTAACCTCTTGCCGTCCGCCTGCTGTTTATAAATGGCAGGGCGGTGGCAGTCCAGGGGCGGGTTGCCGTTCCTAAACGGCACCCGCCTTTTCTAGCTGTGCGCGTTCCCTGGGAGTGCGCACCACCGCGATCCGGTGCCCGCTGTGTCCTCCGGACACAGTGAAACACCGATCGTCGGACGGGACCTCTGTACGAGGTCCCGATCATGTGATCACTGATTGGCGAATCAGTGATCACATGCAAAGTAGTAAGCAAGATGTCACTTGTGACATCATTGCTTACTACGTCTGAAATCTGTGAATGATCACAGAGGTCACATGGTACAAGGCTATTCACAACAGCCTTGTACCATGTGACAAGCTGTGACCAATCACAGCTCACTCAGTACTTCTCAATGACTGCAAGAATGCAGACAGAGAGAAAGAGAAATGATTGCTTTTACATCCTATATGGGTGTAAAAGCAATCAGTGTAAAAAAAAAAAAAAAAAAATCTTCATCACCCCCCACAAGTAGTACAGTGTCACTATGGTGATACTGTACTGCTAGGGTGACAGTATGTAAAAAAAAAAAAATAAATAAAAAATAATAAATAATAATATAAAAAAAATAAAATAAAAATGTAAAAAAAAATGTTTAAAAATTATAATTTTTGGTTATAAACTAATTTGGATTTTTTTTTTACTAAAAAAATAACGTAATAAATTTTGGACAAGATTTATGATGAAATATTATTCATTTGCAAAATTTTATGAAAAAAAAACACTTTTTTTCAAAATTTTTGGACTTTTTCATTTACATAGTAAAAAAAATAAAAATCCCAGCGGTGAATAAATACCACCAAAATAAAGCTTTATCTGTCTCAAACAAATGGTAAAAAATTCATATGGGTACAGTATTGCATGACCACGCAATTGTCATTCAAAGTGTGATAACGCTAAAAGCTGAAAATTGGTCTGGACAGGAAGGGGGTAAAAGTGTCCGGACAGGAAGTGGTTAAGTAAGTATTATAGGGGAGCTGCTGCACTCAGAAGGTTTTTTTACCACTTTAAAGAAAAAGAAAATAGCATCACTTACCATGAATGAAGGTTGTCCTGTGTGCTGGTGACTGCAGTGTTGAAATCTGAAGTCCTCTGCCCCCGGATAACCCTGCAGTGGTAATCTTCCTGTGCCGTGGGGGTTAACATGAGTGACTGCTTTCAAGTGCCAATTATGCCTGCCCCTTCCACTCCATTCAAAAAAGCCATATTATTAGGGAGAATATTGCTGTGCAAATGTCTAATCCCTACAATGTGCCTAACATGTTTATTTCCTATGATTATCAGTTCCATCTAGTGGCCATAGTGCTGCATTTTCCTTAAATACCTCAATCAGGGAAATACTGCATTATAGCTACTTGATGGAACTGACAATCACAGGAAATAAACATATTAGACAGAATACATGGGGTTACAAGGAGACATTTTCACAGAATTTTTTTTTCTCTTATAAGTAGACCCCTAAGTGTCATTCAGTTAAAGTTTACATCTATTTTGAAAATGTAAAACAAACAATAAGAACTAAACACAGCATTTAAATTGAATTTTATTGGAAATCTGATCAGTGTTTAAAATTTACATTTCCAGGAACAAACAATTTATGGGACAGAGCTTCAAAATCAAGCACAGTCAGCATTTGTACATAATTTTGTATGTACGTCTATGTGTATGTGTTCATGCATAAGGTTGTCTTTACATGTATCTAAGTGTTTTTGACAGTCAGAGTGCATCATGGACAGTTGGAAAATGTGTGCGTGCATATGTGCACAAGTGTGTGTATGGATAGATATATATATATATATATGTGTGTGTGTCTGAGTGTCAAATTCAAGAAAATGCTATTTGCTGTAAACTGTTTATTATATTTTATAATAGGGGATTAAGCTGTTTACACTGCATAAACTAAGACCACAGCTGAAATAGGTTCCAGGCCCAGACAACAGAACATAAACAAGTAGTAGTTTCAGTGTATATAAAATATGAAGTATCACATGATAGTAACATCTAAAGCTAAAATAAGTTGTTTGGAAAAATGTAAATATCCCAAACTTTCATAAAGCGCCTGAGAATATATATGAAGAAAAGGGGTTCTAAAATATAGATCATTTAAATGTTTTTCCACTTTGCCATAGCCTAAATAAAATAACCTTTATATACCTCTTAGATAGGAAACAGTACAAAACTACAAAAGGCTATGTTTTTCAGCCATTGCTTGCAAAGCCATTGATTGCAAAAAAGTAAAATGGTCCCTTTGTTAGGGTACGATGTTATAGGAAAAGACATCTATGAGCACATAGAGATGAATTCATGCATATAAGTAAGTTTTATTTAATTAAACAGGGAAATAATTAGTAAAGGTCTGAAACCTGAGAAAGTATTCTGTGGTGCAGTGTGGGATTGTTAGCCTAGGGCACTAATAGTGCCCAAAGTTCATTTGAGTTAACAAGTTAATTTTCAGTGTATGACTGGACTTAGATTAGGTTTAAGTAAGTGTTAGCATAACATGACATTTAACTGTTTAGGATAGGTGATATTTCCAGTAGCTGATGTCAAAATCCCCTGCTGAAATGTACTATGTTGAGAACCCTCCCTCTAAAGAAACAAATTCTACTTATCCTACCATGGGTATGGGAAATGTTTCTCAGATGAGTTGAGCCAAGGACCATGTATATTTTAGACTCAGGCCTCTTTTATGCTGATGCAGAGAGGTTTGACCACCGCAGTGCAGTGTACTCATGGGTTTGATGCAGGTTGGTTTCACTTTCCCATTGACTTCTACTATGTACCACGGTTTTGGTGCAGCTTCTGAACCTACACCAAAAGTCCTACATGCTGGTCAAACCATGAAGCATCAGTGTGAAAGGGTCTTTAGTCCACCAACCAACCAACCAGCTGCACATCAGTTGTACTAGTTGCTAGGAAGGCATTTTAATGTACAAATACATTTATTTGCCAATCAAAGTGAAATAAATTTTTTCCATTCTACTGTGATTGAGGAAGTAAAATTATTTTACCTTTATAGATGCAGCAATTTTTTGTTAGTTTTTATCTGAAGGTTATTCACTCATTCATTCACTTTCAAAGTCAAAATTATAATCTTTTCTAAGCATGGTGAATAGCTTCTGTTTCAACAAGTGATATGTTTTATATTTTTTTAGGACACAGACCTAATCTGAGTATTTAAAATGTAGTTTATGTTTAAAGCAGAACAGGTGGTAGGTAATTTGAGGAAAGAGAGAAATAAACAATGAAAGTTGTGAAATTAATTTTTTCCATTCTACTGTGATTGAGGAAGTAAAATTATTATATCTTTATAGATGGAGCAATTTTTTTGTTAGTTTTTATTCGAAGGTTATTCACTCATTCATTCACTTTCAACAGTAAAGTCAAAATTATAATCTTTTCTAAACATGGTGATTAGCTTCTGTTTCAACAAGTGATATGTTTTATATTTTTTTAGGACACAGACCTAATCTGTGTATCTAAAATCTAGTTTATGTTTAAAGCTGAACAGGTGGTAGTTAATTTGGGGAAAGAGAGAAATAAACAATCAAAGTCGTAGTCAGAATCACTTCTGAAGTGGCAACTGATGGGCGATGACAATGACCCACTTCATTGGTAGTTGATAGCAGCATATACACAGTTGTCTTAGAACTATTGTTTAGCTGCAAGAGGTTTTTAAAATTCAGTGCACTCTTAAAAGTTAGCTGAACATCAAGGGTCCTATGCACAGGTCAAGACTTTGGTAGCTGGGTAAATATTCACCCCTGCTGGGAGTACATCTGTTTGTCTGAGAGATGTTTTATATTTAATGGTATCCCTTCTAAAGATGTTGGAGAAGCTACAAAGACAGCTGCTGTACTGCAGACACTTAGCCTCACTGATGGTATTACAAAATGCATCAATATGGACTTCCAAGTCTCCTCTAAAGCCAGTGAAGCATCAAGTGTAGCACCATTAGGAATTAATTATAGTACAGGCTAACTCCCCACTGAGTTATAAAAAAAGACCTCTCCTCCCTTCCCCTCACAAGAGTAAGTTTATGTTGCTAGTTTCTCCAGAGTCATGTTTTATACTTCCTTGCCAGTCCTAGCTGAGACAACCGAGATCACCAAAGCTTCTCTTCTTGCCAGTCTCACCAATGCCCTTTTTACTAATCACATATAATGCAGGACCAAGGATCACACCCAGTCCTGCATTGTATGCAGTGAGATTTAGGGCCTGTCCCATTCCAACCCTGGGGAAAAGAGGATCGGAATGCTCGTTGTCACAACAGCAAAGGTTAGGGTAATTAATACTCTCTGTTGTCAAATCATCTAATTGAAAAATAGGCATTATATTCTTTATAAGCTTGAAGAAAATTAGTTGAGCAATGCCCAGAGTTCTGCTTTAACTATGAAAAGACTTATTCAAGGTATCGCAGGGAAAATTGCATTAATATTAATTTTAAACCAAAGGCAGCTCCCCTATAAAATGTCCACACTTTTAGTTAGGAAACTTACCAGGAACCATGCTCATTGTAACAGTATATTGGAATTAAATTTCTATTCTCTCGTCTGTACTTCAAAAAGGAAATTGGAACTTAGTGATTGCTTCCATTTGTACTGTAAATCTTTTTCAAATGTTCACAGGATAGCATGTAACTAAACTGCCCCATAAGGGACAGTGCGACTCAAATTTACTGTTAACTATAATTTGCTGCTTAGTTGTGAACTGCTCTGCCCAATGTAGTGCCCAACTTTTTTAACAGAACAAGTTAAAAAAACTGTTCAATGCCCTCTGCTCAGAAAAACCTTGCAAACTGTACAAATTGTTTCGTAGGTAGTGATATTTACCTGGCAAACAATTTCCAGCCAAACGGTGCAGTTCCAAGTACCTATTCACATGTTTACCTGGCCAATCGCAACTGCTTTACTAAAATAGCCTATTGTTTACAGAGCTCAATAGCTCAAATACACATGTCTAAGTAAGCAAGTAGTGACTTCCCTCCCCCCCCTTTCTCTTCTCTGTTATGCTTTTTAGAGACTACCAATAAAGTAGAGACATTCTGAAAGCAAATCGCTTGCACCGTGTTCTCCATCTTTAAAAAAAAACATAATGCAATTTGAATGGAAGACTTTGGAGAAGCTTTGGTGTGCAGCACTGGATATGTTCCTAAGACTTAGTGAAAATAGCACTTTGTGTCCTTATTCCATTTGCAAAACATACTTGTGTGAATCAGGATTCGCTTCTCTTTTGTTATTTAAAACAGGATCTATGAATCTTCTGAATCCAGAGGTTGACCTGTGGATCAAAGGAATTTTCACGTGCTGACAAAATCATGAATGAAAAGCAGGAGCAAAGAAATCATTGAGCTGTATGTTCACAATTGGAACTGATTTTACCTTTTACATTTTTTCTGAATAAATAAGAAATTCATTGGGGCAGCACAGTGGCTAAATGGTTAGCACTTCCACCTGGCAGTACTAGGGTCGTTGGTTAGAATCCCAACCACACCACGTGCCTGGAGTTTGCATGTTCTCCCTGTGCCTGTGTGGGTTTCCTCCAGGTACTCCAGTTTATTCCCACACTCCAAAGACATGCTGGTAGGTGAATTGGATCCTGTCTAAATTGACCCTAGTATGTGTATGTATGAATGTGAGTTAGGGACCTTAGATTGTACGCCCCTTGAGGGTTAGGGACTGATGTGAATGTACAATATATATGTAAAGCGCTGCGTAAATTGACGGCGCTATATAAGTACCTGAAATAAATAAATAAATTGCCCAGTTTAGGCTGTATTCACACCTAGGCGTTTCGAATTGTGGGCATAATCACTACGATTCTGCCCATGATTATAAAATGCTCCACAAAAATAGCAAAACGCATAATGCAGATTTTAGATGCCATTCATTTGAAAATGTGGTGCAGTTCTGCCATGATAAATCACGCTGCAATCGCGGCAAAGCACAAAGTTTGTCACCCAAAAAGGAACAGGAGCTTCTTTTGGGCAACAAACTTTGAGTGTTGTAGTTTGCCGTGATTGCAGCGTGACTTATTACGCAACATTTGCGGCAGAACTGCACCGCATTTTTAGGTGCCATTCAAATGAATGGTATCTAACATCCGCATTCTGCATTTTGCCATTTTAGTAGAGCATTTTCAAATCGTGGGCAGAATCGCAGTGATTCTGCCCACAATTCCAAACGTTTAGATGTGAATGCAGCCTTATATTTGCATTTTATGCACTGATTTTTTTTATAGGTTCAATTTGTTTACCCATGGTATTGTAAGAGGTATGACAATTTAATCCCCTGAATGCCCACGGCGTAGCACTATGGTGGTGGGTCACACAGCCATTTGCACTCGAGCTTGTTCTGACATATTCTAACTTGCACTCGCCCGGGTTACAGATCAGCTGACTCAGTCTTTACGTAGCAGTAGAAAAAATAGCATGTGCATGCATTGCACTCTTGGTGGAAAATGAGTGACAGGAAACTAGAGCAGCAGATTAACATCAAATTTTTTATGAAAATTGGCAAAAGTGTGAGTGAAACTTTAGCTTTGTTACAATAAAATTTTGGTGAACATTCCATGAAGAAATTGAGTGTTTTTGAATGGCATAGGTGGTTTAAGGAGGGGCAGGAAGATGTCCACGATGGCGCAAGAAGTGGACAATCAAAACTGCAAATGTGGACAGAGTATTTATTTTTTATTTATTTCAGGTACTTGTATAGCACTGTCAATTTACACAGCACTTTACATATATATTGTACATTCACATCAGTCCCTAACCCTCAAGGGGTGTACAATCTAAGGTTCCTAACTTACATTCATACATACACATACTAGGGACAATTTAGACCAGAGTCAATTAACCTACCAGCATGTCTTTGGAGTGTGGGAGGAAACTGGAGAACCTGGAGAAAACCCACAAAGGCACAGGGAGAACATGCAAACTCCAAGCAGGTGGTGCTGTGGCTGGGATTTGAACAAATGACCCTAGTACTGCCAGGTGGAAGGGCTAACCATTTAGCCACTGTGCTGAACCCTCATACACTCAGATTAAAGGTTGAGTATGTGAATGATGGCAGAAGAATTAACCATGAACAAGGAAACAGTGCAGCAGATTCTAACGCAGGACTGGGGAATGAGAAAGATTTCCTCCAAGATGGTGCCTGGAATCTTGACAGAAGATCAGAAAAAGACGTTGTCTTCAAATTTAATTTGATCTTTTGAAGAAAGTAGGGTTTTTTATTTTTATTTTTTTTTACGTCACAGCTACTGGTTTCATTCCAGCATCCAAGCTGTGGTTGTGATACATTCTCCCTGTCTGATTGTCCACCTGCAAGGTGATTGATGTGGCCAGTCTCTGGTTGGAGACCAAACCTGATTTAAGCCAGCCAAGACTGCAGTCTCATGCTTGTAATATTACATTTATAACATGTGCTCAAAGCTCCCTGTTTGTCTGCCCTGTTCCTACTAGTTTGGATTTTCTTGTTAATGATCTCAGATCAGATATTGACTACTCTCTGAATCATGCCTGCCTTTTGACTATAGATTTGACCCTGACTATTTTGAACCTTGCCTGCCTTGTACCTGGACTGTCATTGAACCCTGCCTGTCTGCCAACTGCAAATACCTGTTTGCTGTGCTCCGTTTCTGCCTGCCCTGGCGTGGTAGCCAAGCACTATAGCATTGTGTATAAGTCCTGGGGGCAACCAAGTACCAGTAGGTCTGCTTGCCTTATGGGAAAGAGGGCTGCTATAGATGAAGAACACAGAAGCCAGCTATAGCGACTGACCACCTGCATTAGGGGTACGCATGACACTACACTTTTATTACAGTTATTATTTACATTTTCTTTCTTCCCCCCCACCACCTCTAAAGCGTCATACTAACATGCACTCACTCCTTTGAGACATTTGTTGGGAGCCACACAGTAACCACCATTGCATAGCATTTTTTACAATATTTGTAGATGTATTGACTTCATACAAATATTTAACAAATGTACTGCAATATTATGTTGCTTATAAAGGATTTATATATTTTGTAATTAAGCATATATATCTTTTATAGTTAAAGAATTAGAGATGACCCAAATCTAATAATTTCCTTTATACGAAACAACAGGCAAGTTGGTGGACAATACAGTCACTTTCAGATCATAAAGATGTAAAAAAAACATCCAAAAAGTACATTCATTCTTTCTATGGTAAAAATAACTATGCACTTTCATTAAATTACTCATTGTTTACTGCTATTCAAACCTTTACAAAGGACAAGCAAATACATCCACACGTCATTCTAAAGATTATGATACATTTCACTGAAATGTTTCATTTAGCCACAAATTGCAAGTAGACATGTCTGATAAGCACAACTAAACAAAGCAGCAGTTGTTATTTCCATAAACTGTTTTGTCCTTAACAAGTAAGATTTGTTTTTGTAAAGGCACAAGGGTCTCATGGCTTTACTCTGTAACTGTTATAACAATATGACCCATCAACACCTCTGACATTCTGTTCTCTCTCCGCAGGGGAGGAGAGATCAAAGCCCCAAACTAATGCTGCATTCCACAGTTCACTGCTCCAGCATTTGACCCATGCTAGGTGGTACAGCACACTGGCAATAAATTCCAAAATCAGGAATTTTTCTTCCTTATTGTGTGTACTTCAAGGAGTAACCTGGAAGTGAGTGATTATTTCTAATTGGTGAATGATTAATACAGATACTGTAAATCTTTCTCAAGTGGTAGCTAGATGACATCTACATAAACTGCTCCCTAAGGGACAAAGTAATTAATACGTAGTGAAAGCTATCATTTTCTGCTTTCTGTCCCAGTATATATATGCAAAATTTCCCAGATGTACAAGCCAAACAGTTGTGAATGGATGTGCCTTTTATGTCTACCTATAAAGAAAAAAAAGACAATACAGCACACTGAAAAATGATGGAGATGCTGGAAGATTTGCTCTCTTCCAATATATAAAAAACCATGGCACATTGAAGCAATCCTTTTCAATCCATAACTGATATTTATGGTGAAACCTTATGATCAGGATACACTGATACAAAAAGGAACAATCTAGGCATTGGATTGGATTTGCAACCCCAGAAATCAAACAAACACACATATTAAATAGAAAACAACATACACATACAAAATAAAATACTAAAATACAACTGGTAAATGAAAAACACATACAAAACAGCAGACACCCTGGATGATACCTTCTTTATAGAACACCTAAAAATATAAACAGGTGAATATGGAGTCAGCAGAAACCTATTACATACATAAATATGAATAAAACATATTAGCAATAATACATTACAAACACAACTTTAAAAAATCACAATTGGGGGCAAAAATAAATAGAGAAAGATTGCAAACTCCTAGCTATACACTCCTAGTTATACACGGAGCAGATTATTTTTCACACACACTAAGAAAATGGTGTACTAAATAAAATAAAATTTGAGAATAAGAATGTGCCTGATAGAGGTGCAGGAAAGGCACATTCCATGCACATTTACTGCACAGCATTTGAACACACTGCCCTTGTAATCTGCACTAAACAGCTCATCCACTCCCTCATCATATCACGACTCGACTACTGCAACTCCCTCCTCACTGGCCTGCCTCGCCGCTGGCTATCCCCACTTCAGTCGATCCTGAATACGGCTGCCAGACTCATTCACCTTTCCAACCGCTCCGTCTCCGCCACCCCCCTCTGCCAATCCCTCCACTGGCTTCCGATTGCGCAACGGATCAAATTCAAAATCCTAACGCTGACGTACAAAGCTGTCCACCATACTGCCCCGAACTACATCACTGACCTAATATCCAAGTACCACCCTACACGCACACTCCGCTCCTCACAAGACCTCCTTCTCTCTAGTTCCCTGGTCTCCTCCTCCCATGCCCGCCTCCAGGACTTCTCTAGGGTGTCACCCATCCTCTGGAACTCCCTGCCCCAACCCATCAGATTATCACCTACTCTCCTCTCCTTTAGGCGCACCCTGAAAACCCATCTCTTCAGGGAAGCCTACCCTACCCCCTGCTAACCTGCCGACCTCCTCCACTCTTCCTACCACTCCATCCCCCACAGCTATCTCCTCCTGTACCACTATCCCCTCCCTCCTAGATTGTAAGCTCCAAGGAGCAGGGCCCTCGATCCCCTCATGTTTTGCATTGTATTGGTATTGTTCTGTCACATGTTCTGTCCCCCTTTGTAATGTACAGCGCTGAGCGAACTATTGGCGCTTTATAAATACTGTATAATAATAATAATGTGGGTGGCAATTGATTGATAATGGCAACCCAAACACAGATCTCAAATGCAGTGCCTTTACGCGTACCAAATCACATGGTACTGCAGTACCATGGCGAGTTTGGGTATTGCATTTTTAAAAGTAGTGCAAGCACTACTTTTTGTGCAGACCGGTGCATTTTGCAGCCTGTTCAAATGCATGGACTGTCAAAACGCACCAATCGGGAACTCGTGTTAAGCTATGGTATACCACATGCACCACTGTTAGGTGTGTTACCGTGCTAACCTGATATGAACTGGCCCTAACAGTGGTGCATGATGTAAACCATAGTCAAAGATAAGGGCAATAGTGATTTGGTTTGATAGGCTTACAGTGTTCAAATGATAATAATATGATCCTCTAAACAGCTGTGACTTCACAATATGTAAGCCAAGAATGACTATCTTGACCATACATGGGGTGCATTGTGTTATCTTTTAAATATTATGTAATAAAAGTTTTTTTTAATTGTTTTTTAAGAAAAATTTGTCCTTATATTGCCTAAAAAATCCCAATCCCAAGGGATGTGTTTGTCATAAGCGAATCTGATATTAGGGATGCTGGCAATCATGCAGAAAACCTCCTATAACTTTCATACATGGGGCGCAAATACAACACGCAGACAGCAAATAAGCAATCACTTCAATACAAAAACATTCAATTGTGACAATATGCATTTAATAAATTCACAGATTTGACAATACAGTACGTGGGCAACAAATGGTATTATAGAAATTATTTCGTGCTGAGCTAATAAATGAATATCTCCCTTAAGCAAAAAAAAAAACAACATATGGTGAAGAATGATAAATAGTTCACTTTTATTTTTATTCTTTACGTTTATAGGCTGTGTGGCTTATAAATTCTTTACCATATACAGTATTGTATTAGTGTCACTTAGACACAAATTTTTCAACTATATCCCCAATTAGGGGTCACTGTTATATGGTTCACTTTAATCATAACAGTTTCTATTTCTGTTTGAGTTTTGGCTGATTCTATTTTCAGCAACTGCGTTGCGTTAGATCAGCTTTGTGGTTTTCACCATTAACCACTTTTTAACAGTTTCTTTTTTCACTATGTGCACTATAAGTGTTTTTTTCTGTTAGGCTTATAGCCACTACCAGTTGTAATGCAGTATACCTGAAGGTATATTTTCACATCACAGCAATATTTTAGTGCATATTTAGCACTGACGTAGTGGGATCTTATTCGTGGAATTATCACCATTTTTGTTGGCACCATTTATGGTTAATAAGGATTGTCACCTATAGTCACCTATTTATGGTGTACCTAGATTACACCTTAGATTTATTATTTTGGGGGCATTTCACTGTTATCCATGATTTTGGATTCTTCATGTGCATTCTATTCTATAATTTTTGAAGTTTATATGTTCTTTTTGTGAAGTTTTCTGTTGTTTTTTGATTTTTTGATTAAGTGATATATTCATTTATTAGCGCAGCACCAAATAATTTCTATTTTACAATTTTAAATTGTGGTATGTGGTAAGGTGCTGGCAGCTGTATATAGAGATTGACATTTTGAGCGTGGGAGGACTATATAGATATAAAAAATGGTATTGACACTGCCAGAGGCATGTTCATAAAGCCACAATCTGTACAGTGCTGATACCAGAAGAAACATGTCCACAGAGACGCAATCAGTACCATACTGGCACCAACGGAAACATGTTCACAGAAAGTGACACAACAAATCAGTATTTTCTGAAATAGCTTAACACCTAAAATGTAGATGGGGGCCACAATAATGTGGTAGACTCAGCAATGATCAGTGTTCACTATGTTTCACTGTGAAACTTTCAGTCAAACACTTTTGTCAATCAGACCAAAACCACCAGGAACCACAAGGACTCCAGAGCTCAGCTCAGTTATGAAGATGCACTAGGGTGTCCCTCCCCTTGTCAGCATCTCCCCTGAGTCCTGGTTCACACTTATGCAAACTTGATGCTGTTCAGATGTGATCCGGAAGGCATAGATTTGCATGTCTTCTGAAAAAACATTGTTTTCAATTAAGGCCATTCACATGAGTGAATGAGTGAATCCTGCAGCTCATTGGTCACAGATACGCACCTTGATAGATGCAAATAGACTGAAAGTAGCAGTTCGAAGGGTTGCAGCACAAATTGCTCCTGAAATGTGATGATATACAGTTGCCTTGCAGACAGCAATTGATGAAGGGTGGGCATGCAGCAAAATGAGTGTGCTTTCTTGAACTGCTTCCTTTAAGGCTGTTTGTACACAGACTCAGAGAGAGAGAAGAGTAAAAGCAAAGAGCTTGCTCTGCCCTGCCATTGTGGGTTGAACTTAATGAATGAAGAGGGTGGTGATGTCACTGGAAGCAGAAGCATCTATAACTCCATGTCCGCCATAGGTGCCCGGCATCTGCTGCAGTGTCTGGTGGCACAGAATCAGCATACAGTGAGAGTATGTAAAATTCAATAAATGGGCAATGGGAACCCCCTGTGTGGTGGTACCTGGTGTGCATCCTTCTTCTTTTACCCCAGGGTTGTCACTGGATCTATCATCCCTTTTACAGATATCCATACCCCATGTGTAAAGAGTACAGACAGTAAAAATACAAAACATCTGACAGTGAACAATTTTGCTTTTCAACACAACCTCTGGGATTTATATTCAATATCCATGCATTTTAATCCTATATAAGTGTCACAACAAATAAGTCCTGGAGATATCAGCCATGACTGACATTATTATTTTTTAAATTTACTTTACCATACTATTCTGCATCACTTTTTATAAAACATCATTCATTTACATTAGTCTGTTCCCCCAAAAGTTGCCTAAAATTTAGTCACATAGACACAGACACCTTTATTTATATATAAAATGAAATGGGAGTTTACTGGAAAGAAATCATATCCCTGGAAAGAGACATGGAGTGAAAAAAGGGGTGGGGGGGGGTCACTTCCACTAATTAGCGCATGTGCCAACACTCAGATAATATACAAATACAACAAGCTCAGAAAAGTGCAGAAGGCACTATGAACCATATTCACCCCCCAAAAAATTATCATAACTGATGCAGTTTATGCAGACAAACACACAAACAAATCTTCGGCCCTTTCCCACATTCATTAAAAAAAAGATATCAATTGTTGCAAATGTAGCCACACTATACCGCCTACTAAGATCATGAACAATCCTGTGAGATAAATATAGCAAATAAAGCAGGACGAGTGATAATGTGCAAGTCGGATGGTAAGCAAGATCCAGCAAACAATTCAAACAACTATTTCGAGAATATGTGTCCCATATGTGTGTGCACTATTACATGCATTGCACAACAGAAAAAGCACATATGATCACATAATCAAATCCATATATTGTGGTCGCAACTATAACCATTAAGAAATATGTAAACCAACATTTCATATTCCCAATATGTGCCTTCTGTACCATGTACTTGTATGAAAATGTATCATGTTCTCTTTGTATTGCTTCCTTTGTGTGAAAAACGTGGTTTTCCTGCCAGTCCCTCTGCTTTCCTGTTAAAAATTGACCACACTAGGAACAAGAGCACAGCATGGTCAGTTTTCTGGTTGTGCTGGCAGCTAATCTAATGATCAGACTTGTGCTGACATGCCCCCCCCCCCTGCACGGCCATTCACTGGGAAGATCACTGCTGTTTTTCCTCCCTCAGATTTCATGCAGCTGAGAACAGAGGATATGATGTGATCACTCAAAAAAAGGGAAAAAAAGCATTTAAAATTATTTTTATATCTATACACAAATGTTTTGTCTTTCATTTCTATTTTAAACTAAATAGGTTGTTTTACAAGATTAGGGTTCACATACATTTTAAAATGCAAAAAATATGTAAAAATATTTTTGCGCTGCTACTAGAAAAGATGGGACTATTGGGACAGCAGCACACACCTGGCTATACCACTAGCAAAAAACAACAAACAGAAAATTGATGTTGATCACAATAATGCCACAGACATTCCAAAACAAATAATGAGATGAGAAGACAATAGATAATACACCATAACATAATCGGTAAATGGAAGGAATATGGGAGTGAAAGGAAAGGTGAAATAATAAAGGTCCAAAATGAAGACCAAAAGGTGTAACAGACAATAAATTGTGATCATGGGCAAAATGCACGGAAATGATCAGGGATAAATAAAATATTAACTAAATCACAGTAATAGTGGAACATATGAGGCCATCATAACATAAATGAAATAACGTGAATACAACTGATGAGAAAGTGGAGCAAAATGTGAAAAATCCAAAATGAAGTGCTTAATATTAAAAGTGGACAAATCACATAAAAATGACAATAACAATGCACAGTGAGGCCAAAAATTGTGACCATGCGTATTAAAGAGTCATACCACAATGTGCATCAAAGGCCATGTGACATAAAACAACTAATAAGTGACCATATAAATACCATAAATAAATGTGGCAAACATAGATAGAGGGCAACTAGTATAAAACAGAAAACGGTGATATAAAAGCACAGTGAAACCAAATGAATGTACTACTGTGCACCACAAAATGCAATAAAACAATGAAGAAATAAATAACATGTGGCTAAAAAAATCATAAATACGGCATAAAGTCCATGTGCAAAAATGTCCAACAAAAAAGAATTAAAAAAAACAACGTGGATAGGTAAGTGATTGTTGAATCCCACACCGGCTAAATTGCCTCCTCACCTCCGCGCCCAGGCCCCAAGGGGCCAAAAGGCTTTCAGGACACTCATTGCAGGGGCCCTTTAAGTGGAATTCTAAATGGCGATGTAGAGATGATATCTCCCTCACTGGTGGACCACACTGTTCAGCGGTGGTAATATATCTTTCACCTTTGAACACGGAAATCCGCTAACGCACAGAACTCCTGCCAGGGTTTAAAATGGAAAATACCATATCAAAGCAGATGATGTGCATGGTGCAACAATTGATCCATCGATAGTATAGAGATCTGTAATCAAAGAATATATTCCCAAAGTTATTGTGCAGTAGGTTCTTCTATTCCATAAGATTACAAACAATAATGTATGGCCAGCTATTGAGAGTTCTCAAGCCAGAGGGTCAGAATGACAGCCAATCAATAAGAATTTTCAGAAGGAGGTCAGCAATAGCAGCCTCTTTTTATCTTGGTAAAAGTTTGATTAAACAACTATTGAAATAATAAATTAGCCACACAGGGAGTGTAATGTTTACAATCAGGTAGCTGATGCATAGGCTTGGAAAAAGAGAGAGCAGTAAATCTCAAGAATGGTGTAGTACATTAAACCTGGAGGAAAAGACTGCAAACATAATCAGTGGAATTAACTAAGCTTCTTGTACCATTATAATTACACAGAGAACTTGCAGGAGTGGTATGTGCCACATTAATTAAGTGGATCTGTGCCACTTGTGTCAGTTTCCACTTCAGAATTAAGTTCGGCAATGTGACAGTTTTCTGTATAGAAAACTGCTGAATATTTTTCTACAGGTGTGGCTTGTCATACGGGATGTGAGCTGTCAGAGACCTCTCTGTGGTCATGCAGTGATTACACTACATCAGCAGAGTCTTAACAACTCTCCTCTTCCCTCCTGCTCTACACCAAGTGGTGAGTGGGGACCTGGGGATGGGGGGAGCAGTTGATGGCAGAGAGATCAGAGCATGCTAGCTCTCCATTCTCTCTGCTTGCCTGACATTTTAAAACATAGAACTGATTGCTCCTGATTAACAAAGAGGCATCTCCTCCTCTTTTTATGCTTACAAGAGTGATGGAAGCTTGTGCTTGCACCACCCTTTGTTAATTCCCCCATAAGTAAATGTAATGTAAAACAGTAATATGTTAATATATAGTTACAAATTATATGAAGAAAAAAGGTTGGTAAAATATCAGCACTAAATAATAAATTTATCTGCAACAAAGTTCTTTCTGATAAAAAAAAATAAAACATTGAAAAAACATTTCCTTCACAAAAAAAGATTTCTCTACTGAGCTACTACCTAATTTTTTAACAATGGGTGGAAGAGAAACAGAAGGGCCATGCATTTCACCTTGGCAAAGAAGAATCCTAATCATATTAACATTTAATAATGTTCTTTCTACCTTACATCTATAGGTGTTAATTACCAGACCTCATTCTGTGACATGGTCATTGCTGTTTTAGTAATGTAAAAAGTTCCTGGTTGAAAACACTGAAGTTTTGCTTGTTTTTGAGCGTTAAACACTGTGACCCCTCACAGAAAGTGGGGTCTTTTGAAAAGGCTAGTTGCAGAGAATATTACCATCATTTCACACATTCCCAAGATGTATGCAATTATCCAAGGGAGAGGAACTGGGAACGTAAGGTCTTGAGGGCTTAGATAATGGCATCAAAAATTGCAACAATTACCCTTGTACTTTTCCCAAAGACATATTATTTAAAACCTATCAAGGCCTTTGCCGAATAAAAAGCAGAGGAATGTCCACTTTCTGAAATTGCTATTAATGCCTGACCTAGAGATGAAGACAAGGTTAATTATAGGTTTTTAACTGAAGTATCATTCTGGCTTAATATTAGTTCCTGAGCCTTAAATATTGAAGCAAGACACATTTTTTCAGGAACAATTGTCTTTGAATGAAGAATGGCAGGACTGTGATCTTCTTGGCCCCATTCAAGTCATGCTGTGTCATCTATAGCAAGCATGTTGCCTAGGAAACAAGAAGCACGTGGCTTAAAGAAGATGGGACCGTGAAATCTGATGTCATAGATGAAGCAAAGGAAACAGTAGAGTCAATAAAACTTTCACATGTGATTTATCACAGCAGAAAGTCAATGCAAATGTGTTGTGGAATCTCTTTAAATGCAGATTTATTTTACTGAAATGTACTAGCATTACCATTATTTTTGGTGTCATAATTTTATGACTGTAATTTTATTACACATTGCAACTAACAACTGTAACAATGACTACTGTCCATTAACTAAAATTTAAAGGTACAGTCCAATGAGTCACATTTTTCTACATAAATTGATTTAGAAGACAGGCTACCTGCTGAGTTGTTCTAATTTTCATGAAAATAATTACCTTATGCAATTGGCTGCCTCTCTAGCTAAAGCCATGCAGTTGTCGATTGTGCTCTCTTGACAGGTTAATTTAATAAAGGATTTGAGAATGTCTACACAATTGTGGGAAGATTCACTTCAATTATCCAATCATGTGCAGATGAAATGCCTAAACAAGAAATTTCTTTTCACAGAAAATTACTGCAGGTATAAAATACACATCTAAGTGCTTGCACATACTTGCAGCAGCTTACAAAATGGCTAATACTGGGCTATTCCTACAGTAAAAGCTCTGGATAGCACAGCTGCTTCTTGCCCCCCCCCTCCACAATACTATTGGTCAACCACTATGAATGAAGGGTAGACTCTTTGGCCAAAAGGCATGTCAAAGGAGGCATAAGAATGTTGGGTAGGTGCAAAGTGTTGTGATGGCAGTAAACACACAGAGTCCTGGAATGCAGTAACCAATCTACCAATGTATTAAAGAACTTGTAACAGTACAACAGCCCGGTGGGGGAAGCCCACCCAACCTGGAACTTACGATTAATGGAGCAGAAAGTCAGTGTAGAGTAGCCCCTAACTGAAGACAGTGCCTATCAAGGAGGGCGGAATTTTGCCTGGCCAGTCCAACCCACAGGGGAGCTCTCTGGTGATGCAGACAAAGGCCCTGAGGTTTCCCTACTCCTCCGGAAACCTTTCCCTGCTGCTAGTGCTGTCCCTGACATGTGGGTAGGCTCTCCCTACACTAGCTGCTTCACAAAATTGAGCCAAAACCTGGGGGCAGGGACTTAATAAGACTCCAGGTGACCCAAGATGACCACCAGGGTCACCTGGATGCAGCGTAGTCAACTATAACTGCTCTAGGAAACCAAGGGAATCATAGAGAAACCCAGTTTCTCTTGACTTCTCCCTCCAGCTGTAATGATGCTCTGGACAAGTGCCACTTACAGTAGAGAAACTAGACTGCACATGCCTACAAGTACAGTATGTCATAAAAACCCTTTTATAGTTTATTTTATTTTTGTTTTTTAATGTTATTTATCTCTTTTAGATTTGGATAAATTTGTCACCAGAACAAGTGTCCACTTAAAGATTTGCCCTCTATTCCTTTTTAAGTGTCACCTTAAAATTTAACATTTTCCCTCACTATCAGTCTCAGTAATAATAGTCACTGACAGAGGTTGATTTATTAAAGGCAAATAGACTCTTCATAATGAAATGAAATTGCACTTTTCTAGGGAATTATTCCCAAAGCTTAGTGAAAATGATGCTCTACTGGAGATCATTCAATCATCTGTAAAGCAAAAATACTTTTTTTTTCCTTGTAAATGATTGGGTTTTCTTTGCAAAATGAAATTTCACCACATTCACTAAGGTCTGGGGAACATTCCCTTACAAAGTGAAACTTCCCTAGTAAAGTGAACAGTCTATTTGCCTTTAGTAAATCAACTCCTATGGCTTTAGATACACTTTAAAGCGGTAGCAAACCGCAGCTTGAAAAAAAAAAATTAAAAATTCCCTAGAAGGTAATGTCATAATGTGCTAGTATGCATTAGCACATTATGAAGGACTAACCTTAAAACAAAACCCTCCAGTGCACACTGTCCCCACTGCAGAGGCTTCCATCGCCCAGTCTTCCTTCCGGGTTCACAAGCTCTGGCCGTATGACTGGCCAAGCCGCGGTTACATCACTCCCATGTATAGGCTTGGGAGTCTCGGGACATGGCAGCACATGTGCCGGCTGTCAGAAAGAGTAAATATCTCCGAAATGGTGCATGTTTAGGAGATATTAATTTTAACTACTGGTAAGCTTACCTGTAGGTAAACGGTACAGAAGTGGGTTTAGATTTGTCACCAGAACAAGTGTCTGCTTATTATTATTATTATTATTATTAATGCTGCTGCCAGACTCATCCACCTTACCAACCATTCCATGTCTGCCACCCCTCTCTGCCAATCCCTCCACTGGCTTCCCATTGACCAACAAATAAACTGCAAAACATTAACAATAACATATAAAGCCATTTATAACTCTGCCTCCAAATACATCACCAATCTTGTCTCCAAATATCACCCAAACCATCCTCTCCACTCCTCCCAGGACCTCCTGCTCTCTAGCTCCCTGGTCTCCTCCTACCATGCTCATCTCCAGGACTTCTCCAAAGCCTCCCCCATCTTCTGGAAGTCTCTACCCCAATCAATTCAATTATTTCCTACTCTGCCCACTTTTAGGCTATCTCTTAAAACCTATCTCTTCAGGGAAGCCTATCTTGCCTTCAGCTAATAACCAAATCTTCTATTTCTCCCATCAGTTAGTCCCCCACAGTTATCACCTTTTGTACCACCAGCCCCTCCCTCTTAGATTGTAAGCTCCAAGGAGCAGGGCCCTCCTATCCCTCTTGTATTGAACTGTATCGTTGCTGTATTGTCTCCCTTTATATTGTAAAGCACTGAGCAAACTGTTGGTGCTATATAAATCCTGTATAATAATACAATTATTCGCTTCCATTTTAAAATACAGCTCTTTATAAGACATTTGTAGCTTTAATGCACTTTATCCTTTAATGAATCCACCACTCCTCTGAATGCAGTCCGACTGCTTACATACTCACCTACCTTCTCATTCCAACAGTCTTCATTGTTTATTCCTGCCTGGAGCCACACGTTTTCCTCCTAATAGATCCCTGCTGAGTTCCTTTCCTAAAGGATAAGTTCACCTTTTCGGGCAGAAAGTCACCACTCACAATAAATATAAGCGTTTTCCAATGCCGTTTCTTGCCCAGCCACCCCAATGCGCTTTTCTCTCACTTACATTATCCACAGGAGGTTTAAAATCTTGCCAGTTTATTTGAATTTTTAAAATGATTTCCAGATTCAATCACTTCCTGTAGATGGTCTTTCAGCATTCACTTCCTGTAGGTCATCTCCCAGAAGCCTTCACTTCCTTGATGCAGATCAGAAGAGGGTGTGATAGGACGTGTTCACCGCTCTGGACCAAACCTCTCTCATTACAATGCTACTTTCCACCCACTTTCTTTATAACCTAAGTGTACAATCTCTTTTAGATCTCCCATCAGCTATGTAGTACAAGGGACTGTCTGATTTTATACAAATTGAATAGATTGTTAAACTGGATCCTCCTATTCCATAATTCTGGTAAATCTAAAGGAAATTGTACAGAGCAGGGGCGGACTGACCATTTGGAAACTCGGCACTGCCCGAGGGCCCGGGGTCAGTAGGGGGCCCCATGAGATGCCCCTGGTACCTTTTTCATAGGCTTTTTTGAGTTTTGGCTAGGACACAGGGGCCCCATGCTCCCCTATTGCTCAGGGGCCCCATGAGTTGTCAGTCCGCCCCTGGTACAGAGATTGTACAATCAGATTGCTTAGTATAAGACCATCTTTACAAAGTACATAGGAAGGAGTGGAAGGAGACACTCAGCTGTCAGGCTCCTTTCACATCTCTATATTGCAAACACTCACATTCCTGCTTGCATTACCTTTGGGTATTTTGGAGCGTTTTCACTCATCATGCATTGGGCAGCCCATTCACTTGAATGAGCTGCACTAAACGCAACAATCACCCCAGGGAAACTCCAGAACATTTTCTGGGGCAGAGCATGATGCATTACTGCATATTTTTGGTTCATTTTCCGCACTTGAGGTGCCTTTAACATGTCATGACAACACAAACATGATGCACATTTGCAGCGTGTTTCTGAAACGCATTGCATTTCTGCATTTTCTGTGCAGCTTGCCATGCTTTCGGAAACACACAGATGTGGATGGAGCCTCATTGTTCTTGTGTAAACAAACCAATTTCACCTTCAGGCCCCATTCATATCTAGTGTAGTGAGAGCGCATGTCTTTTGGCTCGTTTTCCCAGTGACATACATAGGGCAGCCCCTTATTTCAATGGGATGCGCTACATCCGCACGAAAATTCGGTCGATATTCACGCCATTAGTGGGGCCAGCCCATCGACCATTTTTCGCGGATCTTCTCATTTATTTTTATCGATCATGCTGGAAAATCCATGAAAAATGGCCGTTTTTCATGGACATTGGTGGCAGCCTCGGCAATGGGGCCGACTGATTTTTCGTGCATAAGTTTGGCCTGCATAAGTATGTAACTAGTACACTGCACTAAGAAGAGCGGGGGTATTCAACATAAACCAATTTGTACTTTGTACATGTACTTTTATTTTTATTTATTACAGGTACTTATATAGCGCCATCAATTCATGCAGCGCTTTACATATATCGTACATTCACATCAGTCCCTAACCCTCAAGGAGCTTACAATCTAATATAACATTAGTTGATTATATTTGTTTCCCATTTTTGCTTTTTAGCCACTTCCCAATCCCCAGGCAATTCAAGGCATTTGCTAAATTTGAATAATTGTCATTGCTCACATCCAACATCTACGTATTTATATTGTATATAATAATATTACATGCAGACATCTGTCATTAAAAGGAGAATGCGGAGCCCATGCAAATAGTCTTCTCTATACCATACACAATATTATTTATTAAATTAAGCAGTGTGTGTCTTTTTTTCTGCTGTTATTTTTTTTGAGCAGCAAGTTCTGTAAACAGCTTGTGCAAGATTGAGGAGGAGTGTCAGTGCACCTGCTTCTATTGTTTTCAATAACATCTTTCAGTCACCTTATAGGGATTGTGGAGCCCTGAGAATTAAATACATCTGCATGAATTATATTCTAAGAAGAGCTTTTCAGCAAGTTCTGGCCAAACATAAATAGTAATAAGAATTCAAAGGAAAAAGGTCCGTTGTAATTAATAATGACAGAAATTTTAAAGCCCTTTAGCAATTTTTAAAAATTTGAAAAGATAAGCTGATGTGCCACAAATAAGGTTGTATAGTTATTGTGACAAGTCCCATGCAACATTTGAGGCTTTTAGAATTAAAAATAAACAAAGATCAAGTATTGCTAGGAGAGGTTTGGCAGATTTCTGGCTGATGCCAAATGTTTACCTAAACCTGAACTACAAGCAAATGATTACAAAGATTAAGTATATACACACGGGCTGTTTTTCCTACTAGAAAAATTTGTATTCCCGTCCATTCAGTCCTGTGATTTACACAGCTCTGCCATACAGCACAGCCCTGCCCGGCTGGTCTCCTCCCCAAATTCCACGCTCTGACTGGAGAGTGGAGGGAGCTGATTTCTCGGTCATTCTGCCATATCCTCTTATCAGCATGGTTTTTGCACTGCAATATATGGATTGGCCCATTGTACAGCTTCTCCTTCCTCCTCTCTGAGCTCCTCACCACAGCGCCTGCAAGAAACCAACACTAAGTCAAAATCAGGTTCTTGAGGAGGTACTCAGGTACATTGAATGTGACTTGGTATACAGTTAGAATGTATTTATAATTACAGGGGTGCATTCGTTTTCGTCTTTTCTATTTGCCTGTAGTAAAGCTTTAAAAAAAGGACCAAAAGGTGCAAATTTTTAATAAAACAGAGTTTTAGGGTGGATGCACTAATTTGTATTGTGGTTACTAGATATATGCTTAATGTTCAGTTCAAACAGAAGTTCGGACTGAACCTTGGATTTTTGAGAATTCAACATTCATTTACCCTTTCAGAGAGAGCTGATTGGCACGTATAATAATGGAATTATTATTATTTATTATTAATATACAGGATATATATAGCGCCAACAGTTTACGCAGCGCTTTACATTATGGAGGGAGACAGTACATTAATATTATTACTATTATTATACAGGATTTATATAGCGCCAACAGTTTGCGCAGCTCTTTACAAAATGATATTGCCACCACTATTGCTCCAGCTGTCAAAGGTGCAAGCACTGCCTGTTTCTTAACAAGCAGTCACATCATCAGATCTATTTACTAATATGGCCAGGAATGTGAGCAAAGGAGCCAGCAATAGTTTAGAAAAGAAATGGAATGGGAGTTTTCACTATAATTCACACCAGGCACTTCAGGTCTGGTATGAATTTTAAGGGGGACTCCAAGCAAAAAAAAATAAAAATAACACAAAAAAAAGGCATGGATAACCCAAAATTATATGCCATATCCTGCAGGTCTGGTGTGGATTTTAGGAGGGAAATCCCACACATAGAACCAAGAAAAAAATGGATGAGGTCAATGCAAAATCCACACCAGATCGTTGTCTGATCATGCAGCCTGGCATGCCAGGAAAAAGAGAAACAAGCATGCCACCTCATTCCTGAACTACACCAAGGCACACACCTGTAACATGGTAGTATCTTGCTAGGGGAGCACTTTGTTCCTATGTTGATGAAGACAAGGCCCTTTTCCCACAACTCTGGCCCAGTGGTTATGGGGGTTTGTGGGCCAGGGCTTATTGGAATCCGGAAGCTCCCTTTAATGATACCATTCACAAAAATGTAAAGTGTAAACAAACACACAAACACAGTTTTTAACAAGTCCTTAAACAAACACAATGTACATCCATCACCAATCATGATGACCTGCCAAAATAAAAATAAAAAACACTGACTGCAGATACAGATCTAGTCCCATTGTTTCAAACCTGCTGAATGAATGATTCACTGGCTAACAGCTGATATAAAAAAGGAGCAGGGTCTCTTTAGTGATGTCATTGACTATATATGGACAAGACCATATGGAGATCACAGTAACTTCATTATGGGATGTACACTTCAAAGGCAGGGTTAGGGTATTCCCTAGATACAGTGAAGGAAATAAGTATTTGATCCCCTGCTGATTTTGAATGTTTGCCCACTCACAAAGAAATGATCAGTCTAAAAATCGAATGGTAGGTGTATTGTAACACTGAGAGACAGAATAGCAACAAAAAATTCAAAAAAAATGCATGTCTAACAAATGATGCACTGATTTGCATGTTCATGAGGGAAATAAGTATTTGATCCCCTTCACAAAACATGACTTAGTACTTGGTGGCAAATCCCTTGTTGGCAATCACAGAGGTCAGACGATTTTTAGACTGATCATTTCTTTGTGAGTGGGCAAACATTCAAAGTCAGCAGGGGATCAAATACTTTTTCCTTCACTGTATAATATTTGAAGAAATGTTGCCATTTTAATGTTGCACTTTCAGCAATACTAAAATTGCTGCTCCTGGCCAGACCAAATTTTTTAAAAATGTGTCTGATTTTACTGCATGTCCCCCAGGGCAGTGCCCAGCCCCCTCCAATGTTTTTTTACATTTGGCTTCTGTTGACTTCAATGGGATTCAGGTTTAACACCCAAACCAGCCCTGAACCAAACCCAGGTACATTTTGGCTCATCTTTAGTGGTTACATGCATAACGCCATTTGTTTTGAATGATTCCCCAGTGCACATATACTGTAAAAATGACTCCCCACTGTGCATGCTCAGTGCAGTATACTTCCCAGATGCCTGTAAGATGTGAGCATAGAAGAGAGGCGACAGAATAATGTAATAAAATTACATTATTAGTGATCGCCCAATGGCTAAAAAAAAGAAAGAAGAAACAAGGCTGAAAGAAGATCAGGAGGAAATGGCAGCAATTGAGAGATTAGCCAGAGCATGGATCTAGTATCGCTGGAGGAAGCCAAACTAGGTGTGCATGCCATAATATACAGTTAAATGTCCCTAACATTTTTTTTTTTATGAAGCAGATCACCAAGTCTTTCCTTAGCCCTCCCCAGTTGCATAGGTTTTCAGCCTGGAGTGCAGAATGTGATATCGTGTGCTCAGCCAATTTGTATACACATACTAGGGTCAATTCAGACAGGGGAAAACTAACTTATCAGCATGTACTCGGAGCTTGGAAGGAAATGGGAGTACCCAGAGGAAATCCACCTAAGCACAGGAAGAACATACAAACTCCAGTGTTCTGGTCAAAATTCCAAGCAAGGACCTTAGTGCAAAAAGGCATACGTACTATCCACTAACCCACTTTGCTGCCATACAAGGGTGTGAGAGAGCCATGATAGTCATTTGCACGGGTTCCCTAAAAAACCCCATGTTTCTTCGTTCTTTTAGTTATGTACCTTTAAAAAGGTGAATTTCCTCCAGGGATCTTCCTAACAAGAAACCCTAGGAGAGATAAATGTCAAGTTCCTTATGCAGCTAAATTTGGCCCCTGCAATTACAGCCTGGCATTCTGTCTTGACAACCCAAAAATAGCAAGGCTTTGTAAGTGCTGTTAAATATCTCTGTCCAATACTAGTCCATAATTCATATGTAACCAATAGTCCAATGACTTGAATCATGCAGCCTCCAAGGTAGGGAACAACAAGGAAAAACTAGTCGATATGGAGATATCAGGTGCAGGTGTCTAGTTTCCTAACTAATTTTGGTAAACCCTATTAATAGATTGTATTATGTCATTATTAAAGTAATGACAGGGCATTTGAGGAAATCTAAAGATGCTGTTTTACATTTTCAATGTGGGGGAAAAAAGTTGAAATCTGGGTTGGTATTATTTGCCTGAGATAGTCCAGCCATGCATGTAACAATAAATGAACATAAATTTAATGATTTTAAACAATTTTTCACTCAAAAGCAATCGTGCAACACAGCAAAGAAAATATGATTTAATCAAAGTCAAATGGATTTTCTGGCAGGATGGATCATCTCATTTTCTCTGAAAATGTTTAGCGCTAGATTGAAATGATTGTGTAGGGAAATTATTCATAGAATGAAACAATTGTTTAGAGCAATACATTTCTTGCAGATGACACCCATTGCTAAAAGATTTCTATCTTTACACGTATGGGCAGCATTAGACAGTGTTATCAATGCTTTGAGGGTTTCTTTGAGGATGTGCAGAATTAGCCAAGGAGGATATTTCAAGTACAGTATATGTCATGGTAAAAATAAAAACAAATCCTCTGTAGTACATTTTATACTTTTACCAATTACCAAGAGAAGAGATAAAAAAAGATACAAAGACATCACAACAGTGGTGTCTATCCTTAATTTTAAAGGTATAATGTTCCTTATCCAATCACCTGAGCAATTCTTTTTGGAAACTTTCAGTAGTGGTGATGTTTGCTATTATTTGTATTTAGCTTGTGTGCTTTTCTACCAGCCATGTGAGGCGCCACTTTGTCCAGGCTTACTTGAGGATTTCATGTCCTATCTAATCTGCACTACAATTGTTTTGTACACTACCTATCCATCTGAGGCATCATAAATATTTGGTAAGTTGCCCTTCATCAATTACTAAAAATGTCCTGTATGATGTATACCACATCTGATGTGTATTAAGTTGATATTTGTTCCATTTTTGATCTATGTATTTAAGATATTCAATCTGTTGGCATATTGTGTAATCAACATGAATCTGTTTTTGTAGGTGTTATATTCAATATCTTCTGAAGAAGCTTAAAACATGTTGAGAAATATTGCACCGCATATATGTCTCTGAAAAATTAATATCATTATTGTTGGCATACGTGAATGTATTTCTTTTAAATAGATTTTTTTATTGATTTGACAAGAACCATTGTAAATTTTAACTTATAGTGTTTTTCTACTGTTTGTGGCACCTTTAAAGTCCCATTTACCTTCCTCTTTCTATGTGAGGAATTTATTCTCCTCCTCTTTTTCTTTCTTTGAATCTTTTTTTCTCTCTTTTCTTAGTAATTTCTGACATTTGGGGATGTAATGCCGTTGAGCTATCCTCTGAACATAACTATTCTTGCTTCTATACTTTTACAAATGTTTATCATTCTAAAAACCTTGAAAATATAGAAAAATAGTTGTTGATCTGCCAGAAATGCACTCAGCTCCTGTTGTGGGCTGACAACACACAGCATTTTTGTGCAGAGTGTAGTCAGGCTTGCCCAGTTTTCTCTTGCCAACCTGCTCCAACCAACCTACTATTCCATCTCCACAATATAAAGGCTAATCATTTGGCATTTTCAAGATAAGAACTTTGAAGGATAAGAAAACTGGTCAAACAATTGTAGTATTTTGTTCAAAAATTTTTACTTTAGGATTTTCAAATGGATAGTGGGATCAAATTCAACCACAGTGATGAGAAAATTCAAAGGAGCACGATGGAAATTTTTTCTCAAACAAATGAATGGGAAAGTCTGTTTACTCCAAAACTGAATGTTAAAAGCAAGCCATCAAATGTACTGAGTAGAATTTTCATGTTCATACAAACATTTGTTTAAAAAAAATTTACTAATGTATGGCCAGCTTTATTCTTCCAGGACAACACTTTAAGATCACAGGACAGCTCTAAAGTTCTGGCATGATTAATAAGTATTTTTTGCACTTATTGAACAGATATGTTCAAATAAGAGTTACTTGTTATGTTTTACATACACTTTAATTAGGCAGATTTCCTGTACATTCATCTCCACTTTGGGTGTCCCACTGAGAGCTAATGTTTTCACTGTACTTTCTCAGGATGTACAAATATTTGCACTGTTTGCTTTCTAAAGTAAACCCATGTGGCCTATTGCAAATAAAGTCCAGGTATCCATGTTAGTGTAGCTGATGACCTGTCTAATATCCTGCTTGCAACTGTTTCCTGATTACATTTTGATGCACACTGTGTGCAGAATATGAATGTTCCAAGTTATTATTAGCTCACTGGGTCCAGAACTCTTTTCCCACCAATGATGCTAAGTGCTAACTGTTTGTTCTTGAATTTGTATGGGTGTTACACTATCGAAAATCATAATGGTTCTTAAATGTGGTGGGAGCATAAGTTTTCTATCCTACAGTCCTCCACACTTGGTCTGAACACTGTGTGGAAGAACCCATGGGAAGCTGTCAAATCATCACATCCTGGACAGTGCAATCAGCACCCACCCCGCAGTAGGTCAGTGATATCACACACCTCCCTTTCTCTTTGTGTATGTGCAGCTGCAAAGTGGGAAGTGCCCAGGCCATGGCTGATTGCGCCAGCCAGGATGTGATCAGGTGACAGCTTCCCACAGAATTTGCCAAACTGTGTTCAGACCAAGTTCAGAAAGAACCCAGTTCATCCCTACCTGTAATATAGAAAACTAATGCTCTCAGCACATCTAAGGGCCAGTAAGGTGCAATATATTCAATTTTTTTATTTGTTCTTCATGCTATCACCTGTTGCTGCTCTAGGAACACATATGTGCAACGGCAAAAGGTTGGGTTTTATTGCCCACACATTGTACATATGCATTGCTGGGCACCTGATGTTTCTGTGTTGAGAGTGCATTCAGTGTGCTTTCACAGCATATAGACAGCTCAGAGACAGCTGTTGGTGCCCACTAAAGATCATTAGCTGGCGGCACAAACTCCAAATCATATGACCACTGTGACAGAAGCCCCTGGGCATCCCCTGGGATGCTGGCTGGGTAGGATAGGGTTAACCTACAAATATGGTTTTGGATATAAGCAGGAACGTGTAACACTCAGGCAAATATAAGAACATACAGTTAGCAACATTGGTGGGAAATGAGTTCAGGACCCAAGGCACTGATAATAATTATGTTCATGCTGAGTTCAGACCAACCCCAACTCATCTTTACTTACAGGCTTTTTCACTTTCCCTTATCCCCTGCCAGGACACACTTTCTAACCTAGGATAACAATGCTCACTCACTGTACTATCTCTATAAAGGAGTAGCGTAGTCTCTGCTTATCCATAACATAGGTGGGAGTTCTGTAGTCCACATGGATAGCTGGGAACGAAAAATTATAAGAATACAGCACAAAGAGTACAGAAAGCACCAGAATTCTGGCAGTATTAACCACTTCCTGTCCGGACACTTTTACCCCCTTCCTGTCCAGGGCAATTTTCAGCTTTCAGCGCTATCACACTTTGAATGACAATTGCGCGGTCATGCAATACTGTACCCATATGAATTTTTTACCATTTTTTTGAGACAGATAAAGCTTTATTTTGGTGGTATTTATTCACCGCTGGGATTTTTATTTTTTTTACTATGTAAATGAAAAAGTCCAAAAATTTTGAAAAAAAGTGTTTTTTTTAATAAAATTTTGCAAATAAATAATATTTCATCCTAAATCTTGGCCAAAATTTATTCCGTTATTTTTTTAGTAAAAAAAAAAAAATCAAAATTAGTTTATAACCAAACATTATAATTTTTAAACATTTTTTTTTACATTTTTATTTTATTTTTTTTTATATTATTTTTTATTTTTATTTTTTATTTTTACATACTGTCACCCTAGCAGTACAGTGTCACCATGGTGACACTGTACTACTTGTGGGGGGTGATGAAGATTTTTTTTTTTTTTTTTACACTGATTGCTTTTACACCCATATAGGATGTAAAAGCAATCATTTCTCTTTCTCTCTGTCTGCATTCTTGCAGTCATTGAGAAATACTGAGTGAGCTGTGATTGGTCACAGCTTGTCACATGGTACAAGGCTGTTGTGAATAGCCTTGTACCATGTGACCTCTGTGATCATTCACAGATTTCACACGTAGTAAGCAATGATGTCACAAGTGACATCTTGTTTACTACTTTGCATGTGATCACTGATTCGCCAATCAGTGATCACATGACCGGGACCTCGTACAGAGGTCCCGTCCGACGATCGGTGTTTCACTGTGTCCGGAGGACACAGCGGACACCGGATCGCGGTGGTGCGCGCTCCTAGGGAGCGCGCACAGCTAGAAAAGGCGGGTGCCGTTTAGGAACGGCAACCCGACCTTGGACTGCCACCGCCCTGCCGTTTATAAACAGCAGGCGGACGGCAAGAGGTTAATAGGTATATTTTGCATCTATTGAACACATACAGTATAACAAAAATGAAGCCAGATTTTAATTATGAGCTTCTGTAAAGACAGTAGATTATAAACTTCATCGAAGAAAGGGGCCAATGCCGATTCTTCACTGTTTTCTGCAAAGCACTACAGAATACAGTATTTTGGTAATATGTAAATTAACCTCCCTAGCGGTATGATTATGTCCATATTTCTGTGCTGAAAGCGGTACTTTTTTTGCATGGAAAAATGTATTTTTGTTATTGTAGGCCTGTAATTTTTAGGAATAAAATCTTAAATCTGTCCAAACAAGAGTCTAGTAAACATCCCGGGTATGATAAAACTTGAAACACAAAATCATAAATTATAATTTAATAAATAACCATAAAAATAATAATATAATAGTAATAAATTTAATTCAATAATATAATCAAACCAAAAACACTGAAATTTGAAATATAGCGCCAAGTTCGCACATCGCTGAGCAAAGTCGCAAAATCGTTTTCAGTGTCTGATGACAAATTTCCCCACGAATCATTATCACTCAATTCTGCAAGTGGTTCTGATTTACTATCGCTGTTCTCTAGCTGCTCTAAAACCGCTTTTGACCAAAAGGGGCGCTTTTTGGACGCCATGGACTTTTCTAAGTTTCCAGGCAGAAAGAACAGTCAAAATGCAGGCAGGGCACAGGACAAAGCAGTAGAGTCAAAATGTATGTGAAATGGTTTGATACAGTAATGTTTTACTATGTCAAATTCATTTCTAAGAAAATGACAGTTTCTAAAAATGTTTAAATTTGCCGCCGTTCCGGCCTCCGTACATCCCGACGCTCGCAGGGACCGGAACACGGAAGCCAGATGCCGGCATCGGCCAGAGGAGATGGCCGGGGATGCTGCAGGGGACACATCGCGGGAGCGCAGGACAAGGTAAGCACTGCAGGGAATCCCTGAGCAACGCCGCATGGTAAGCCCGAGTGTAGCTCGGGGGTTACCGCTTTTGGTACTGAAACTTTACCCCGAGCTACACTCGGGAATACTGCCAGGGAGGTTAATAAAGCTAACAAAAATGAAAAGTAAAAAATTCCCAGCTCAGCTTACCAACCAGCCTGCAAACAAACCGAATTAGCCTGTTTAACAGTATGCGTTAAAAACAGGGGTTTAGTTAGCACACATTTGCAAATGCATGAGTAAGCTGCAGAGCCTTTTCACCCTGATATTCTGCAGATCTTCGTACTTAGTACTTTAACATATAATTCATATATCTTGGGAACAATAGAGTTATAAGAGGTCAATCAATTTCTTTTTCATAGGTCTATAATAAAGTAGAACTCTAGGCAAAAAACTATATACTCTACATACATAAAATATTCTTACTGTTTTACCTCTCAAAAGGTTTGTGATTTTGGCCAGCCATTCTTATGAAGCACTCTTCCTACTTCCAGTTGTTGCATTAGTGCTTCCTTGTCACTTGCTGGTAATGATGCTGATTCATTGTCCAATAAGAAGGCTAGAGGCAGAGAGTGACATAGGAAGCTGTACTGCTGAACACAAAAAATACACTTCTAAATTATTGACAAATATCTGTAAAGTGTGGATAAAGTGTGTAAACTGCAAGGTACAAAGTTATAAATTCCGTGGAGCCCATTCACACCAGAACACGGTGCAGGAAACCAGTCAATGCCCACAAACAAAGATATATGCCTAGGTTGATTTCCCCAGGAAGTAGACCAACGGTGCTCCAAAGCTCACAGTGTCTTCCTGGCACTTTAAACAGCATGAGAGTATAAGGCAACTCATTCACCTGATAAAAGTACTTTATTGATGAAGGGTACAGTATGCAAGTTGCAGCAGCTTATGCGTTTTGGTAAAAACCTTATTCATAAGGCTTTTTACTGAAACGCATAAGCTGCTGCAACTTGCACACTGTACCCATTATCAATAGAGTACTTTTATCTGGAAAACAAGTTGCTGGCTCTTCACTGTATACTCTCAATATTTCAATGTATTCCTAACAACACCCCAATCGCAGATCACAAACATAGTGTGTTTGCCTGCATCAGATTATCGCAGTACTATGCAATCGAGTTGCAGTACATTTTAAAAAGTAGTGCATGCTCTAATTTGGTGAGATCCAGTGTAATTTCAGCCCATTCAAATTAATGTGCTGAAAATTGCATCACACTGAGTCGTACAGGAACCTAACAAAAAGTGATATATATGGCAGTTTACCAGTTCTTAGATATGGTAGCTGCATTAGAGGTATTTTCTCACGCTTTTTCTCTTTATACTTACCAGGTGGTTCTGCCAGTAACACATTGCCTGTCCCTTCACAGCTACACTCATTTCTCCACTGTATTTATGGAGGGAGCCATAACTGGCAATGGACATTTTTATTACTTGGTTTAGATACATTTTAACATGCCGATCCTCAATCTCTTTCAGAGCTAACGTTGCTGCTAAGAATATGTAGCATGTGACACTACTTTATTTTTTTAAGCATCTGTTAGTGTTAGTGACCCCCACTAACACTGATAGTGTTTAGGCTGTACAGTCGACTGAACAGTAGACTGGCAGGAAAAAAAAATCCAATAGCCTACTATTATTTTGCTGATTGCAGAGATAAGCACTGCTGCTCAGTGTCAGAGAGGCCTACATACAGTAACTATGTACAGTTATAGAATGCTAGCATACACTCATCCCACTTTATTAGGTACACCTGTTCAATTGGTTGGTAACACAAATTGCTAATCAGCCAATCACATGCAGCAACTTTATTTGCATTCAGGCATCTAGACGTGGTGAAGGTGACTTGCTGAAGTTGAAACTTAGCATCAAAATCGTAGCGAAAGGGAATTTAAGTGACTTTGAACATGGCAGGGTTGTTGGTGCCACATGGACTGGTCTGAGTATTTCAAAAACTGCTGATCTACTGGGATTTTCATGCACAACCATCTCTAGGGTTTACAGGGAATGGTCCAAAAAAGAGAAAATATCCAGTGAGAGTCAGTTGTGTGGGCGAAAATTCCTTGTTGATGTCAGAGGTCAGAGGAGAATGGGCAGAGTGGTTTGAGATGATAGAAAGGCAACAATAACTCATGTCAACATAGAGCAAAATGTCTGAGGAATGTTTCCAACACCTTGTTGAACTTATGCCACAATGAATTCAGATAGTTCTGAAGGCAAAAGGGGGTCCAGTCTGGTACTAGCAAGGTGTACCTAATAAAGTGGCCAGTGAGAGTATAACAAAATGTGGAAGTACGAGTTTGGTATAGAGTTGCTTTCTAACACTTCAAAGTCCCCTAATGTTTATTAGCATCCTAAACTTAAAAAAGTGACTAAACATGAAAATCCTGTACACAAACATTTTGAATGGACCATATTTACTTATTGATTGTCTTTGCTCATGGAACTGAATATCCCAGAAATATTTCAGCAATTAACAAGTGTAACATAAATTTTCCTAATAAGCTTTCTTCCTCTAACATAGGTTTTATTTTTTGTAAATGCTCAGGTTACTTTATATGGTTTTTAGATTTTACAATAACTTATGTGGAAAGAGATTGAGACAAATCAAACTCAGATGGAAAGAGAGCAACTGTATCAGTCCTGCTGTTGTACATGCCTGTTCTTGTTGTGCCACTGTTACCAAATGAAACACCTTTGCTTTCAAGAGAGCTGCTAAGCTTGCTGCTGTTGCAAGCAAGCGTAAGAAGCTAAAATATATTTCTTTGCTGTATAATATTTATCCCTCTACTACTAATTAATGAATCTCCTTTAGTATTGCTCTACTACATATCTGCAATTATACCAGGTACTAAATTTCTGAATGTAACTCTACTAAACTGCAAAGATGAACTATTGCGCTCCCTTGCCCCCATTATACTATTGTGGCTCTTAATACCTAACCAGCACTGGATGTAAGAACCTCCAATAACATAAGAACTCCAATAACATATTCAGCCTCTTGTTGACATGGTTTCAACATGCAACTAATTAGCAGTTTGGAAGCAAAAAAAAAAAAAAAATAACACTATACTAGCATGTATAAAGTGCAGGCAAATGAGATCCCTGCACACACCTGCAATAAATTACATTGCCCACTGCTTTTATTAATGAAAGCTGAGTCACTCGGTACAGGAGAAACTCCAATACTACTAGGTAGGGTCAGAGGTTGACCCTCTAAATCGTTTTTTTAAGAGGCAAAGTCACTTTTAAAATATCAGTAAGTGAGTTTGCCTAGGCTTGGATGATGTTGTAAGTCTGCTGCAGGCAATTCTTGAGTGCAAGACAGGTGGCTGTGCCTTGGTTGAGATAATGTCATCAGTCTTCTGCAGGCAGTTCTGTAAATGGCCATAGGGAGAGAAGCAGCAGGCAGGGTGGTTGCTCTGTATGAGAGACACAAGTTAGTTGTTGAAGCACTTCCCAGCATCATTAAAGTTGTAAATTGTAAAGAACAAGCTTTGAGGTGTTTGTAGCTATATTAATGCACTTGTATCAAGAATAATTGAGTACTGCCCATGATATTTGTTTTATTTGTACTAACAACCAAATTTTCAGGACAAGCGTTGGGGGTGTTCTCCCTTCTTCAAGGTCCAAGCAGTACTCTTTGAGAAATGCTTGGACCTTGAAAAAGGGGGAACATCCAGAAAGCTTGTCCTGGAAATCTGGATGTTAGTGCAAATAAAAAGTATCACAAACGGTACTCAATTGTTCCTATGAAGCAGCCAGCATTCCAAGAGGTGGTATACACCTTTTAATATGAAGCTATGTGTAACTCAGCAATTTTTTCCTAGAGTTTTTCTTTAATTAGCTGTCTCTCAGTCCATTTCTTCAATATGTCCTTATCTCTACACTGCCATCTTTTCAAAGCACTAGATGCTCCCTGTAGAGTCCTATGTATGCTCCTGCTCCAAAAAAACAAATAAAAGGCAGGATATTTTAAAATTATTTATTTTTAATACAATTGACAGTTTTCTGTGTTTTTTTGGATAGCATTAGCAGCTCAGTGTTTGACTTCACTTTTAGCCTGGAATTCCAGCCAAAAAACTGCACACATCTATGTGAAACATTTATTTACTCATCTGATTTTGTTCTGTAAGAATTTCAGCCTTTAGCTAGAATTGAAGCCAGTGTCAGACAACATCCTGTTTCTGTGGACTCTGTAAAACATGGTAGCCACTTGATTCAACAATGAATGCCCTTCCATCCTTCCTTGATAACAGGAAATTGATTTCACCTGCTGTGAATGGATTTTTTACATTCATCTTCAAATAAGCAAACTGTAAACACTTTAATGGTACAAAATAATATATATAGTGTACATATGTTGAATTTGGTACCATTAAAGTCCTTATATTTAAATTTGGTTCATTTGAATATATATTCAAATGAACCAAATGTGTGTATGTGTATATATATATATATATATATATATATACGTACACACACACAGTGGTTGGACAAAATTATGGGAACACCAGGTAAAATAAGCAAATCGTTACCTAATATGGTGCTGGACTGCCTTTGGCTTCCAAGACAGCCTGAATTCTCCTCCTAGATAGCAACAAATAAAAGTCTTGGATGGTGCATAATGGAATCTGATATCACTCTTCATACACAAATCATTCCAGTTCTTGCACAATTGACCATAGTGGCTATATCATATTGACGCCTGGCGACTGCAGCGCCCAGGGAAGGTGCAAAACTTCATCTGCATGCTTGTCAAACCACAATTTGACAACATTAGTTGTGTGAATCAGAGCATTATTGCCTTGGTAAATTACACTGTCTTTGGGAATCAATGTTTGCGCCATGGTTGGCAAAAATTTGTATATAGTCGCTGGTAGTGACTCAACTTTTCAAGATGATGATGGGATCTGCAGAATACCAAGATATGGCTGCCCAAATCATGGTTGTGCTGCCACCATGCTTTACTGTTGCCACAAAACAGTACTGGTTGTAAGCTTGGGACAGTGTTTGCCACATGTAAGCACATCCTGTGGTTGGGAACAGTGTGAAGCTTGATTCATTGGGCCATATTAGAGTCTTCTACTAGAGACTGTAGTCAGTTTTGCAGCGGTTGTTTTCCTTTTCCGGATCACAATCCTGCACAATGTCCTCTTGTCTCTTTCGGTCAATTAACCATTTTTCTCGGAAACTGTATACGCTGTCATAACCTTTGATACTGTACCTCACGACACAGCAAATAAATTGGCAACTTCAGTCACAGAGGCACCAGCTAAGCGAGCACCAACAATTTGCCCTCATTGAAGCTCAGTAAGCTCTGACATGACTCTGTATTACTAGCAGCACATGCAGTGAATGACAAAAGTGAGGCTTCCCACATGTTAGCTAGGTGTCTCATCACACAGTGGAAGAAAATTAATGTTACATTACTTCCTCTTTCACCTCAAAACATGTTGTCACTTTCACACCTGCAAATCATATAATGTTTCTATTTTTTTGTCGAACCCCTATATATTTACTCCATGTTTTTATACATTGTCAAGAACCTTAGCAAATACATCCTTAATCACCCTACACATCAACAGCTCATCACCATAAAATATTAATATAGAGTTAAACAAAATGCTGGGGTTGATTTACTAAAGGCAGATAGACTGTGCACTTTGCAAGTGTATTTGCATTAATTTTCCCCAGAGCTTACTAAATGTGGAGAAGCACTGTTGATTTCCAACATCCAATTATGTGCAAGCAAAAATGCTGTTTTTTTTCTTGCACCTGATTTACTATTTTTTACAAAGTGAAGTTTTACCACATTCACTAAGCCTGGGGAAAATGAATGCAACTATATAGTCTATTTGCCTTTAGTGATTCAATTCCAATGAGTTCTGTACAATATTTCCTGTTCATAGAAGGCTGTATTATGTTATTATATGTTGATGGGGGGAATATCATGTGACAGTTGTGTGAGCCAAACACAGCTTTCACATGATAGAGAAGACATGCCATCTCTTTATTTATTTAAATGGCCAGGTACGGGAGGTAGGACAGGTAAGAGGCATAAAGGGGCTAACACACAAAGTGATCCTGTGCTGACAGGGTCACTTTAACAGTGATTTTTAATACAAATTTGCACATACTAACAAACATAAGATAAAGTGTTCCTGGCACAAAACCTGAGGGATAATAACAGAAAGAAAAAGATGGATATATAGTACAACACCTCTATCTCCCAAGGCAGTTACACGCACACCTGGTACAAGACAAAAAAATATCAAGAGCTGTTTGGTTGTAAAATGTGCAGGTATCTACAAAATCTGTAATTATGTTATTTTGGTCTTTAGTATTGTCTATGGGCTGATTTATAATGATTCTGCAAAGATATTGCTTTGTTTACCCATGTGTTAATATAACAATATGTTTCTAAGTGGACCCATACCTTTACAGGAATATAGACTTGCATTAATGTGATTTGATATTATTTGATCCGCATATGGTATTTGTCTGGATACATCTCCAGCAGCTCTGTGCATCTGCTGTGATCCACTTCCATTTGCTATGCACAGTTAGATTTTCTGTAGGATGCTGCATCTGCTGTTGTAAAGACTGCACTTTTCAAAACTGTGTTCTAAGATTAGATCTATTATAATCCCAGTAGGTGGCTAGGAAGTTGCTGCAACATTTTGCTGAACCATACTTACAGCCTGAAATCTGTGTCTAATAATATATGTGCTCTGTCAGCAGTTGGCTCTTATAAATTATTAACAAAGCTCTCCTTAGAACTACAAAATACAGCATGCGTTACCAGCCGAAGGCATAGATTGGTTCATAGTAGTTGAATGTATATTTACTTCCCAACATTAGAACTTGAGAATTTAAGTCATCCTTAAGGGGAGTGAAAATGCAACAACTGCAACATGCTACAGCAAAAAGTGTGAAAGGCTACACTGTGCTTAATATTGGATGGGGCCTAAAGGGGCATAGTGTGGGTGTGATTTATACATGGCAGGGTAAAGACGCTCTTTCTTAGAGCCCCCAGCCAGTGGATCCCTTGCAGCCTTACCATACCAAAATGCCACACATTGTCGGTACCCGCCAGCACCTCAGATGCCCAGGAAACCGGATCACCATCCCACCACCACTGGCTGTAGCATGGATGGTTACCTGAAGCTGCAACAACTGGCAGCTTCTACTCCAGCACTCCCCAACATGGTGCCAGGCCCACCATGGTGCTCCCAACACAGGAAAGGATGCTGTCGCTTACAGACCTTCCCAGCATCTGGTGGATGATTTCACCATGCCACCATTATTTACTCTCAGCTACCTCTCCCCCTGTCTCCCCTAAATTGTGCTTTAGCACAGCAGCTACAGATGAGTAGAGACCGGATCCACCGCTGCAGTAATCAGTGAGTAACCCAGACATTGCTTCCCAACCATCTGGGCTTTCATTTAGAGAGGACATTGAGCATAAATTATGGGCATTGCTGTAACATTTGCCCACAAGAACAGATTTTGAGTCCCTTGCAACCAGAATGGAAGCGGCCATGAGGGGTGAAATACAGAGCCTTAAACAAGAGGTAACCTACTTGGACTTTAGGGTTGCTGGGCTGGAACAGGAGCAGGGCAAAGTATCTCAAACCATTAAAACCTTTCAATCTTCCAACACTGAGCTTACTGATCAAGTCATCCCGCTGCAGTTTCTCCTAGATGGCCTAGATAACTACAGATACAGACAGAATATGTGGTTGAGAGTTGTCCCAGAATCCAATCAGAGTTACGCTCAACAGTTACCACCATCTTTAACCGCTATCTAGATTGCCTGCTTGATACAGACATACAGTAGTTATCGACCGGGTTCATAGAACCTTAGGACTTCAGTCCTCCTTGTCTGACAGGCCCAGGGATGTTCTCTACTGTTTACACTCATTTAAGCTCAAAGAGGAAATTCTGCGGTGGGCTTGGCACGTGGGTGTTCTGAGATTTGATGGTACAGCTATTCACTGTCTTACAGATATTGCAAGGAAAACTATGATGCGGAGGACACTTAAACCACTTCTAGATGGCTTCTGGGAGAAAGGATTTAACTACCAGTAGGAACATCTGTTCCATCTCGTTGTCCTTAAGGGTCCAAATACCTTTCCTTTACGCCATCCTTCGGAGCTACCGAATGTTTACCTTTGCAGAAATGGACCCAATCCATGTACCCAACTGGCTCTTTCTATCCATACCCCAGAACTTGTAAATCTGGGTCCCCCGGCAGACCACAAAGAACAACCATCGGACTCAAAAAAGTCCATCTCAGGCTCACCTAGCACCAGGCCCTTGAGGTCTTTTGCTGGCTGCAAATGTTGACCATTGAACCCTCCTACATATTATGTGAGACTGCTTGTTGTTTAGCAAATCGATAACATGTGTTGACCCTGAGGGGCTTCCCAGTCCCCTTCAATGAATATGTTGGTCCTGTAAGGGGGTCCTGCAAGCAGCCCCAGTGACTGGACTTTCCTGTTTTGACCTTTTTTTTTCCTCCATCACTGCCTGGCCATCCTCTGGTTTCCCGGTGGGCTATCACAGCCAAGGCCCATCCCACACCCTGCTGCACGGTCTTGGGACAGACATGGGAGCTCCGAGGATTTCAGATGCTGGGGACAGTTTGCACACCTGACCCGAATCTAGCGCACCAGATGGCTGCTAATGTTGGCCTTTGTATTTGACTGGGTATATATATATTAAGTTCATATGTTTTACTTTGTTTTCCAAAGGGTTATTTGAATTTACTGCATTTCTCTTTAATAGTTATACCGGTATACCAGAACATGGTTACTGCTTGATTGTGCCTTTCCTCCTCCCATACAAGGCATACTCTGGTGGCAGTAGTTCTCCTTTAAGGAACTTCTCTCTGTAAGTGGACTTCTTATTTCCTTCTCCCTTCCTACTGTTTTCCTCTCCTCCTACTCTTTATCATCTTTTCTGCCCCGCCCCCTTTTCTTTCTTCCCCTACACCCTTCCTGCTTCACTCCCCCTTCCTGCATCTCCTTCCCCTTGTTTGGGGAGTAGGTGACTTCAGCTGCTCTACCTTTAGTAATATGATTGCTAAACTCCTTTTGTGGAATATAAGGGGTTGAATTTCTCTGAGAAGCATATCAGCAGTCTAGCTGAACTCTGGAGACACAGGGTATGTATAGCCTTCCTCCAGGGCAGACAGGGTCCCAAAACTCACCAACAAACATTTCCTAATGGCCTACCATTGTCCATCCTCTTCCTCCAAATCTAAAGGGGCAAGTATTCTCACCCTTCCCTGGCAATTCATCGATGAACACGAAATCAAGAAGGCAGGTTCCTGATCCTTAAGGGGACACTTGACTCTCAAACATTTAGCCTTGCGAACATTTATGTTTCCAATAAAAACCAACTCCCAGTCCTGGAGGCCTTGATTACCTTGGAATCTTTCCTTGAGGGCATCCTTATTTTAGGGGGGGGGGCTTTAACTTAACCCTAGATCCCTCAAGGGATTCCTCTGTGAACTTGTCCTCATTGTCCCAAGGAGTTTGGCTCTGCCTTAAGGACCTTTTACATGCTCATCAACTAGTCAATATTTGGAGAGTCATACACCCACATAAACATGATTACACTTTCTATTCTGCTACACATGGTTCCTACTCCAGAATTTACTTTTTCATACTGAAGCAATCGGCAATTCCTATGGTCTCTAAGATGAATATTGACCAAATTATGCTCTCTCGCCATGCCCCAGTTTTCCTGGAACTTGTTCAATCAACTTCACCCCCATGACACCTATATGGCGGCTCAACAAAACACTTCTTAAGGACTCCAGCACATCCACAGAGGTTCTTAGAGAACTCATTTCCTAATTTGCTACGAATACAGTTACTGCAATCAATCCTTTCTCTGTGTGGTCTGCTCACAAATGTTACATTAGGGGGATTCTACTAAAACATGGCCATGGAGCCAAACAAAGGCTTACCAAAACTTTATCTGACCTCTTACTAAGACTTCATGTATTGGAAAGGCAACATAAAGACCAGCCTGACCGTACAACTGAGGTAGAGTTGGTCCAGCTTTGGGAAGTCGTCAGGAAACACTCTTTGTATGAAGGAAAGCTTATGTTGCTCAAAACCCACTCTTTTTATAAATACGGCAACAAATGTGGCTGCCTAGTAACCAATGCGTGGCGTCAAAAACGCTCTCAATCTTATATCCTGGCCCTGCTTACTCCATCCGGAACCAATGTTCACACTTAACCAGACCTGGCGGAAGCTTTTCGTGATTTTTACCTTAAGCTTTCTAATATAGACTCTACCTCTTACTCTGGTCTGACACTTCCCTCCATTGTGATCATCTAGAATTACCTGTGTGAGGCTAATCTATGTGCTCTCACAACTAAAGACCAGGAGGAGCTCTCCCAGCCTCTTACCATAAAAGAATTTTCATTGTCCATAGCTGACACCTAAACTGGGAAAGCTCCCAGTTTCACTCCTCTACTATAAAACATACCAGAACCCCTTAGCACCCAACTTTATCATGTCCTTTAACGCTGTCCTGGATGGGCACAGTATCCCTCCAGACATGTTGTGTTCCTGCATTTCTGTGATCCCAAAATTGGGAAAAGACCCATTGCTGTATTTCAGTTACCGACCTATATCTCTTCTAAATTGTGACATGAAACTCTTTATTAAATTCTTAGCCTCCAGATTGAATGCACTGATGCAATGCCTAATCACGGTAAACCAAGTCGATTTTATCCAGAGGAGGCAGGCAAGAGACAATACCATTTGGACATTAAATGTTATAGAGAAAGCAAAGAGATCCCACATCCCCCTTCTACTCCTGTCCACTGACACTGAAAAGGTGTTTGACAGGTTAGATTGGAGGTTTCTTCAAGAGACACTTCGATCTGTCAGGATGCTGACATCCATCCTGGCCTGGATCTTGGCTTTGTACATTAATCCTACCGCTACGGTTCAGGTGAATGGATTTGATTCTAACCCTTCGCAATTTCAAATGGCATCAGGCAGGACTTCCCCCTTTCACCCCTGGTATTTGTTCTCTCTCTAGAGCCTTTCTTTCGCCATATAAACAATAATCCAAATATTAAAGATGTTCAGGCAGACAAATACCAACACAAAATGGTGACTTATGCAGATGACCTCTTATTTTATATTGCTGAACCTCTAACATCTTTACCTTCATTGCTGCAAAAGATGAAGCAATTTGGCACTCTAAGTTTAAAGTTACCTCCAAAAATCAGAGGCTCTGAATGTCTCTGTACAGATTCCACCTTGAAGAGCCTTCGCCCCTTCTTCCCATTCAAATGGGCTACTCGTATGATACAATATTTGAGCATGAAAATCCACACAATACTGAATGACATTTTCCTTTGAATGTTCAGCCTTTTCTGACAATGCTAACTGCCGACCTTAAGAAATTAGACTCTCTTGCTCTCTCTTGATTCTGCTGTAACTTACTTGAGGTGTATGCAATGCCAAGACTCTTGTACTTGTTACTTACCTGTCAAATTACCCTAGACCTTTTTTCATGCTGTACTTGTGCTTCCATGTATTTTCCTTGCCTAGTTTTCCTTCTCCTATGATGCTGATCATTGGACACCCAGGATTCCTTCTGGGGCTTATGGACCCAATCTTTACAATGCAGGCCCAAAAGGGGCTTTTATGTGCCTTCCATTTTCTGCAGCCAACAGGCTGGATTGCCATTAGCATTCTGTTAGCTGGATGGACACTAGATCAATGGAGAGCTATCCAACTTTCAGACTTCCTGTGTTCCATGACCAAACCTGCGCTCTTCCCTCTGCAATTTCACTTCTTTGAGGAGCTCTGCTATAGCAAGGGCCCAAACTGTAGATCCCTTTTGACATGTTACAAAACTCTGTTAGACCTTCACGTCACTGCTGACCTACCTTTCTTGGTGAAATGAGAGAGAGTCTTGCAAACTAGTTGCACAGAATCCTAGAAGGAATGCATACCTTTTTTTGCGCAGAATTCCTCCTTTTGTTGTAAATATTAAGAATCTTCCTACAAAATTACCACGTGATGGTAAAGAACCCAATCAGGCTTGACCAAACTATTCCCCAATCAATCTGACAATTGCTGGCACTGCCAACTACACTCAGGCAACAGCCTTCATATTTTCTGGGAATTCCCCAGACTTCAGATTTTCTGGCACCTGGTCTTTCCACTCATTCACACATTTACAGACATATCCCTGTGTAACAACCCCGCTGCAGTCCTACTTAATCTCACCCCTATGTTAAAAAAGCACTATCATAAATCTCTTAAACATCTTTTAATTGTAGCGTAGGCGTGCATACCGAGCCAATGGAAGCAACAGTCTTCCCTACCGTGACCCAATGACAGAGTTAATGACATTGAACAGATGGAAGCCCTGACTATTTCTATTTGGGACAAATCGGAGGAACATAAGACCAGGTGGTTTTATTAGGACCTTTTCTTCTTCTCAAATGAATATCTCCAATACACATAGCTTTTTCATCTTTTTGTGCTTAACACCTTGAGATTCCTTCTTCATGCCAGGTACTGCTGTTCCCTACTCTCTGGGGGAACTCCTCCTTGCCTAAGACCTACCCCTCTCCCCCTTCCTTCCCCCACCCACCCCTTTTTATTTTTTCTCCTTCCCTCTCTCCCCTCTCTCTTTTGTAATAATATACTAAAACCTGGTATGCTCAAACCCTAGTTGAACGACCTGCATCAGACTTCCCCCACTTACCGGGAACTTCTTTCGGAAATTGGAGGGACTCTCTTCCGTTGCAGTGGGAGCTCTTACGTAACCTGTCCAGAGAGATACCCCCAATCATTCTACACTTGCCATACTGCAACTGGGCTCCAGGTCCACATATGATTCATTTTCTGATAACTGCCCAAGCGATCATATTTTATACACATTGATGGTACAAATACTACTTTGTATAGCTTATCTGTTCTGTGAAGTAATCATTTCATTGTATATGTCGCATGGGAATGGGTATATATCAGCAAGTTGTTAGACAGACTTCTGTCATACGATCATGTTGGCAAAAAAATTTGCATTTGATCAGCACATGCAGCCAATTGACGCAATGCTGATCTGTGTATTTTGATGGGGGGGGAATCCCCACTAACAGAATACAATAGCAAGGTGGGGAAGATTCCTGCATCCACTTGTGTGGATACGGACATTTTAGAGATTGTTTTTTTTTCAGTTCTACCAGCTGGTTGGACGGAAAAAAAAAAGAAAACTCAACATGTATACCCAGCTTTAGATGCAATAGCAGATTTATGTACACTAAACAAATTGAAGCCAAGCTCCAGCTCACACTGTATAAGCACAGTTTTTTTTTCTTTTGGGCTAAATGTTTTACATATATAAATAAAAGCTGAGCAATGTAAGTATCCCTGTCAATGGTAAATGGTTTGTTTGAACCCTCTAGCTGTCACATCTGTAAGACAGCTTGTTCTGTTAAAAAACAACAGACTTACTGGAATAATCAACAGGTGAAATAAAAGAAAGAAGGCCTAAAAAAGAAAACTAGTGTGGTCATCACATTTAATAATTGGTAAGCTGCAATATAACAAATGTTTACTTTTGGATTTAATAGTGCTTTAAGAACAACTTAATTTAAGTTGTAAACTATATGGTAATCAGCAACTGTTGAGATGATAAAGTGTATGTAATATACAACACAGCTTACTTAGTACAAAATAATTTACAATACGTAAAATAGTCAGGAGGTCAGGGTTATGTAATATACAACATAACGCATAGAGTACAGCTTTCAGGTGTTATAGTGCCTTTTATTTTGCTGGTCAGATGGCAGAAAAAAATTTCCTGGTGACAGTGTGATGAAAAATGCCCCAGTGTTAGTGGTCAGTGGGAGACAATGCCCTCGTAAGAGTGGTTAGTGGGAGAAAAAATGTCCCAGTGTGATAATATCTGGCTGATAACAGTTTGTACACAATTTATTGCCCTTGTTCAATTGACTTGTACCATTTTCCTTTAGATTTACCAAAACCATGCAATATGAGATCAAACCTAAACACTTTCAATCTGTATGCAATCAGGCAGGCCCTTGCACTACATAGTTGAAGGTAAAAAAAATGGAGTGTAAAAAATTGTATAATGTATGGCCTGCCTAAAGCCGGCTATAGATGGAGCGATTTTCTTTCCTGTAAGCAAGGGTTTAGAGGAATCCGTGCAGCCATTGTGTTCTCCTGGTGGGGGGAGCTATCCCAGATGGGAGAATACAGTGATTATTGATAGCGGCTATAATAGCCTCTAGCAATAATCGCATGTAAAATCCAACAGGCTGGTCGATCAATCAGTTCACATATATTCAGCCTGCCTTTTTATGGTTCGAATCTCATCCGGGCCCTGCTGAACTAGCAGAGATTTGAACCACCTATGGCCAGCTTAAGTTTTCAGGAGCTTAATCAAAGTATGCACAAACACCTGCAGGTGCCCTGCAATCTACTTCAAAAATCAGTTTAACAAAGGTCAGTAGATTTAGTTTATTGCTGTTTAGTCGTATTCAGGTGTCAGGGAGATGTAATTTGTTCTGGAGTATGAGAAGAAGATGGATCATCATGGGACATATACTTTGTGAGATATCATTTGAGGACATTGTGGACTTCTTACTTATTCACAAAGGGGGATATCTAGGAACCCCTTAATCTAAAGGAGGCTTCAAGATTCTGATAAATTCCTCCTGCAGATCCCACATGCACGAGGCCAGGAATGTGGGGAAGAGGGTTTTTCCCCCATCGACATAAAGGCCCTTGTCTCCACTGTATGTTTTGGGAAGGCTCCTTGCCCTTCCAATTCCTGGCCAGCCAGGCTGCATGCTCAGATAAGGGTCTGGTATGTATTTTAAGGGGGACCTAATGCCTTTTGTTTGTTTTTGTTTGCTTCTTTCCTATGGTACTCGTGAAAATGCATGCCAGACCCTTATCCAATAGGAGTCTAGTATGCATTTTAAGGGTTTGACCCACACCTTTTTTTGTTATTTTTCATGGGGTAGACTCTTTCTTCTATTTCATGGCCAGCCAGGCTGCATGCTTAGATAAGGGTCTGGTACAGGTTTTGGTCTCCATTCCATTTTTTTTCTGAATGTGTCTAGTGAGCATAGCCTCCACTCCTAAACCATACCAGGCCACTTTCCCTGTAGAAAAAAACAAACCAAAAAAAAGACAATGGATCCCTCTTAACATCCATACCAGACCCTTATCCTAAGTAAGGATTATATAGCATCTTTTCTTGATAAAACTCTGTCGTGAATGACAAGCTAGGACTTGACTTTGGGTGGCTAAGTGGATATGCAGCTGGCTAAAGGATAAATACCAGAGTGTGGTTGTAAATGGGGTTTATTCAGAACAGAGACCAATCACTAGTGGTGTACCACAAGGCTCTGTACTAGGTTCTGTTCTACCTAATCTATCTGTAAATTATATAACTAAAGATTTGGTTGGTAGGGTAAGTCTTTTTGCTGATCACACAAAGGTGTGCAATAGGTTGATATACCTGGAGGTGCATGATTTGGCATTGCTGGAAGATTGGTCAAAGCAGTAGAATCTACAGTTCAGTTATTCTCAATGTAAAATAATGCACCTAGGGAAAAATAATCCCTTGATAGAGTACAATATTGGGGGTACAGTGTTGACCAGCACTACAGATGTAAAAGATTTGGGAGTACTTATTTCAGATGCTTGCGAAATGAGAAAACAATGTGGCCATGCAGTGGGAAAAGCAAATAGAATTCTAAGATGCATCACTAAAGGGGTCACCAGCAGGAGGAACCAGGTCCTGACTACCCTATATAGATCTTTAGTGCAACCTCATTTAAAATACTGTGTCCAGTTCTGAAGATATCACTTACCAAAAGAGACAGGCAACAAAAGTGGTGAAAAGACTGAGGGACAAAACATATTAAGATAGACTTCAGGAACTTAATATGTACAGTCTAGGGGAAAGATCGAAAGGGGAGAAATGATTGAAACTTTTAAATACATCAAGGGGGTAAATGAAGTCCAAGAGGGCAATAAGCCAAGATCAAGAACACAGAGACATGATTTGAAACTATCAGGAAGAAAGTTCAAACTAACTTTAGAATGTATAATTGTACTAAAAGAGTAGTTAACACTTGGAATATAGTTTCAGCAGAGGTAGTGAGTCAGTCAACAGTAAGTGGATTTAAACATGCTTGGGACAATCATATACTGTATCTATAAAAAAAAAATCAAAAAGCCACTTGGTCTTTTCTCTGTAGTCACTTTTCTATGTTTCTGATCTAGGTCAGGGTTAGAGTTGGGGTCAATGTGGGGGTAAAAGGTCAGAGTCAAAGGTCAGGGTACGCACTGTATATTTTATGTAGGATTAAAATAAAGCATTTTTTAATTTAGTATTTCAGTGTCAGTGTGTTTAGTTGCACAAAATGCACACTATTGTTTCCTAACATATAACATACACATATGTGGTATTGCTGCAATTGTCAGGAGAAGGAACATTTATTTTGGGTTGTTATTTGATGGTAGAATATAGTAATAGCAATAAAAATACAGCTTAATAAAAAAAATACATTTTGTACTATTTTGTGCCAGTTTTATGTTAATAATAAAAATAAAAAATAAAAACAGGGGAGAGATATTGGCATTTACCCTCAAATGAAAAATCAATTTGTCCTGAAAAAAACAAGGTATTATTCACCTGGATACACTAAGTATAAATATGGTGTGAGATCTCTTCCAAAAATAAATACCAGACTCTTATTTTTGTTGAAGGTTTCGCATAAATTTTAAAGGAAGACCCCAACAAATACACATACCAGATTAATCATGCAGTCTAACTGGCTAGGAAAGGGAGGGCGCCTCTCCTCCTAAACCTTCCTTGATAAAATCCACCCTTCTGAAACCTCCCAAAGTAAAATTGCTTTGCAAGGAGATTTAAAACTATAGCTGTTTCTAAAAAAAGAAGTACTGGCTTCCATTATTTCTTTCAAGAAGCACAGGTAAAATCTTTGTGCCTAACCACTGCCTCTTACGATAGCTGGGTGCTCAAAATTCCCTCAAACTAATTTATGAAAGGTCCACTTTGAATAGTGACAGCGATGGAAAATGCCTAGACAATGCCCATCAGCTATTATCAGTTAATACTTTTCTTGGGGACAGGGTGATTTACACGCAAGAGATTGTGGGAGACATGGGCTGAACACTGTCACCCCATTCTACAAAGCATTGCAACCAAGGATATCAGTATCATCAGATGTTATTTTCACGAAAACTAGTGATTAAAATGAAAATAGACTTTATCATGATAGATATAGATATTAGATATTATCATGTTGATGCTTAGAAATTTTAGTGATTGGTGTTACATTTTTTAAAAGAAAAGGTTTGTGTTCAATCAACTCCCCGCAAAGTCCATCATTATGTGGAAAATGTTTTAGATATTTTTGTTTGTACTTTTTTTTTTTTCATTATAATGCATTGTAGTCATGTGACAGCAATGCCCCGCCATTCATGTAGCTAGGGCAGCTGGTGAGCACTTTCCTCCTGTTCCTCCAGTCTGAGCACTCTTATGAATGAGGATAATTGTGCTTCTTCATTTATGAGAAAACATATGACATCACAGATGGATATTGGCTGTGCAGGATATGGGCACATTTCTCCATACATTTTGCAGAGTCTGTCAACTGTGGACCGTGCACTTTCTGCCAAGGAACTTTTACTGCCATTTACTAGACAACACAACGGTTTCTACAATGAAAGCTAGATTGTCATCCCCCCAGCCACTTCCCCCTCCTCCTTCCAACTTGACATCCCTCACTACCTTCTTTGTCTTACTTTTCTAGCTATACTTCTATTTTTCTTCATTACTGCCTGCTACTTTTTGTGTACAAGAATTAATGTGTATGTCACTGCCAGTTGGTAATGATAGTCTCACATCTACTTGCCCCTGAGATGTAAAAAAAAATCATTGTCACAAATACTCTGTTCAATGTACATGGCAATTTGCTCCTATGACCCTTATAGTGCTTATGTGTTTGAAATATTCAATAAAAATATTGAGCAAGAAAAAAATTGTGGTGGTGGGTAGAAACATGTTAATGTGCGACTGCCTAAGGAAGAGGACTGTTTTTAACAGTTTTTCAATATATGTGATTCAATAGGGAAATATTGACCACATAATCCAAGCTTCTGAGAACCTCTCCTTATGCTATAATTACACAAGAAGGTGGAGGAGGAGGTGGAGAAGGAAGAAGAGTTGAAGGAGGAAGGGGAGGAGGATTCGAGGGAGAAGGAGCTGGAGGACTGGAGGAAGGGGGCTATTTTCAACAGTTCTTCACTATATGTGATTCAATAGAGCAATATTCTCCACGTAAAAACCCTACAACCCATTAGACATGGAAAGTGTACTTTCCTTGGTGTGACTCTCAGGAGTTTCACTCCAGGAGATTCTCTATGGGACTATCCTCTTCTCCTTGCAGCTGCGTCTGGACCAGTGTTTGTCTGCCAGCACTATCAAAGGTCAAGTTTCTCTCCAGCCTAAGGATGCTGGGCGCTTGGAAGGAAAAGTAGAGGAATTGCCGATATGCTTGGCATCAGCTGTGTGTAGCCCAATGACCTTACCAATATAAAAAAAATTACAGGAAAATTAATAAATAAAAAATATAAATATAGTGGACAATGCAAATTGATTTACATTTTTTTCTCATAAGTCTAGTAACAATACTTCACATGACTTAATTATGATGTCATAAAAACTAAATATGTAGACAAAACTTTAGCAGTTATTTTAGTAATTTTGCATTTTAACATCAAAACAAGTTCTTATTGTTAGATTTTGTGGCCTTTTGCATTTGCCAAAACACACTCCTGTATTCATACTGTATGTTTTGATATATTAACCATAATGATGTAAAGATATCTAGAGTCAAATAGTTGTTTAATCTGAACCATTCCAAATGGTTGGAATTATTGGGCACTTTACTACTGAATGGACTCTGCACATTATGCACTGGATATACATGTTGGGTGCAAATGATCAGAACCCTTGATATATGTGTACGCAGGTGCAGTCTAGTTTCTCCATTATAGGTGGCGCTCATCTGGAGCAGCAGTGCAGCAGAAGGGGCAAGTCAAGAGAAGCTTAGTTTCTCTATGAATCCCATGTTTTTCTGAAGCAGCATCTAATTGGCTATGCTGCATCCAGGTGACCCTGGCAACCATCTTGGGCCATGCAGAGTCTTTTTAAGTCCCTGCCCCCAGGTTTTGGTGTGCATTTGTGAAGTGGCTAGTTTAGGGAGAGCATACCCATCTGTCAGGGATAGCGCTAGCGGCAGTGACAGGTTCTGGAGGAGTAGGGAAAGCTCAGGGCCTACACCTGCACTTCAGCAAGCTCCCCTTTGGGTTGGACCAGCCAGACTGCATTCCACTCCCCTTGGCAAGCACTGTTTTCATTTTGGGGCCTACTATTGCTGACTCTCCTCTTCATTGACTGTAAGTCCCTGCTTGGGTGAGCTCCCTTGCCGGGTTTTTGTACTGTTTGCAAGTTCTTCAATGCATTGATTACTGCACTCAGGGCCTCTGTGTGTTCGCTGCTGCCGCACCACACTGCACCCATCCAACATATGGGTACCTTTAGAGGGCTAGGAATGTGTGTTAGTGTGTGTAGATGTTTGTGTTTGTCTTTACCTGTTATGCAGACACGCCACTACAAAAATAAAGCTGTTTTATTTTGGTGGTTAAACAAAAATAAATGGGCATTTTTGACCTGAATTTACAGTATGAGGATGTAATCTAAGCTGATTAGAACTGCTTCTATTGCCAGTGTGACATTGCCAGGGAAATATGGAGCTCATAAATATGCTGTTAGTCTTAAAATGACATAACTAAGAATAGATGCACAAGGCAAATACTCCAATGTCTGTTCTAGGAAGCAAGGACACAAACTCAGTGGTTGTCCTTTACGTGGAATTTAAAGTGAAGTACAGGCTGACTAAGTGTTTTGCAAGTGGGTCGTGAAAAGAAGGTTTTCAGTAATATGTGGAATGAAGTTTTCAATATGATACATAATAAAAAAAGTGCCTGAAAGTTTTCCTTTTTAATGCAGTTTTTCATTTACTGAACTTCATGAAGATCATTCACAAAAGACTGCTTATTATCATACTGAATGTATATACTGTATACATACATATATATCTATATATAATAGTTAAATGCACTGTGTTTATATATTTTACATTCGCTTATATAAAGGAACACGCCAAACAAAAATTAAAAATTACACAAAAAATTAATTATATTGGAGTGGACTTTTGAGGTGCTCATAGAAGACAACCAATTCAAAAAATGGGGAAGTATCTCCTACAAAATTTTATTGGCGCAATCCATAAAATACACAAAACAGGGCAGTTAAAATATACCACCAAAAAATTTATATATTTTCTGTGAAACCATAGTTCCTATGTACATGAAGTAATTACATAATTATGAATATCAAACAGTTGTAAATGGGAATCAACCAAAGTCTATACCACTGGTGATTATGGATACGTCTGGTGCGTTTAAAGCAGCTGTATTAAGAGCTTGATATCTCAATGCATTTCAAAGAATCTAAGACCAGCTTCCTAAGGAGACCAATGGGACAAGAAGAGCATGCAGAATAGCCAGACAGTGAGCCAAATATCAGAACCAGATGAGGACTGCCACATAAACGCACATAAACGCATGCATTGGGAGCACCTATCCATGAAAATGTCAGTTGAGATACACATGTTACATATTGCCACACACAGCGGAGTGAGAGCAATATTTCTAGCACCAGGCCTCCTCCGTCACACCAAACTGATGACCTATAGGAGGCTTTTAAAGTGTCACCTATAGAAAACGTAGGGTACTAAGGTGTGATGCCATTTCTTGGGTGCATGCAAATTTAAGGTTTGACATGTTGTGTACCTATTTACTTGGTACAACCTCATCCTTTATATTTTAGAAAAAAAAATGGGTAATTTATTGCATTTTTATGCCCTAAAACTAACCTTTGTATTTTTACTGACATTTTGCGTTTCCTAGGTAACGTTATATGACATAAAAATTTAAACTACCACTATTTAATCATAATAATAATTTAATTCTCTAGGGTGTCTGTTTTCAGAAAATATATAACGTGTTGGGGTTTATGCAGTTTTTAGGCCTAAAATAATAATAATTTTTTTTAAATGTGTGCAAAAAAACTGTTCTGGCAGAGAAAAGGCTAAGGAGTCCTAAGAGCAGGCCTTATAGAGTTTTGTCCTTTTTTCCATTCCCATCATTATATTTCTCATCGAATGTCAAACTGTACTCATTAACACCTCATACACAACTAATTGTGGTATAATGTTTAAAATGTTTAATCTGTCTAATTATTGGTTTTCACTGGTAGCTTTAGATTAGGTTTAACCCTTTTTTTTTTCATAGATCAAAGAAAAGTATTGTAATGGATTGATTCTTAGTGAAAGGCCTAGTAACAGTACTTCTAACAATTAATTATGAGCGGCAATTTCAGTGGTGTCACTTGTTTATTTCTACAATGTAACCAATAATAGCATTCTGCAGCATTCCACACTCATTTCCAGCTCCTACTGAGCACAGGCTGTGAAATGAAGTTAATGCAAATATTTTGCCCTGGGGAAGAAGTCACATCAAGGAGCACTCAAGCAGTAAAATGCCTACAAGTGGGCTTTTTCAACTTTCTGCAATAAAAATGGTTTCCAATGACCAAACTCTGAAAACTACCACACCCCACAATCATTGTTTTACTGCACTTGATGGCTTCTATAAAACCCTCCAAAACCAGCTTGTGTAATTGTAACTGGATACAAAAGAGAGCTCTGGTTAAGTGTTGTATAAATGCTATTTGCTGAAAGCATAATCATCTCTATACATCTTTTATGTCAATATAGAAAGGGCCTACTTTGAGAAGCATCATGTTAAACAGACCCACATCCTTTAATAGCATGGCAATAAACTGGTAAAAGACAATAAAAAGGAATGTAATGCTAACAATGGCTTTTGCATAAAAGGCAACTACTGACCACCATTCCATCCATACCATATGTTTTCTACAAAAGGAGTTTGATCCAACTCTGTTCTTGTCATGTCAATATTCAAAGCCATAGCAACTCTTATTGTATACTTTAGGCATTATGTTTTACTGATACAGAAAATAAATCTTTTGATTCATGTTATTCAGTTCTGTATTAAAAAATAAAATTCTTTCAGCTTGAACTTGTCTAGAGTAGGTTTACCCTTTTAACGCTTTCATGTCCAGGGGTACCTGAGACCTATGAAGCCTTTATTTTGTTTTCTTTTTTTATGTCCTGGATATATTTTTGATAATAAGCAAGGAAATTGAGATAAAAAACAAAAATACAGTTTTACTGTACTTAACAAGCAAAACCATGCATTTCATATATCTAAATATGCCCAGGCTGCTGAACACCACTGTTTTGCAGAGGAATTGTGCTTAGAAATCCGACATTTCTGGGAGTGTCAATCTCATATGACCCACCCCAAATCACTTAGTGGTAATGTATATTCTCGAAGAGGGTTGGGAACAGGTTAGAAAGAAACCTGTCCTAGGAACATGGAGAATACCATTGCTGATCTCTCTGTAAGAACATGTTATTTCTCTGGCTATTATGCTGACCCTCTGGCTTTAATAGTTTGAGTCACTGACCTAAAAGAATCCAAATAAGGACTGCATTTTAAGAACAAAGTTAGCAATTCCAGCTCCTATACTTCTCTTGTGGCAGGTTTACTTTAACCCTTTCACTGCCACTGGCATGAGGTTTACTTCTGCAGCAGCACAAACTTTCAAACAGACTAAGGGGTTAATTTACTATAGCTGGTTCACTCAGAATCCTGTGCACTTCTGCATAGAAACCAATCAGCTTCCAGGTTTTACTGCTAAAGCTTAATTGAACAAGCTGAGGTTAGAAGCTGATTGGCTACCATGCATAGGTGCACCAGATTCTGAGTGAACCAGCTTTAATGAATAAACCCTTAACATCCAGGACTGTGTTTACATTTGTTAACCTGGCTGTTTGTTTTCTGGTGGAAGTGTTCACATTCATAGCTCCCCTTTTCTCGTTAGGGTGCTGCACCCCCCTGCCATGTATTCAGGTTCCGCTGTCCATTTTGAAGGCTAGAATGGGCATGGAGGGTGTCAGTGGTGAGAGCAAAGGGAGATCAGCTCCCTTTCAGTGAAAAAGCACAGAAGCAACTAAGATTACATCACATTCAGGTTCAGTTTTGCCATTCAAAATCTGTGCTTGATCAGCTTCCTTGGAGTCCATTGGTGACATTAGGGGTCACCAGGGGCGGACTGACCATTTGGGAATTCGGGCACTGCTCGAGGACCAGGGGTCAGAAGGGGGCCCCATGAGATGCCCCTGGTACCTTTTTTTTTCATAGGCTTTTTTGGGTGTGGTTTGAGTGTGGGCCCCATGAGTTATCAGTTTGCCCCTGGGGGTCACTGCGCAGATGCACCAAAAGACTCTATGGGGGTCTTTGGATCATGGCAGAGCCCTTCAACACATCTGCACTTGTGTAGGGTATTTTCCATGCGTGCGCAAAGAAGTTTTGTGAGTGTTCTGCTACCCATCTTTGCTCATGCATAAAAAAACCCTGCACGTGCACAGATGTACAGCAAAACTTGTGCATGTGTAAATGTGCCACAAGCTTATCAGGATCAGAAACCCTGTGACACATATGCACATGCACAGAATCCAGCAAGGGCCAGGAGGCCCAAACATCATTCTTACCTAGGCAAGAATTGTAGAAGTGTGGCTTTGCAGAGCAATAAATATCTAAAATAAAATAAAAAAAAGGCAGAGCAGAAGGACAGTCAGACTTAGAGCCCCCTGCTCTCACATACATGAATACACAAATATAGATGCATGCTTCAGGAGCAGCTACGTATGACAATTGTGCTACATATTTTGCATATTGCTGCACCTGTCAGAGTGAGAATAATAATTCTAGCTCCATCATTCATGGTTAACTGTAAATGCACAATTTTATGGCTTGACCTGTTTGGTATCTATTTACTCTACATAACCTCATCTTTTGTATTTTACCAAAAAAATTGAGTAATACATTGTGATCATGTGCACAAGAATTAACTTGAGTATTTTTTACTTAATTAACTACCACTATTTTATTCTTCTCTCTGATTTCAGAAAATTTTATGTTGTGGGGTTTTAGCTAATCTTCAGGCCTAAAGTGTGCATTTAAACAATTATGCAAAAATAACTCTAGCAGCGAAGGGTTAAAGCTAGGCATATACATTGAGCTTAGCCCTACTATAACACAAGCCCCTCTTTTTTTTGTTATTTTTTTCACAGAAATTTGACCTACATACAAGTGTGCATATGTGCATTTCAGACACTACTGAAACCACTCTTAATTCGGTAGAACAGTAGCACAGCTGTTTATTGTCTAACATAATTCAAATCCAAACCAAAATCTTGATGATTTATTTCCCTAAACATCCATGAGTCTATTGTATCTGCTAAGTCCCAAGAGTACTCATTATTTAACGACTAGGGCATTACAAGATTTTCAAACTCAACTTTATATTTATTTTTCATTTGAATGGGAAATCATTAATGTGGTTTGTATGTATTCCAATGGCAGAGGTGTTTAGTGTTAGAGGGTTTGAATAAGCTTGTCTCTTTACCCCATTTAAAAATGTTATTGTTATCAAAATGTGTTTATTGGGCCATTACGGTTATAGCTTTGTTATGTTTTGTGTGTATAGTACGTGTGTGTGTGTGTGTTTGTATGTGTGAATCCTGGGTGTTATTAGCAACAATTAAAAGTTGAATGCTGATATATACAGGGGTTCAGTGGCGTAGCGTGGGTTGTCAGTGACCCAGGGCAAGGCAAGAAATGTGCACCCCCTAACCCGTGGATGTTTAGCACTTTCCCATGGAAAAAGGGTTCTTCCACTCACAGTCTGAGCATCTGATTGGCTGCCTGCAACCTTTTATTATTGGTTGAATCTGAGATATCTCTTTGGCTACAGTTGTGAAAGAGATAGTTTCTCAGATTCAACCAATAATAAAAGGCTGCATTCAGCCAATCAGAGGCTTAGACTGTAAATAATGAGGAACCCTTATATACAGCAGAGAAGGCATAGCCCAGACATAAGGTAGAGGGAATTAAAGAAGAGACACCCAGAGATGGGAGGAGGGGACCCTTCTTTTTTAATCCCTCACCTGGAGCCATGGGGACTACGGGGGCTTATGCTGTTAATGGAGAGGACTGGAGCCCTTAATAATCTGTCACAGCAGAACAACCAGCCATTAACCCCTATGTAATTTACATAGGCTTTCTTGGCTGGTTGCTCTGCTGTGACTGATTATTAAGGGCTCCTTGTTATTCACAGCCTTAGCCTCTGATTGGTTGCCTGCAGCCTTTTATTATTGGTTGAGTCTGAGGCAGTTCTTTAACTATGGTTGTCAAAGAGCTATCTCAAATTCAACCAATAATAAAAGGCTGTAGGCTGTGGGCAGCCAAATAAAAATTCTCACTGTGAATAACAAAGAGCCCTTACTAATCCGTACTAATGGCGTTACATTGGGGTTATTGGCTGGCAATTTTGCTGTAAGCGAGGAGACCCCTCACCACTACCAGGGGAGCAATAAGGATCATCACCCCACACAAGGTTCCCCCCCAGCCCCCCTCCTGTGTCCTCCCAGCAAGGCAGAAAATATGGTGCATGAACAGCAGCCTCTGTACTTACACAGGAGTACTCTGTGTAGTCCCGAGTGCTGTGATCAAGTTCCCTCCACCTGCTGTGTGTAACAAGCTGAGATCCCGAGGTCACTGGCAGCCCTCCTCCCCACCCTCTTCCTCCTCCTTTCCTACAGTTGGCAGCTAATAGCCCGGGCCAGGGGAGATAGACAGACAAGGAAACCTGATGCCCCAGCAAGCTCCAGTCACATTCTCTCTGCCAGGCTCTTCCCTCTCCTGGCTGGGGGAGGAAGGCAGGTGACATCAGCACCAAGTCCCATTGAGATCAGTGGATCACACACAGTCCAGATCTTCTTGTCTCATGCTCTGGCCCTTCTTTGAAAGACAGAAATGGGGCAAGCTGGAGTATTGGACCAAGCACCTACGGGACAGGCGAGACTAGTTTCTGCTCCCCTCTAAATTTTGCGCGCAGGGTTTCTATGCAGAAGTGAGCCATATTTTTCACTCTCCAGTTTTAGTAAATAAACTCCTGCAGTGGGAGGGGGGAAGCACCCAGTAACAGGGGCGGGCTGACCATTTGGGAACTCAGGCACTGCCCGAGGGCCTTGGGTCAGTAGGGGGCCCCATGAGATGCCCCTGGTACCTTTTTCATAGGCTTTTTTGGTTGTGGTTTGAGTGTGGGCAAGGACACAGGGGCCCCATGATCCCCTATTGCCCAGGGGCCCCATGAGTTGTCAGTCCACCCCTGCCCAGTACTTTTGCCCTGTGAGGGGAACAGAAATTAGTCTCAATGGGACTTGGTGCTGATGCCACGGGCCCTCCTCCCCCAGCCAGGAGAGGGAAGAACCTGGCAGAGAGAATGTGAGTGGAGTTGTGCTCAGTGAACTGTACTGTAAATAAACCAGAGCTAGACTTGACTAGTAAATAAACCCCATCATTTCCATGCCAGTCATATACGGTAAATAAAAAACACTTACAATTTGTTAGTAGATACACAAAAATTGAAACACCACTTTCATTTTTTTTTTATGCTAAAAGGTTTAAGAATATTTTAATCTATTCAATGTAAAAAGGCTTAGAAAACACAGTCTTCTTTTTTACAAAATGATCTATGTTATATGCATTAAACATTTTGTGGCCACAATTCACTCAGTGTATACATTAATCTAGAGTAGGCGACAAAGACATAACATCACTTACTGGCAAATCTCTACCTTCCAATAGCGGGTAAGAAACTGCCATGAAGCCTAAACTTGCAAAGCAACCTTCAACTTACTGGTACATTAAAAAGAAAGTAAGAGCGCCTATAAAATAGAAACAGAAGGAAAAGAAGTAGCACTTGATTTCTGGGTATTGTGACCTAAATCTGGCATTGTGTTATGTGGCTTGAAACAGTTCTCTATTTCAGTGGTCTCAAAACTGCTGCTTGCATGCCATATGCGGCCCTTTGCTTGCTTTTATCTGGTTCTTGGGGTGCTGTACCTGCCATTGACACCAGTGATGGGGCACCATTCCTCCCACTGACAACAATGATGAGGGACTATTCCTCCCACTAGCACTAATGATGGGACACTATTCCTCCTCCTACTGACCACAGACTCTATGTAATTGTTTTACTCCTTCTGACCAGTAACCACCAAGTCTTTGTCTAAGCTCACTTATGCTGGGATATTTTCTTTTCCTGCTGGCCACAGCCTGCCCTCCCCCCTAATTTCTGAAGGACAGTAAACTGGTCCTTTGATTAAAATTTTTGGAGACCCCTGCTTTATTGTGTACACTTCTGACATCAGCACCCAAGTGCATAGATGCTGAGGCATTAGATACTGTAGCTTGAATGTGTGGAGAAAAAAGGCTCATGTCCAAAATCTTTAATGCAGGCATAGGTATTTTTATTTTAGCCAAGAGAATATAGTTTTCAAATCTCATTGGACTAAACTGAGAATAACTGTCACTTTTTGAGCATCCTCATCCTTGTGTGTTACTTTTAGGAACTGAGCCTGTTTTGTTTACTTTATATATGTATGTCTAATGGGGTGCCAACGTATTATCTTCTGCCCCACTAATAGAACGAAGGCTCTTCAGCAAGTGGGGCTGACTTGAATAGATTAATCTTCTCTGTTACAGACTGCACAAACAATCATCATTATATACAGAGAGACATTACTTGCACATTGAAAAGTCTTTTATTTTCTTCCAGAAAAAAATCAACACCTTAATTTTTACTAAAGCAACTGAAATTGTGTTCAGGGAAATACATGAATAAAAACAGTCTACAATATGGATTGCATATAATTAGAATTGTCAAATCTCTGCTTTGAAAAGCAGGGAGCTTATCTGCCATTGGCAACAGCTCTATGGAAATAAAAGCGGTTAATTTGACAACGGGGAGAAATCAATTAAAAAGGTCACATTTATTTAATGTGCATCAGCTCTCGGGGGTTCTTGGATATTTTTGTATTAGATTGCTCCAGATTCTCTGGGAGGTACATACATGCATACATATGGGATTTTTTTCATTAATTATGCATTAAAAGATAAGGACAGTGTTCCTTGTATTTTTCATTCCATATCTTTTCTCAAGCTAGAGTCCCCTCATTTTTCTGTTTTTATAGCAGTGTTCCTGATTGTGATAATTGCTGATCATATCTCTGCATCACCTAATAACAAAAATACTATATCATTTTGTGTAAAATACATGTGCGCTAGATACTGGAAACCCCAATATTTACATCTACTACACATTGATGTGTGATGCAGGGCAAAGAAGGGGTGTCATAGGGCTGTAACCAAAGCAAATGATTGGCATCTATTAAGCAGCAGGTGACAATTGCTAGGAAATACCAAAAATGTTCACCCTTGGTAAGAGAAATTTAAAAACACATCGGAACTCTACTGTTGTCAGGCATAAAAAATGGTAAGAATGAGCCTTTGGAAGATGTATTTTTGCATTAAATCTGCCAGTCTATTGCTATTTGGCTTTAGATTGAGACCTGTACTGGATCAGAAACTAATATAATGCACTGCATTTACAGAGCATAACTATGACAATGATACTACATTTTTATTATTATTAAAAATAATATTATTAATAATAATATAACAGTATTAGTACACCATTGGGCATATCTTAATAGCAATGTAATCACTAGTGCCAGGACAGGGTGATTCAGTGCCCAGGGCAAAGATGACAAACTGCACCCCCCTTCCTGAGTGGAGGACAGGATGGGGCTAATAGTGGTGTGAGCTGCACACTGTGTCAAATTGTATGCAATGTTTGTGTCATGCTCTGAAACAGCACCTATAGTTGTGGTACACTGTAGTGAACTAAAGAGTTTAAAAACAGTGCATTACAGTAGCCAAGGAAAATATATGCATGCATGAGTGGTGTCATTGGAAGGAAAAAATGCCTCTGCATCACTGGTACCACTAGAAGGAAAAATATTCCTGCATTATAGGTGTCACTGGAAGGAAAAATGTCCTTGTTTCAGGGGTGTCACTGGAAGGAAAAGCTGTCTCTGTGTCAGGGGTGTCACTGGAAAGAAAACATTCTCTGCATCACTGGTGTCACTTGAAGGAAATATGGCTCTACATAGGTGGTGTTGCTAAAAGGAAAAATGGTGCTGCATTAATAGCTTTATACCATTGGCCATATTTTAAAACAATGCAATCACCAATGCAGGGACCAGGTCATGCAGTGCACAGGGCAGAGATGGCAAACTGCCCTTCCTCATCCCTGAGTAGAGGAGGGGATAGGGCTAATAGTGGAAAGCAGTTTGCTGTGAGGATTTCCATGTAATGTTTGAAGCATGCACTGAAATAGTACCAATAGAGGTGGCGTCCCACCCTGAGTTTAAATCTGGTGCACAAATATTGAGCTTCCAATGGCCACAGAAAATAAAATGTCCTTGCATCAGAGGAGTCACAGGAAGGAATTATGTCCCTGCATCGGTGGTGTCTCTGGAAAGAAAAAAATACCTGGCATCAGTGGTGTCTCTGGAAGGAAAAAAGCTTCTGCGTCAGTGGTGTTAACTGGAAGGAAAATTTGCCCCTGTGTCAGAGGTATCACTGGAAGGAATAAGAGTCTTGTGTCGGTGGTGACACTGAAAGGAAAAAGACCTTGTGTCCAGGGGCGGACTGACAACTCATGGGGCCCCCGGGCAATAGGGGATCATGGGGCCCCTGTGTCCTTGCCCAAACTCAAAAAAGCCTATGAAAAAGGTACCAGGAGCATCTCATGGGGCCCCCTACTGACCCCGGCCCTTGGGCAGTGCCCGAGTTTCCAAATGATCAGTTGGCCCCTGCTTGTGTCTGTGGTGTTACTGAAAGGAAAAATAGCCCTACATTGGTGGATTTGCTACAAGGAAAAATGGCGCTGCATCAGTGTCAGTGATGGAAAATGTCCCTGTGTCAGTGGTGTCAGTCTGAGGAGGACTGCTTTGGCATCTAATAGTGGAGTAAACGAGCGAAGGAGAGCTTGGATGTGAGAATGAAGGCAGCTTCTCCTTCTTTCCATGTCAGGTCCTGTGATATGTCACATGTCAAGACGAGAAGGGAAGAAGAGCAGTCCACTCTCACTTCCAGTGGCACCATGCTGATACAAAGGTATGTTCTCAGCAGCTCCATGCTCCTTTCTGTCCACAGCAGGCTACTATTGGAGGGAAGAGAGAGCAAAATTTCCAGCAGCTGTTTAGATCCCTGCTCCTTCTGACAGAAGAGATGCTGCAGGCAATGTGCCAGTGAGGCACCTGAGAACAGAGTGACCAAAGCTCCCAGAGTGCCTCCCCCCATCCACATATCAATACTGCGAATATATATAATATATTTTACAGCAGTAAGATTAGTCAATATCCAATTAGCCTAATTCAATAGCAGCTACTGAATTTTATTAACATGTTAACATACCTTTAAATGTTTCCCTTTGCAAAGTAAATGTTCACTTATCTTAGTAAATAAGGTGAAATAAAATGATAATTCACTTTGCAAAGAATATCCAATCACATGCATGAACATAATTGATTACATGAAGTCAGTATAACAACCAATTTGCTAAGCTAAGTAAATTTTGTCTTTGCAAAATGAATGTTCACTTAATTAAGTGAATTAGATAAAGTTTTGTAGATTTCAGTCATTTGAACACATCTAAGCAAAAATCCTTTTTTTTATTTGTGATTGGATATTCTTTCCAAAGTGAATTTTCAAAAATGTTGTTGCACCTTATTTACTAATAAAAGTGAAAATTCAATTTGAAAGTAGACATGCTCTGCTCCTTCAGGGTCTGCATGCTCAGACATATAGTAAGTTGGTGAGCATTCACAGTATTCATAAAGAGTTCCTTTTTGATTCCCCACATCAACTGCCAATAATGCCGGCTAAAGCCAGCTGTAGACGAAGCAATTTTCTGGGTTGCATGATTCCCCCATCAACACAGTCAGTGTTGATGGGGGAATCCCTTCCGCCTAGCCACTGTGTTCTCCCAGTTGGCTGGTGCCATCCCTGCCAGGAGATCACAGTGATTACTGCTAGCAGCTATAATACCGGCAGTCTATAGCTAGCTTAAGCATTAATAACAGCTAATCAGCTGTCAATAACCTAGTGCACTGGTTTGTGAATCAGCTCATAAAATGAACCAGGTACACACTCAACTGTACACCTGCATATCACTAGTTTACAAAGTGATCAGTCTGATAAAACTTTGCAAATTCTTTTTCAATATGGCCAACATTGTGACAGATTTCTATGCATTATGTCACCTTGCATTGTCTCCTTAAATAACCCATAAAGCTCTTAAAAACCCTCACCCCTTTAACAGAAGACAAAATATTAGTGGGCCAACAAATGTATATAAAACCTAATATTTTGACTTGAAAAACCTGGGACACTTGAGGAAATAAAAAATAATCACAAAGATTTTATAATAGATACTAAGTAAAAATCCTTTAATAATAATTCATCAGCCTATGAACAGAAAATAAAGATGATGTGTCATTATGGATTTGTCTGTCAAATGTGATGATTCTTTCCTGCGTGTAATGGGTCCACAGTGTACTGCATACATTTCTGGGAGAATAAAAGGTTAAGGCAGACAGAAGATCAGCGACTGAACTTGTGCTGTAACAAGAAAAGGAATAGGAAACACATATTGTAGATGTGAAATTCAGTATGAAAAAAGCCCAGTGAAATCCTAGTTAGATAGCGGGTCTTGAATTTCTCTGTAGCCCTAGGCCGCCTTAATATTTATAGCCTGAACATCTCCATTACTTGAAGATCCTGTCAGGCTGACTTTGAAATGACATTACTGAAGTGAAGAGAAAAGTGGGCACGACTTGGAAATGATTAGAGTGTAATGTTAATAATTTAGCAATCCCATACACACAGATCCTCTAAGCCCCATCATCTCTTAGAGCAGAAATATGGTGATCACACTAGAAGCAGAGAGACACTGACTGATAACTGAAATGATTGGGACTGCACAGAAACATACAAAGACATTTGCAAATAAATTCAACAATGCACAAGGGGGATAAGAATAAGTCTTCGAAAAGGACATTTTAAAATATCTAACAGGGAATTAAACAAGAATTTCTTGTTTAGTTACTCTTAAAAGAAGAAAACAGTCAACTACTGTGGCACAGTCCTGTATAATAACTACTGTATTATACAACAAAAATGTGAACGTCAATTCATTTATTAGTGGTGGTTTCAAAAAGTTAGCAATATTAAAGTGCCCTTAACAAAGATATCTTGTGGTCCTGAAGGTCCTTAAACAGCCAGCTGCTATAGAAGAATATGTCCTCATGCTACCTTTTTTTGAGTTGGGCATTGGCTTCTCCTGCTAAAGAGGTGTTCATATCAAAAGTATGTCAAGCATTTTATATGCTTAAGATGAGAGTATATTGGCAGGAAACAATGTATGTAGTTCCTTAAAAGCTTTCTGTCATGGGACCCTTGATGATACATCTTCAGAGAGTGGGGGAATGTCATGCCATACCCTTTTTGCATCATGTCCCTTGGCAAATACATGAGCTGCAATAACTCTAATTTAGTCAAAGGCCAGTGAAGGGCTTGTATAAGCATTTTGCATATTTGTACATAAAGGCACAAATCAGATGTACATGAGAATCCTTTTTATGCAGTGGTTGCCATTTCACTAGTAGCCACAAGTGATTTGGCAGTCCATTGACCAATGGCTGGTATATAGGATAGTATTATTGAATGGCGTAAGGTCTTGTAACCTGCTCCACCTTTACTACCCTTGTTAAAATTAACAAAGCAGAGAAAAGGGGAAGCAGTTCACCAAGGTATAGTTATTAAGAAGGGTGTGGGGGTTGGGGGTGCAATTCCCTGCAATAGCAAAGAACATAAATGTGTAAATGTGTCCAGCCTTGATTGAAAATAGGCATTTGGTTGTAGCTTTAAGAAACTCTGAGCCAATGTATAGGTGAACTTGCTCCCAATTTAGTCATTGTTTTATATATCACTCAATATTGCTACTCTTATAGCTTAGAACAGGAACTGATATTTAGAGTCAGCTAGAGCACTGGCCTTACACAATGAGAGCCCCACATTTACCTGTCTGCTCACATTCTGGATGATACATTTACACCTTAAGTTGGCCATACGTGTTCGATTCTTGGTTGGTTCAGCAGGGATCGGCTGAGATTTGAAGCATGCATGGGCACGCTGATTGTACCCATGGTGATCTATCGATCGACTTGGGTAAAACCAGCATGTTCGATTCTTACAAATGATTAATGCTAGTGGCTATAGCTTAGAACAATCTCATAACACCAGGAACATCCAAGGCCGTGCACACATCCAGTGTGGTGCCCAAGCTGTATCCTACAGCATTCAAAAGGTTCGCTAAATTAGGGAGTTAAAACAAAAACTCATCCCTTAGCTGACATGACCACTCCTGAGTCTGATAGGTCAATTCAGGAGACCCCACAAATATTCCTTATGGAGTCCTTTTTTCTGCATCCTTTCCAGAGCATTGAACCAGTGAGACATTGGGGTTGATATGCTAAAACTGGAGAGTGCAAAATTTACTGCAGCTATGTATGGTAGCCTATTAGCTTCTAACTTCAGCTTGTTTGGTTAAGCTTTGGAAACAAAATGGAAGCTAAACCAGATTTTGCACTCTCCTAAGTTAGTAAATCAACCCCATAGTTTAATCTTCTAGTGTGGCTAGCTTTATGCAGCCTCTTTGCACAACACGTAGTGCCCAGTATTCAATTTCCCCTTCATCAACACTCAATTCCCATGCCACATTTTTTTGATAGCAGTGTTGGAGACAATGGAAATTCAATTGTCTGCATTGTCAGAAACTTTCACTGAACTGTTCAAGAGTGGAACAAAACAACAAGGTAGGTTATCTGTGGCTGATACCTTGTTTGGTATATGATGAGAATATTGGACGAATCATTATCTTTATTTTTGCATGCTAGTCTCATATCAAAAGTGAAGAGGTTACTAAAGTTACAAAAATTATTGTATGACAGAAAATTCAAAACTGATGTAATGTATTTGTACTGTATTTTTCAATGAAAACGGTACCGATAAACAAACATTGTAGGATCTGGTATCGTATGAGAAAAACTTTTGTGCTTGTCCCTTCAAATAATTCTGGATGAAAGCTGTGTACTAATGATCAGCTTATCATACGATTGCCTCGAAAGCGGTAATTTTTGTATGATTTTCCGATCGTGTGTACTAGGCTTAACAGTTCCACACACATGATTTCACAGACTCTGGAATTCCTAAGGCTAGAACGGGGCACTCCTTGCTCCCCCAGAGCACCTTATCCTCTCTTGTGTTCACATGTTACTTTTCACTGCTACTACAGAGCTACCCTCATCTCTAAGTCCTTTCTCTTTTTTTGAGGGGGGGGGGATCTGGTAATCTTGTGTCTGTAAATCGCTTTAGGTCAGCAACTTTATATAAGAACAAAGTTTTCAGCTGCTGATTAATTGTACTGGCAAAGCTGCAAAACAGCAGTTTCTACAATGTCCCATGTGCTGAAATGATGGAAATAACAAATTGGCATGTTTTTAGCTAGTACTAAATTCTGAACAATACATGGCTCAGACAGTGAAGAACCTTTGATTAATTGAACAAAAGAAGTCTGCTAAATATTGATTTTTAAATAAGAACTGTTTTAGTATGTCAATTTAAAATCCATCATAGCATCAGCAACAATAGATATAAACCGATAAGCAGATAGCAATTATAATGAAGCCATTAACCAGACTAAATCTATCATTCATGGTCTAAGTCAGTCTCCTATCATCTCTCACTTTATTGTGGAGTAGCGGCAGCTCCTAGTTCTCTTCCTGGCACCAGAATGGAAAAGACAGATGACTGAATCGATGCTTTTTAGCTGTGTGATGAAACTTGACTATCAACTCAATCTATGAAAATGGCACTTTGAACAACTGTAATTATCATCCCAACATGTTCATTTAACAGAGTTTGTTTCAAGTACAATTTATTGCTGGTTTAACCGCTAGCCTTTAGAGAACATGCTAATTCTGGCTATTTTCTGAAGTAGTGAAAACTGTACACTTCCTTTGACATTCCACTGATGTGTTCGGCAGAGCTGTAAAATAACAAGAAAGTTAAGATCAAATAGCTTTAGAAAGTAGTGTGTGATGGGTCAATGTGACATACACACTTGTAAAAGTTATTTACAGGGATGATCAAATATTGCTTGACTCTTCTATGACAGTTCTGTAAAGTAAGAGGACTAGAACTCTAGGAGGTCAAACTCTGCATTTTAAGACTGGTACTAAAAGAAACATGTGGACTTTCACTGCTGAGCTCTTTCTAAAAATGCTAGTCGTCTGGCAGTCACATTAAGCCAGTGTCATGGCCCCAAGCCAAGTACAGAGATAAGGAATTTTGTATGGTTTCCAACTTTTATCTTCTGCATGATAGATCTGGGTATATAATTAACCAACAAAGTTAGAAGAATTCCTCTCATAGACACAACTGGTGCAGCTGTACATGGTAGCCTCTAAGCAAAATGCACGTTATATTGTTTTGGTGCACTGCCATTGACTCCTATGGGCCTCCAAACTCACTAGAACATTTCATGAAATGCACTGCATTGCAGCACTGAGATATTAATAAACACTATCTTTATTAAGGAGAAATTTGGCATTTTAGAGCATTGCAATGCACACATTGCAACACAACAATATAAATGGACCTTAAATGTTTAGTAGATTGTTTGAACTCTCTTTGTGAGATCTTTGAACTTTTGTCCTTTTTCTTGTAGTTCCATTCACACTGAGCCCAGGGAGCTCCAATGTCACAAGTTCAAACAGTCACACCCTGCAGAGAAAGTCAGGTACAGAGAGGATCAAAAGTAATGTTGGATTGGATTGATGTGCCATGATGTAGGTCTGGGCAGTTGAAGTCATTATTATTAGTATGTTCAAATAATCTGTGTCCTTTATGAAATACTGCATATTTAGGATATAGTTTTGACTGTAACTAATTTCAAACCAAATAAGAAAAAATGTTAAATTAAAAAAGTACTATATAGTAAAAAAAAACACTTTCAACGGAGAATCAAGTAGATATTTCTTTAGGGTGCATATGCACATTAATAGATTACTGTCCAGATCAACAACAATCTAATTGCAGTGATACTCGTGCATATGGAGATTGACTGTGTTGGATATTTTCAAACAGGCACTACAGTTTTCACTTGAGATACACTAGTGCCAGAGTTGCCTTGATGAACTTCCTTACCTTCCTCTATTGGCATGAACATGAATGCTTGGCTGATCAAAGCATGCATGTTTGTGAACCAGGCTTTAAAAAAAAAAATCTTCATCTTTCATTTGTTTAAGCTGACTTTAAAATATTCCAGAGCCGATATGCCTGTGTCATATCACAATTTATGACTGCTCGATCGTACACAGTTTCACACTGCAGATCATAGATATCAATTCATTAATAAGTATAGACTATGACTGTTTACTTTGTTAATTAAAGTTTGAATGGAGTCAAGCAAACGCAATATGTGATTAACCTGCTAAATCTAGAAAATACAATCTTTAGTAGAAAGCATAAAGCAACAGTATATGCAAATGTAAAGCTTTTTTTCCTTTAAAAACTCGCAGCCAAAATGTTTTAGAGTACAGGTAAGGATTACAACTCCTTTCAAACTTTTATTGTTCTCTATGTCTTTGTTAGAGAGATGTTCTCTCTCTTCCTGCCCGAATGGCCAAACAGGAAATGAGGCCTTTTCCTATAGGTTTCCTTATTGCCGTTTCTGTCCCCACTAGAAACCTTTCCCACATCTGTTGCAGTGATCACCACTAAAAAGATTTGTAAGCATTTTTTTTTTAATTCTCTATGCAATAACAAGTGCTTCAGTCATAAATGTTTGCCCACATTTTGGACCTCATGAAACGGCTGCCCAATTGTTAAAAGTAGTTGGACTGGGATTGGGTTGTGTATAGCCATCTCAGAAAATTCAGAATGGCCAGTTGTGAAGAAACAAACACTTATTGAGCCAGGGTTGATGGACTTCAATGGCAAATGTAATGTGATTTGGACATTAGTTTGAGACACATCTGCGTTCATTCAGAATTCATTGCAGATGCATATGACCTGCATTTGACCTGTTTCATAGGCGTTTAGATTCCCATAGACTTGTATGGGCAGTGAAGCAGTTTTGAAGGGAATAAAAGCCATTACAGTCAATACAGACCTATAAAGTGTTTGATTTTAAATATACCAGTTTAACCAGTTTTTGACCACACTATAGCATAAAGACAGCTACAGCGCAGTCGTCCAATTCTGGAAGGGCATCCATAAACATCCTTCCAGAACCAGGCCCCCATATGCCAGCTGTGGAGCACATCCGGCACATTCTGTGATTGCTGTGTCCTTCGGACACAGCTGGCCACAGATCGGGGTAAAGAGCCAATCATATCAACCCTTTGCCATGTGATCAGCTATGTCCAATCAGAGCTGATCCCAATGTACACATACTTGCCGTTTTTGGCAGTACTTGCCTCATACTCTGTCACAGTGTGAGGAGAGGAGTTCTGGTAACCCGAAAGTATGACAGGGGCATGTACACAAATAATCAGGGCACTGATCATCAATGCCCCGATTATCAGTGCAGCCCCATCAGTGTCAATCAGAGCCCATCTGTGCCACCTATCAGTGCCTCCTAATCAGTGACCCCTATCTGTGCTGCCAATCAGTGATCATCTGTGCCATCTATCAGTGCTCATCAGTGCGACCTATCCGTGCCTTCTATCAGTGCCACCAATCAGTGTCCATCAGTGCAGCCTATCAGTGCCCATCAGTGCAACTCAATCAGTGGACATCAGTGAAGGAGGAAAAAATACTTATTTCCAATAGTTTATAACATAAACCAAGAACTTTTCTTTTTCAAAATTGTCTGGTTTTTTTTCGTTTGTATAGCAAACAATAAAAACCCCAGTGGTGATTAAATACCATTAAAAAAAGCTCTTTCTGACTCAAAAAATTATGCTAAAAATTTCCTTTGGGTACAGTGTTGTATGACCATGCAATTGTCATTCAAAATGCAACAGCACTGAAAGGTGAACATTGGCCTGGGCAGGAAGGGGGTGAAAGTGCCCTGTATTGAAGTGGTTTGGTTAAAGTACACTTTATTATATAGTATATTCATCAGTGCTTTTAATGTGAGCGCAATGTTGTGTACCTTTACCTCTTAGCTCATTTCTGCAGTCAAGATGTGAGAAAAATGAGTAGCTGGGGAAAACTTTTCCACACTCCTGAGTTGCATCTTACCTCTTTACCTGTTTTTGAGGACTAAATTAAACTACCGTATTATGATTATGTTAAAAAACACCTCTTTATTGGATTGCTGCTAATAGTGGAAAACAAATAGTGGCTGATAATTACACAGGGAAAATCTGTCTCTTGACCTCTGCTACCTAACTACTGTGGCTATTGGTAAATCTGACCATGACAATATTTTTCATTCAATGTGCACTCTTGCCTGAGCATGTCAAAATAATTTACTTTATATAGTGCAGAAGTTCAACCTTCTCACCTGTTTGGCTCCAATACAAGAAACAATTGACTATTAATCAAATTTCCCCACCAAACTGAGAATGTTTTTCCTTTATGGTGGTATAAACAATCTAAATGTAATTATAATTAAGCTGCAGTTGCAGGCATCAGGCTATCTATGCCACCTTTTCTCTGAAGAAATCTACTCCTCTCTGCAAAAAAATAATACTCCAATCAAATACAGTAAGTGAACAGGAGTTTTCAGTATTAATTACAGATATGAGATGCATGGGTGGTAACTTTGTATAAGAATAAGGTCTTTTTAATGAAACAAAATAAATGCATAGATTGAGTACATTGATTGAATAGCACTTTTGGTTCTTGTGATAGACGTTTCTACAGCAATTCTGCATGTAACAACTAAACTCTCAATGGATATTTTGTTCTAAACCACACCTGTACATTTTAATTAATACATCGAAAGGTCCTTTTTATAGTGTCACTAGAGAAGTCATGCTTATCAAGATACTGCTGTAAAACTGAATTTTCCAATGAATAAAGTGGTCACACAAGTACCATTTCAATATCCACTTCTGATTTGCATCGTCTGGCCTTTCTGCTGTTAACTTTCTTGAACAGATCTTAAGTGTTGCCAGATGGGTCTGAAATTTAATAACCATGGGGGTCTTTTTAACAAAGGCAGATGATGATCAGAATTGCAAAAAATTTACAATATTCATTACCTTTTCTAACTGAAAATGTCTCTATGTTCAAATAGAATGTCTGCCTTTAATGTTCCCTGACATTTGCTTCATTTTCTTCTTACTAAAGTGACAGGGAAAATTAAAGCAGCTTTTCATAACCAGTGCCATGCTTTTGAGTGTCAAATAAAAGGTTTGCATTTCAAAATAGGCAGTGCACTAGGTAGTTTCCCAGTGAAAGTATTAGCTTTATAGATTTGTACATTTCCAAAAGTTAATTTGCTGAGAAAATTCTCTCTTTTCCAAGCTGTAGGCTGCATGGTGTTGCCACACCACTATGCATGTCATCACACCTTATGTACTGAGAATTAGGAATGCAGAGTGATGTGCTGATAATTTGCTCATTTGCATATGCTCTAGAGTAGGAACCTAGTGAGACATCTGGCAAGGTTCTCTTATTTGCATGGTAATTTGTGTTTGTTGTGCTTCCTATTTGTGCAGCACTCCATAATTTGTTTCCAGTGCTGGGCTGTTTTTACCACTCATCACCTACAGCTTCACGCTGTATAGCCTAATCCCTCAGAAGTCTAATTATGAGGGCTCCAACTGTCTCTTGACATGTACTGATAAGTTGTAGTTATACAGCAAGTAAGAACTTTTTTTACACTCCAGTTGAAGAACTTGGAAATAATCTTGAAGGGTGTGGAAAATATCAGTCTTATGGGTTTATTCAATAAAAGCATACAAAAAGCAGTGATCATCCGCTGTAACTTATGCCAACAAATCAAATTTCCATTGGCTAACTGAATAGTAACCGACACAAAGACTACTGAAATTTCAGTTCATTTTAGGCAGAAAGAGAAAAATTTATTTAATTTGGGCAATGTTTGTTATCGTTCTTTTTATTACAGTCCAATTATAGTCTTTTTGAGAACTAAAAAAAATTGAGGGTGAATGAAAATCTACCTTTTTAAATATTTTATTGGTATTTTATATTAATTTGCGTTCCATTGCCAACCTAACATTCATAATCCCATCAGGAGGGTGAAGATGAAGACTGCTGCGCTCTCTGTGAGAACAGTGGTCTATCTCCATCTGTCCAACATGCCTTCTCTGTTGTCAAAGCTACTGCTCTGCAATCAGCGATGTTCACACTCTCTGCTAAGGGATAAACCTTTTGGTTAGTGCACAGCATTTTCTAAAGTTATGTGAATGTTGAAGCTCAGAGCAAATAAGTGCATGTAACATGTACACCTTTAATATAATTATTTGATTTAATTTATACATATTAAATTGTATAAATTGTTAATCTGCTTTCTGTTCGGAAATTAGTAGTCAGAGTGTTAAGCTATTCATATGCAAGAGATCATTTTAGAGATAATATTCATATTTGTCATTATAACTTGCAACATTGCTATCACCACAATTATTCATGGATAAAGAAGTGGATTATCCCCTATGGGATCTATATGGGTCTGCTATGTATGTATACAACCTTACTGAGGATTGAGGGACTCTCTTGTGCTTAAAGTAAATCGTAACCGCTGCTTCCTTTGATTATATAAGTGTATTGTTCTGGTCATCTACTTATATTTACCTACTGGCTGTCCCTTTGCCGACTGTGCAATAGCAGCGTGCCGTTTTACTTGATATCTCTGTGACTATCATCTATATATGATGATACTTGAGGATTGCTCTCCATGAGATCACAAGGGTCCACCATACATGCATGTGACCCCCCATGAGGACTGATTGGGACTGCCTCTACTATCCAGTAGCTCGATTCTGCCTGCCCCTTGACCACCTTTGATTGACTCCAACGTCTACATTATCCATCCATTATTCTGTCCTCACCCCTTTTTGATCCCAATTAGGTGTCATTGACCTTATGGGTCTGCTATGTATGTATACGACCTTACTGAGGATTGAGGGACTCTCTTGTGCTTAAAGTGAATCGTAACTGCTGCTTCCTTTGATTATATAAAAGTGTATTGTTCTGGTCATCTACTTATATTTACCTACTGGCTGTCCCTTTGCTGACTGTGCAATAGCAGTGTTTTAAGCTGCAGATTTGTTCTCTTGAGGACTTCTCTTCCAGTGACTTCTCCACTCACAGGGTTTCTTTTCTACTAGAGATAATATTCACCTGGGACAGCAGGGATGATGTATTTATATATATATATATATATATATATATATATATATATATATCAGTAATATGGGTGGAGCACACAACGATGATCAATCACAGTGCATAGCAATCAGGCCCTCCCAAAGGCCATATATAGAGAAAAGAAAATTGGATTGCTGCACATAAAAGACTTTTATTCTTGAAAAATCACCATACAAAAGTGTGAACCAAAAAAATGGACAAAGCTATACATCATAGTGTTCTACAAACAGTTTTGGGCTATTATGTTAACACCCTTCTTCAGATCAGAACACATATTGAAATACAAAATCTACTTAGATCAATATATACATACATCATAATTGAAATCAATTATATAATTAACCACAAATTGAATCCACATCAGATGAACATCTTCCAATAAAGGTGGTGGTTTACCCTCGCTAGCGGTATGATTATGTCAGTATTTCTGTGCTCAAAGCGGTACATTGTTTCAATGGAAATATGTTGTTTTTTTATTGTAGGCCTGTAATTCTTAGGAATAACTCACTGAAATCTGTTTAAACAAGAGTCTAGTAGACATCCTTGGTGTAATAAAGTTTAATAAATTAAATCATAAATTATAATATAATAATAATAATAAATTAAATAATGTAATCAAATCAAACACACGGAACCCTGTCCAAACAATATTATATAGACACTGCATATTCTAGAAAACATCACAGGTGTGGTATATTTTGAAACAGGAGACTGCACTATGTCCGACATCGCAATCAGGACAGTGGAACCTCGTTTCCTTGCGGATTTTTTTCCACTCTCATCTCGCTGAGAGCAACATACTACGCATGCCTTTTTTTGGGTTGGTGGGATGTGGTCCATAAAATGACGTCCAGTCAGGCGTTCTGGGTTGACAACTCCCATAGCACGTCGTCTGGATCTACCCACTGACACTGATGGTGTTTGATGCTTGAGGAAAATGGATTCCGCAATTTTCCAGATAAAGTCGGCATGAACCACAGGCTTGTCACTGTTTTTGCGGAACAGAATATAGGCATTCCACAAGTACTGTTCCAGAAGATGCTGGAAAATCTTTTTGTAGTATTTCCTCTGCTGCTTTCTCATCGCTGGATAGCTTGGTCAGCTCTGTCGACATGGTGCTGTTGTAGTCAATGACAACTTGCGGCTTCTGGATGTTTTTCCCACCTTTTGTTTGTACCATCACTGTGGAGGCATTGTGAATGGTACTCATTAGGCACACATCCTTCTTGTCCCGCCATCTCAGTGCAATCATTTTGCCTTTCTGCCAGGCAACTAATTCTCCTGATTTCAGTTTGTTTTTTTGCAAACATCGATGGCAGGTTGCGCCGGTTAGCCCGAATGGTTCTATATGCATCCATTTTGTGCTGAAGAAGAACCTCATAAAGTTCTGGAGTGGTGTAGAAATTGTCCGTCGTTACACAATAGCCTTGGTTTAGCAGAGGCTCAATCAGTGACAGGACGGAAGATGTTGCCATTCTGTAGCTGCTGTACTTGGGATCAAATTTTGTTCCTTTCCCTGTGTATATAACTGTGTTCCAGATGTAACCGGTAGAGGATTTGCACAGCATGTAGGATTGGACACCAAATTGTGCTCTCTTGGATGTAATTTATTGTATTCAGCTGAGCCTTCCTCTGTAGGTCATTAGACTTTTGTCTATGCTAATGTATCTCTCTGGCACATAGCTCTGCTGGAAATTTCTTACAATTATTTGGGAGACTTCCCAAATTTGTTTTTAGCTTGGGAGCCAGGTGAGTTGTTTCATCTTTGTCACAAAGATTAAATATTTTGTTTTTCAGTGTAACTCATGGATGGCATTGTATGTCAGGGCTCTTTTGATCACTGAAAACAATCTCGGACACCTGTGATAATAAGATTGGCCGGTGAGCCCAATTTAAGGAAAAACTACTAAAGGAGGGTGTTCCACATTATTAAGCAGAGCACCATTTTCAAGCAATATGGGGAAGAAAAAGGATCTCTCTGCTGCCGAAAAGAGTGAAATAGTTCAATGCCTTGGACGTGGTATGAAAACATTAGATATTTACCGAAAACGCAAGCGTGATCATCGCACTATTAAGAGATTTGTGGCTGATTCAGAGCACAGATGGGTTGGTGCAGATAAAGGCACATTGAGGAAGATTTCTGCCAGATCCATGCATCGGATCAAGAGAGCAGCTGCTAAAATACCATTACATAGCAGCAAACAGATATTTGAAGCTGCTGGTGCCTCTGGAGTAACACGGACATCAATAACCAATGCTCACAAGCAGAAACGGCTGCATTGGGCAGAAAAATACATGAAAACTAATTTTCAAACAGTCCTGTTCACTGATGAGTGCCGTGCAACCCTGGATGGTCCAGATGGATAGAGTAGTGGATGGTTGGTGGACGGCCACCCTGTTCCAACAAGGCTGCGACGTCAGCGAGGTGGGGGTGGAGTCATGTTTTGGGCCGGAATCATGTGAACAGAGCTGGTCGGACCCTTTAGAGTCCCTGAAGGTGTAAAGATGACATCTGCAAAGTATGTGGAGTTTATGACTGACCACTTTCTTCCCTGGTACAGAAGGAAGAACTATGTTTTCCGTAACAAAATCATCTTCAAGCTGCTATCAAATAAGGGGTCCTATGTTAAAATGTAACGTGACCTGTTAAAATGTTTAAAAAGTTAAAATTTTGATTGAAATAGCTTTTGATTTCAGTAAATATGCTGCAAACACAACAAATGACAATTTTCGGTTCTTTACACATGTATATACAAAAGACAAAAAATAATAAACCACAAAATAATTATTATAAAGAAATAAATATATACACGTGTGTATATATATATATATATATATATATATATATATATACATATGTACTTTTTCATTTCTTCTTGTTTTTTCCTTTATATATATGTGCTTTTTATAATAGGTATTTATGTCTACATTCCCCATCTTTAATATGAGGACGTTTCTTCCTGACAGAATTTTCACTCTTAAACCACCACCATTATTAGAAGATGTTCATCTGATGTGCAATCAATTTGTGGTTAATTTTATAATTGATTCCAATTATGGTGTATGTATATGTTGATCTAAGTAGCATTTTTTATTGCAATATGTGTTCTGATCTGAAGAAGGGCGTTAACATAATAGCCCAAAACACTATGATGTATGGCTTTGTCCATTTTTTTTGGATCACTCTTTTGTATGATTTCATGTTGTTTATGCCAAATTCTGACCCTATCATCTAAATGTCGCACCAACCAGTCTGCCCATTCTCCCCTGACCTCTGACATCAACAAGGCATTTTCATCTATACAATTGTCGCTCACTGGATATTTTCTCTTTTTTGGACCATTCTCTGTAAACCCTAGAGATGGCTGTGCGTGAAAATCCTAGTATATCAGCAGTATTTAAATACTCAGACCAGCCCGTCTGGCACTAACAACCATGCCATGCTCAAAGTCATTTAAATTCCCTTTCTTCCACATTCTGATGCTCGGTTTGAACTCTAGCAAGTTGTCTTCACCACATCTACATGCCTAAACACATTGAGTTGCTACCATGTGATTGACTGATTAACAATTGGTGTTACCAAGCAATTGAACAGGTGTACATAATAAAGTGGCAGGTGAGTGTATATAGTATATTTTAGCCTTTTTTCTATGTATATCCTTTTTCTATGGTCTTAGCATGAGCCAACATACCAAGACTCCAAGTAATACAATCTCAAAGCCAGACTACCAGCAAGCAGAAATCCAAAAATACTTGTTTAGTCTCCTCTGCATCAGTGGTAGAGACTGGAATGCTGAAAATAATGGACTCATTACTTATTTGCAACAAAAAGTGCTATGAGACGAATTTCACATACCTCATGTTTTTAATTACTAGCTTGAAAAATGTACCAGAAGAGAATGTACCAGATTTGACATGTCAGTGGAGATATTGCGGTCTATTTACTAAAACTGGAGTGTGCAAAATCTGGTTTGTCAAATCTTAATTGAACAAGCAAGTTAGAAGCTGATTGGCTACCATGCACAGCTGCACCAGATTCGTAGTGTGCCAGTTTTAGTAAATCTATCCCTATGTCTGTAATTCAAAAATACATTAGCATGTCTGATACGAGTAAACCATCCAAGCCAACAAGTGAGATTGGGATTGTCCTAGATTGTAAACTCCAAGGAGCAGGGCCCTCAAACCCCTCGTGTATCGCATTGTATTGTTATTGTACTGTCTCATGTATTGTCTCCCATTGTAATGTACAGCGCTGAGCGAACTGTTGGTGCTTTATAAATACTGTATAATAATAATAATTGGGATCATTAACTCTTAAATTCACACTTCTCAATGTAATCCCTCAAAATCCCTACAGCAGCCAAGCCTTATTTCAGCAGCAATACCAAATCTTCTTTCACTTCCAATCCACTAAGAGCACACAACCATTCTTCCTTTCAAGACACTTCACCATCACCTTTGAAATTCAATGTAATCCAAAAGTACATCATATCCCAACCAATGCCCCCAAGATATCCTTACTCTGTAATAGATAGCAATACGCAGACACTTTCCTAGTATTCTGTCTTCATTGAGACCCCACGCGCACGCAGTTTTCCTAGATCACGATCTCAGTAACATGCAAAAAAGAGTCACATGCAGGTTTTGTAGAATCATTGTACTGCATACAATTGCAGTCCATGAATCATCCCTGTTACGGCTCACAGGAGCTGTTTTCCCACTCTATGCCACTAATGTACATAGAATCTGTGAGGCAAGACACTTGTCTGCCTCTTACCAGCTTCTCCATTACCATGTCCATTACTAGAAATGCCCAGGCAAGCAGAAATAGCACCCAGTACATGGGAAAAGTGATATTTCTGATTGTGACTACTGCCTAGGATAAGCATATGCTCTATAATTGCACAATTAATTTAACAGCCTTCACTACTTTGTACTTCAGTTTGTGTTTTTTATTTCAAGTGTTTTTGTGCAGTACGCGTTTGCTTCAGCATCCAATATTTTGGGAGGCTAATTAGAATTCAGAGAAAAACTAAAACCCTTTTAAACTCATGGATTTTCAAATAAAAAAAAAATGCCCAGGATGATTAAAAATAAAAAAAATGCTGCATTTGCTGCAATGCTCACTTTCTCCCCAGCATTGCTCCAAAGACTCTCAGCTTTGTGCTCCTCCTGCCACTCCTCTTCTAAATTGACCGTTCTTCACAGGAGGTACATTGCTACAATGTCATTACTTAAGCACTCAGTCTAGAGTTGGGCTGTACCCCCAGTTCACGCTTGCTGCAACTTATCATGCAACTTGAAACCCATAAAGTTGCATGACAAGTCAAAACACATTAATTTCAATGGGTGACATCTTAATCAATGTGGTTCAGGTCACAGTGACAAAAAAAGGGTTTCTGCATTGCTTTTCTGCAATGTTAGTGTAGCTTGAGTGCCTACGATGTTAAATCACAAAAGTCCCAAGAAAAATGCAAGCAAATTGCACGGAAATCACAAGCACGATTTTGGGGTCAAGGCAGTGTGAACTGAACCTTATGGCTGTCATTATAGCTCTATATCAGCCTTGCAGTTATAATTTTCTGTCACCACTGGAGGCATTGTGCCAGAAACAACACATTGCTAATTTGAAAAAAGATTGTATACAGATTGAATAGTCAGTTGTTAATGTGTTAAGTTTTTTACATTAATGTATTACATATTTACATTATAGATTTAAGAAAAAAGGACTTCATTCTACCCTTTGAAGGAGTCAATGCTTATACAGTATGCAAGACTTCCAGATTTAGGTTTCTTTCATTTTCCAGAGGTGTAAGGCCCTTGAACATGCAAGTCATAATTCAGGTAAGTCATGTTGTAATATTTAATTTCACCAGCACCACTGCAAATGAAATCTTTATTTACAACAGTTTGGCCTGGGAAAATTATAGGAGATGTAGAGATGGGGAAGTTAGAGTGTAACATTTGGTGAGGCATGAACATAAGGGGAATTCTATTTTAATTAAAATCCTATTAACAAAAGAACAGTAAGGGCACATTCACGCCCATGAAAGCACCCTGCCTGCAGTTAGATGAGGGAACCCCAATAGGGATTCCCACGATTATCTGCGAAAGGCAGCTCCACTGAAAGCAATGGGTGGCTGCTTGCTCCCTCGCCTGTAATTGTTCATGCAGTGATCATATTCAAATGATTGGCCCTGGGCACTCACTGCTTGCATCCAGGGCTGATCACTCTCATGTGATTGTTGCTTGAGAGATTACATGTGAATGGGTTTGATTAGCTGTGAACGCCGGCAACATGGCAATGGGGCTGCCTCTTGTGGCTAGTCGTTGGGAACCCCTGCTGGGGTTATCCCATCTAATCGCAGGCAGGGTGCATTCACAAATATGAATAGACCCTAAAATTTTTGCTGCATACTTCACATTGTGCGCTACCCTACATTTTATCAGTCATTTAAATGAAATATAATGCATTACTAGTCCCTTTATATAGTCTGAATACTGGTCATTAGTATCTTACAACACTTCATTTAACAACTGTACAAGACCACCAAAAAGACCATGCTGGGAACATTTGGTTAGTCATAGAGAAACACAAACCATAGAAAAATATACACATTTTGTCTATATATGAACAATACATGCTTTAATGCATTTTATGACTATTTGTGGGTTAAGGTATTTTAATGTCTAAAGCAGAATTTGGAACTGGTGCCCATAACCAACACTACAATGTTCTGAGCCTAATTTGTATTTATTGAAATGTTTCCAGATCAGCATTGGCTCTTTGAGGTTATGATTTGTAATCTAAGAGTGTGCTCTGTAGATATTATAGTTGTCTTTGGCAGCTCATACACTGCACTCTGACAACACACTGAACCAGCAATATGTCAATTAGACAACAGGCATCTTAAGACATCTATAAAGGTTAGTTAGTGTAAAGGGGAGCTAGTGCATTCTCAGAGAGAAAACATTCTTATGAAGGTTACAGTAAGTAATGATTGATGCAACTATCATATTTGTATATACTTGTTTATTATTCGTAAGCTAGAGTACAATATATAGTTTCTCCCTTTTGTAGCTGTCTGAGTGCCAGGCATTTCCGGTTGATGTCCTTCCTAAAGTAAAAGACTACTACTTAACAGATTGTATCGTTTTCAGCCAGACTCAACTGACTGCTAGAATAAAAACAACTCATCAAATCATACTCCACAGACATCCATCAGGTAACATTTTTGAAGGGTGGGTGCATGGATGCACAGGGGTACCATACAGAATCCAGCGATGAAAAGAAAAACACGCCAAGTAAATTTTGAAGCAGCATTTACTGAAGTCCCATATTGGCAAAAGATGAGGTGGAGAGGATGGGCGGTTATGTTACTTTCCCCACACTGTCAAATCAGAGAACATTTAGCAATCATTCACAAAATGCTAAGAATTTTTTCAATGGCACCAATGGCATGGGTCCCACCTCCTGTTTTCAGAATGCATCAGGCCAGCCGCTCAGCATGGGACACAGAAGCAAGTAGAGATCACTGGAGTAGCAGTGTCTACTTCAGTAGTTTCCAGCTTCCAGGGGCATTGGCCACGTATGGTATCTACACAGTTACATTGGTCGAAACTGGACCAATGTAACTATGTACAGTATAACATGCTGATGACTGGAATTATTCTTTACAACATTTACATTTCTTAAAGAGCTGTCACTGCATCTGCATTTATACATGTATCACCCTACATCTAAATGTCAAACAGTAGTAGTATTCCCACTATTCTTCTACAGGCATTCCTTATGACATTTCTGTACTGTACTCTATGGTTGCATCATTGATCTGTTAAACACCCGATGCCTCCCCTGCAGTCTACCCAAACAAATCAAGGGCAGCAAAGTCTCTGATCTCCTGTTTAAACCATCTTGATTGGCCAGGAACTGACATCTCTTAACCTAAACATGCTCAGAGCTGATGGGTTAATTATTCCAGAGAGATTGGAGGGCAGCACGTGAGTCCAAAGAACTGTGGGGTGCATTGCCGGTGGAGGGGCATACACAGGGGTACATGTTTTAGCAAAACAAAGCCTGCAGCTTTTTCACTTATCTTTTCAGATAATGCATACTTCACAGTTTCAAATAGCCACACATTGATACTTCCAGCAAATCTACACTGCTTCTTCCCCAACCTGAGTGCCTTTAGGTATTGGAAAGCAAGTGACCTCCTCCCATGTAAGAGCAGACTATTGCTAAGTTGGAGGGATGACACATGATGGAGTAACATCATTACTACCTCAAGGCTCAAAAACAGGTGCTGGTTGTGATGGACATGTGAGCAGTTGGAGATTGCTGGAGAGGTGAGTATCAGAGGGTCATCTTACTACTGCCAATTTGCCCTAAACTGAAAAGTGACAGTATCTTTTAAAAAAAATTTTTTTTAGAAAATTTTGTTTGGAGCTCTTTCAGATAGGCAACCATGGGGCAGAAAAAATGGGTTTTACTACCTCTCAGCTGCCCACCCAGACTGTCACAAACATCTTGACAGGACTGTACACATACCATAGCTGCAATGCTTTGCATTGAGGCCTCTTCATTTGGGGTGCAGAGTTTGACCAGTGGCACTGCTTGTCAAACTCACCTTTTGAGTTCAGTGGGGCTGGATGGCAACTGCATGCAATGCAAGCAATTGCAGTGTGGTTGTATTGCATTACAGGCTTAAATCAGGTGGTGAGAAGGCAATATAACACCTTCTCACCACCTGGGAAATGCTCTCATAAAAGCGATCAGAGCCAAGTTATGATCAATAAAATCTTCACATATTTTTAATAGGCAATAAATAAACTTTAAAACACACCTTCACTGACCTCTGTAGCTGCTGCCAGTGTGGAGTAACTCGTCCTCAACATTTGCAGAAGCACCTCACTTTTACTTTCACTTTCTCTTTGTATCTCAGCTACCCTATGCCAGCAGAACAAATGGAGAGAGCATAATGCTGAGACCAAACTTTGCTGCTTCCATTGTGAACTCTGGTGATGTAAGTGTCTGTAACTACAGAGGTTGGCGAGTGCTTTTTTAAAGCATATTTTCAGCTCCTTAAGAATATTTCAAAATTTTTATATCCATTGCCTGGCAACCAATCTATATTAAGAAAATCACATTATATAAAATAACTTGAAGAAAGACTAATCGTATTAAAAGTATTACAAATATTTATATCTGAAAGGAACACATCCATCCATTTTAACATTTTCTCCTTTACATTTATTATTTATTTATTTCAGGTACTTATATAGCGCCGTCCATTTACGCAGCGCTTTACACATATATATATTGTACTTGTCTTTAAACAAAGTTCTATTAATATTTAACCAATAGAAAGCAAAAACAAAAAAATCATAGGGATTATGTTTACGGCTTATACAAGTATGAGATTTCAGCTACAGTATTGTACTTCTATTGAATGAACTCTCGCTTGTTTCCCACAAATCTAAATATTTTTCTTACCATCCCATAAGTGCGCTCTTCTTTCCAAGTTCCTCTACCTTACACGTTTCTGGGACAGTATTTATTTTCTTACCAGTCACTGGTGGAAACATACTTATTTTCCTACAAGATAACAAAGTGTGAACACTCTTCTTGATCTCTGAGCCATTAATGGTAATGCTGAAGAAACACATAAGTTAACTAACTACTTGACCTAGCAGCTCAGAGTAAAGCTACAAAAATGTACAACATAATAATGCCTTTTCCCAGATAAACAGGGTTATCTTTTTCTCCAACATCATTCTTTAAACATTTCCTAGATAAAAATCTATGTATTCTTTATTTCTCTCACGTATATAGTATTCATCACAGTTTACACATGCTGAAAACAAAAGCAAAAAATATCTGAACCTCAAAGTAGATATGTAGGTCTCTTATAATACTTAGTTCACACATGACAGGATGTAGTAGATAACTAAGGGCAATACCAGTATCATGTTCAATTTTCCCTTTGTTCTTTTTTTTTCTTTCTTGTTTTATAATTACAGGGTTAGTTTATTAATAATACTGGAATAAGGGAAAAAATGGGCTGAAACAAATACATATTTACATTTTTTTAGTATTACAAATGGAATATGCAATGACCCTGTTAAAGCCTACCCCCACCCATAACTTCAAATGGGTAAAGGTAAGAACCTCTGAAAGGTTACAATTACTGTATGCATCTTTCCCAGTGTCAATTGCTTTGCTCATTTTTTTTCATCATCCCCAGCAGAGCAATTTGAACAACTGTAAAAATGGAGTAATTGCTCCAAGCATACCATTTTAAAGTAGAATTTTACCCATAACAATTTGATAAAAAATAATGTTCTTTAGCAAGGAACATACATTGCACATGAATAATTATGCTACTAAAATTAGTGTGTGCTGTAAATTGCCTCCAGCATTGGTCCTGTTTCTTTTTGCTGGAGGCTGCCATTTTGCCGAAGCCCGAGAACATCAGTAAATCTTTAGGCTGTCAAAAGATCATCCCCTACATTTTAGGCACAGTGCTGAAAAATAGAGAACAACTGAGCATGTACAAAGCAGGGTGAGAGTGCATATTACTGGATTTTAAACAGTATAGGCACTTATTTTTTCATGTTTTACATACAGTAGCTATACTTGCAAAAGGGGCAGCCTGAAGTGATCTTGCAGGACTTAATTTCATGACTACAATTCCACTTGGAGGACCACCAACAGACCAGACTCTCCTACAGTTCTAGATTCTCAGGCATTCTAGCTATATCCTTCATAAATCCATATACCTGCTGCCATACTTGGTGGAGAGGGACCCTTTCTTTCACTCATTTCTTTTATTATTATTGTTATAACAATACAGGATTTAAATAGCACCAACAGTTTGTGCAGCGCTTTACAATATAAAGGGAGACGGTGCAGTTACAATTTAATACAAGAGGGTAAGAGGGCCCTGCTCATAAAAGCTTACAATCTAATAGGGAGGGGCAAGTGGTACAAAAGATTATAACTGTGGGGGGATGAGCTAATGAAAGTGATAAAAGTTCAGTTAGTTGGAGGTGTAACAGGCTTCCATGAAAAAATGAGTTTTCAGGAATCACTAAAGTACCAGAGGTAGCCAGAGTAGGAGATAGCTGGACAGACTGAGGTAGAGGGTTCCAGAGGATGAGAGAGGCTCTGGAGAAGTCCTGGAGATGAGCATGGGAGGAGGAAACAAGGGAGCATGAGAGCGGAAGGTTTTGAGAGGAGCGGAGAGGATGGTTTTGGGTGATATTTGGAGTCAAGATTGGTGATGTAGCTTGGGGCAGAGTTGTGATTGGCTTTGCATGTTGTTGTTAATATTTGTAATTTAATTCACTGGGCAATCAGAAGCCAGTGGAAGGATTGGCAGAGAGAGGTGGCAGCGGTTGGTAAGGTGGAATAGTTTGGCAGCAGCATTCATGATAGACTGAAGAGGGGATAGTCAATGGAGAGGAAGACCTATGAGAAGGGAGTTGCAATAGTCAAGGCGAGAGATATCAAGGGAGTGAATGAGTAGCTTGGTGGTTTCATTAGTTAAAAAAGGGGTGTCTTTTAGAGATGTTATGGAGATGAAGTCTGCAAGCTTTAGCAGCTATTGGATTTGGGGCTGAAAGGACAGGTTAGAGTCTAGGATTACACCTAGTACCCTGGAGTGAGGAGTATAAGAGGAGGAGCCATGTTGTGTTGAACACAGCAACAGGTAGCAGGACCTATGCAGGGCATAACAAGCTATTCCCCCAAAATCCAGGACTTTTGGAAACTTCTGGTGGGCTTTTTAAGGAATGGGGGGCACCCCTGAGATATAAGCCTTGAGTTCAGTTCTGGGCCTGTCTGTCTATGCTGTAATTTTTCTGAGCTGAGCTGAACAGATGGCAGTATCCTTCAGGTTTGCTGGACCTCCTACAATAGTGATTCAAGCCATTTTTGCCAAGTTGATATTTCAGAGTCGGAGTTACTCTATTGTTTTGCTAAAATATGAAAAGTAACTGATATATAGCAAAAAAATGGCATTCCAGGTCCAGTTTAACTTCTTTTCACCTCAATTCAGCTCACTTCACAGTTTAGTAAAGGCTCACAGAGTACTTGTATGCAGTATATTTTATATTATATATGTCTCTGCATATAAATAAACTGATTACCATATTCAAATGCATGTCAGTGAACAGAATGATCAGTCAAAGAGCTAAACATGCCCGTTGGTTTCAGAACAATATTTAATCTTATTTCGCAGTGCGTTGGGGGATTTTCTTTAATTATTTTTCCAGCACCTGAAAACTGAGACTGTTTTTGAAAAGTAGCAAGGACATCATAGTGGGAAATCCCATCTTGCCTGACAGATCCATTGTGCGGTGCAAGCTTATGATTTCATTACTTTGGGACATAAAATTGTTCACCAAACTGAGCTCATTCCGTTCTCAGCATGTTGCGTCATGAAGCTCCTTTGCAGGATTTTGGAGACTTCATTATCTTTGGTAACCCCTGTGACACGGCCTTTTGACTGGCTGGCATCTGCACTGTGTGAGGTTAGGCAACCTCAAAGCGTGCGCTCTGAGGAGTTTTTGTAAAGGCTTCTTTCACAAGTCAAACTCAGAATCTTTTTCTCTTTCAGCATCGCACCCCGTTTGGTATGAGATGATTTCTGTCTGCTTAGTCTTTTCTGAACTCTAACAAAGGATGAAAATCAAAGCTCTCTGAGGTAAAACGGGAACTTAACTTGTAGCTCAAAGATCTGTAAAAAATGCACAGCCCAGCTGAAACATGGGGCAAGAATACATAATAAATTGGTGAGACAGAAATGCTCCCAGGGACGTAATAGAAGAAAAAAAAATATCACAGTTTAAAGTATTAGGTGGTGGAACCAATGTATAAAAGACTGAAAGTGATATTTTACTATTTTCCTTAAGAAATGTTGATTCCAACAGATTTATCTGTGTTTAAACTTACTCTGAACAGCCTCTCAACTTTGCTGCCATAGTTTGACAGAATAATCTAGTAAAATATATTTTGCAGAATAATTTTACCAATTAAAACACTTTTTAGTCATTTTGAGGAACAGTTACAATTACAGTACATTTCAATACAGAAAGAATAGGAGGGCTCTGCTCATGGAACTTACAATCTAAAGGGAGGGGGAGGTGGTACAAAATAATAATAGTGATAGCTGCAGGGGATGATCTGAGGGAGGTGAATTAAGTATAGTTCTTAGATGTAGGTGGGGTAGATTTCCCTGAATATTGAGTTTTCAAGAATCGCCTAAAGGTGGTAAGGGTAGGAGCTGACTGGACATACTGGGGTAGTGAGTTCCAGAGGATGGGAGAGGTTCTGGAAAAGTCCTGGAGACTAGTGCGAGAAGTGGTAACAAGGGAACTAGAAAGCAAGATCTCTTGGGAAGAGCGGAGAGGATGATTTGGGCTGTATCTGCTATGAGGTTGGGGATGTAGCTGGTGGCAATGTTGTGGATGGCTTTGTACATTATAGTTAGAATTCTGAATTTATACTCATTGATATATGATAATATTTCTGAAGAAATTGGCCATTTTGAGCTGAATGTTTATGCACCTAAGAAAGACTTTGTAATAAAACATTTTTCTAGTTAAGGGAATTTCAACTGTATTGAGAACATTATTTCAATGTTACATTGCAATGAATGTATACATTTTTCCCAGGAGACAATAATGGTACAGTTCATAGAACAATCTTTTTTATGAATGACTGTAGCAAAGATCAATCACAATTCTGGCAATAACAGTCTTAAAGTGGACCTAACCTGGAAAAGAATAATATTTTCTATGTAATGCTTAAGTCGCAGCTTGAAAAATGTACCCTTTGACTGGAATTCCTCCTTAAAAAGCAGTGCACTTCCTTCCAGATTAGCCTGCTTAGGCACTCTTCTGCCTATAGCCTTGTAGCTGTATATCTGCAGTGTGAGATATAAGGCTCTGCTGCTATTGACCAGGGGTGGACTGACCATTTGGAAACTCGGGCACTGCCGAGGGCCTGGGGTCAGTAGGGGGCCCCATGAGATGCCCCTGGTACCTTTTTCATATGCTTTTTTGAGTTTGGGTAAGGACACAGGGGCCCCATGATCCCCTATTGCCCGGGGGCCCCATGAGTTGTCAGTCCGCCCCTGCTATTGACTGCTACATTCAGGTGCTTTGAGTCAAATATGTTGTTGTCATTGCTGTGATGCTCACTGTTCTCCTTGCTGGAGACTCTGACATGAAGAAGAAACTCTGCCTCTACCAAAATATCCACCTCCAGACAGAGGCATAGTACAGAACAAGGCATGGTAATTCAGTAATGGGAAAATAGTAGCTGCAGGGAGGTCACTGTCAATACAGGTAACTTGTACTTTGCCATCTGCTTGTCCTTTTAAGTACATCCTCCAGTGTTCAGTTGCTCTGTAAATGTCTCTCTTCCAAAAAAAAGCGTAAAAAAAGAAACCTGTGAAAGAAGAGATGTAATATTTACCTATCCTGTCACCTTTGCCTTAGCTCTCTGTTTTCTTGAAAATCAGTCCAGCTAAAGAAACTTCATCATCCAGCACACTACCATAAGTGTCAGATGTTGATTACCTGCAGTATGATGTGGTTTTATCTACCTGCAGCAACATCACTACTGTGACGCTTAAGTAAACTAAGATCCAAGGTATGAGCAGAAGGACAGATAAGCATTATATTATTTTTTTTTTTTGTGGTTTTTTTTATGACAAAGTCACTTTAATGTGTCTTAGACATTGTATGACAGTCTCCCTATCTGTCTCTTTCCATAAGCTAAAAACATAGTTGCTCTAATTGACCATTTGTTTAAAGTGGTTGGAAAACTCTGACATGAAAAATGAGCAAAGCACATATTTCTTTAGTGCTTACTTGCCTCTATCCAAAGCACTGAGTGCGATTTCTCTCTGCTCTCTATTTCATCTGATATCTGCATGAGTCATTCCTGAAAGGTTTTCCCAACTCCAAGTAATAGAGGGGGATGGGGAGCAGCACTCCAGTACACAACCTGAGAATAATATCCTCAGCTGTGCATGTTTTTACTTTGTTCTGTGTGTGCCCTGAGGTTACACAGATCTCTTCTCTCTGAGCTGTGCAGTCTGTGACATCAGATCCCTGCCTCCCAGCTCTGGAAGCTCAGACAAGCTGTATAAATTCTTGATTTTAAACTGATGTAGAGGAGAGATGGCTGCAGATAAACAGGTACAACTCATGTAGGAGGCTTGTTTCATCTCCATGTATCACCCAATGATAGTCACTTCACTGGGTATACGTAAGGGTTTTTAACTACTTTAAAAGAGAAGTCTGGGATATCAAAAAAACAAGTACTCAGACTCACCTAGGTGGATGAATAGATTGATGCTGCATCTGTTCCCCATTGCCTCTACACTGATCACTCAGTTTTCAGTCTTCTTTGAGCAGAGAGCTGGTGACTGTCAGTTACTGGCTCTCTGCTCTGCCCCTCCAGTGCTCACTGAAGCTTCGGGCTGTGGAAGGGGCAGGAGTGTCTGGCTCAGGCTCTCAGCGGCTCAAATGGATTCTGACTTTAAAGTCAGGATCTCTCCAGAATTGACCAGCTGAGTGACGTCAGCCAACAGTGGACTTTAGCCTGTAGTCAGCTTAATATGGGTCACAGGAGTGCAGAACAAAGTGCACTCCTTTGATCACCAGGAGATGTAGGGCCAAAAGAGCTTTGGCCTACTTCTTTAGGCGCTGGCAAGCACAGTTGTCTGAGGATGGTCAGGTCCTGCTCCCAATTAATAGTTTATGTCTATAGGTATCCTAAGAGAGCAACTTTTCACTATGCAGGCACAACAAAACTATATTGCATAGAGCTAGAAGTATGAGTGACCCTAGTCTAACCAATGCCCATTGATCATTTTGTGGACAATTTTTTTTTGTCTTTGAATGCCCAAAGCAAAATGTGTATCTACTGAAAGATAGCCTGGGCCAAATCCCTTTGAAGTCTATGAGGAGGTGCCCAATCCTATTAGTCAATTCTGCAAATTTTTAGAGCTAATAGGCAAGCTATTGTCAAAAAAGAAATGGCAAGGTGGGTACAGTCCTGGAAGCCATGAACCAATACCACATATTTGTAATTACCATATAGAAGTGACTTTTTTACACTTCTTGAGGGTGACATGGAAAATACATACATCCTTTAACCACTTGCCTACTAGGCACTTTTACCCCCTTCCTGTCCAGGCCAATTTTCAGCTTTCAGTGCTGTTGCACTTTGAATGTCATGTAACACTATACTCATATGAACTTTTTATAATTTTTTTCACACAAATAGAGCTTTCTTTTGGTGGTAATTGATCGGCACTGGGTGTTTTATTTTTTGAACTATAAACAAAAAAAGAACAGAAAATGTGAAAAAATAAGCTTTTCTTTGTTTCTATTATAACATTTTTCAAACAGGTAATTTTTCTCTTTCACTGATGTGCGTTGATGAGGCTGCAGTGATAGGCAGCACTGATGGGCACTGATAGGCAGCACTGATGAGGTGGCATGGATAGGCAGCACTGATGGGCACTGATAGGCTGCACTGATGAGGTGGCACTGATGAGGCGGCACTGGTGGGCATTGATGAGGAGGCACTGATGATGCTGCACTGATATGCAGCAATGATGGGCACTGATGGGCACTGATAGGCATCACTGATGGGCAACACTGACTGGTGGTGCTGACTGGCGGCACTGACTGGCAGCACTGATGGGCAGCACTGCTGGACACTGATGGGCGGCACTGCTGTGCAACACTGTCGGGCACTGATGGCTGGCACTGCTGGGCACTGGTGGGTGGCAGTGCAGGGCACTGCTGATCAGGGCCCTGATGATCAGTGCCGATCTGTTCTGTGGCAATTGTCGGTTATCAGCAGTACTTTCCTCATGCTGTGACAGCGTGAGGAAAGTGCTGGCGATAACCTGCAACTGTATTTACTTTTTGATCTTCTGTGTCATTGGACACAGTTGATTCTGTGGTAAAAGGCCGCTGTGATTGGCCTTTTACCTCATCATGTGATCAGTTGTGTCCGTAGGACACAGTGATCACGGAGAACGCTGGGTGCGCGCAGGAGGGCGCGGTCTGGGAGGACGTCATATGATGCCCTCCCAGAACTGGACAACCACGCTGTAGCCATCATTCAACTATAGCGCAGTTTTGAAGTGGTTAATAGTTAAAAGGCTGCAGATGATACAGCAGTGTAAACATTTACAAGCATCAGGACACTTTTAATGAGGGAAAACAGCCTGAAATGTGAAAACAAAGGCACAAACAGGTGTTTTCCTACAAGATTTTGATACTGCAGATAATAAAGCAGTGTACAAATTGGCCAGAAGTAGGGCAGCTTTAATAATCAGGAATATGCCAACATGTAATAGAGACACAATGCACCAGCAGGCCAAAAGCTAGACTGTTTTAATGACAAGACTGAGCAGAAATGTGCTATAGACCTAGGGCACAGGGAGATATTTGTGTTAAAAAATGAAGACACTGCAGGTGATAAATCAGCAGCTAATGGGCAGAAAAGTTTTATTTAGGGAAAATCTGCCTAACTGATGTATGCCTAACTTTTATTTTTACTATGGGGACAAGAAGGTGCAGTGACTGTAATTGGTAGAATAATTTGTTTAGGTGTATGCTGTTTTTGCACTTAGTTACTTTTTTTCTCAAAACCAATATATCCTCAAACGAAATTAAAAACATCAAAATAACAACCCCCCTCCCCCTCCCTTAAACAAAAGCCCACTGTTACTGTGGAGAAGACAGCAGCTAAAAACGTTACCCCAAAACAACAAAAAAACTACAATTAAAACCCTAATAACAACAATAAAAAATAAAAAGAAAGCAGCAAAGGGGGTGATTACTCAGAGAGCTAGCAGTCACATATAAAGCACAATTTCTAATTGATCCTGATTTTTCCTTCTGTGTTTTTTTTGGCTTTTTCTATTCTCTTCCTACAGCAGCATTGATTATACTAACACTATAAGGTGAAGTTATTAGAGGCAAATAGTGCAGTTGCACTCTGCAAGTGCAATTTGCTCCAGAGCCCAGTAAATGAGGTGAAGCTTTACTTTGCAAAGAATACCCAATCACATACAAGAAAAATAAAAAACAGCATTTTTGCTTGCACATGATTGGATGATGGAAATCTGAAGAGCTTCCCCTCGTTTACTAAGCTCTGGAGCAACGGCCCTTCCAAAGTGTACAGTCTATTTGCCTTTAGTAAATCTACCTTATGGCTGCTCTGAGCCCCTCTTTTATAGTGCTGGAGCAAAGCCATGCCATAAATTATGGTTGAAAAAACAAATTGGCAGGCAGATTTGGACTTTCAGGATTCACTGCAAGTTCATGGTCACAGTTAATCTGAACCTTATCCCTTCTCATGGACAGAAATCCCCCAACTGTAATAGTGTGTTTTCAAAATGAATCCAATGCTACCAACATCTCTTTCATACTACTACGTTTGGGTGATGTATCACTGTGACAGTCCAGTGAAACCATTATTTTCATTTCCATAATACAATGATTGATTGAAGAGAATCACCAGCATGTAGGAAAGTCTCTGTAAGCAGATTTATAAGGAATGAATAAGCTAGTTAGGGTACTGGGAAAATACTGAAGTTGTCTTTCCTTAGAGTTTCAGACAAGAGGCATGTAAAAACAGCATATATGTTTGGGGAAAAGTGATAACAAAACTGCCAAAATAGATAAATAGAGGAAAAAAGGTTACCTATGCTAAAAGTAATTACCTATTGTATGCTATTGTCGCATTACTTTACTAGCCATTCAACGTGGTCGTGTTTTATATTGCACTGCACTATACTGTTTTTGCTACATTGTGTAAGGTTACTACATGCTAATTGCATGTTTCTTCATTCTGTTTGACCTACCCTACTATTTCAGTAATTTCTTCAGACTTTATGCAGGCATACATCAAGTATAGGTAAAGTTTTGCACATGCGAAATGTCATTTTTTTTCTAACACATAGCCATTTCTTTATTACAGAAGATTCTTCTTTCTAATGGCAAAGATGGCATTTATTACCATAAAGCATTCATGCTTTTCCTTGTTTATGAACACCTTCAACATCAAGGGAATGTAAAGCTGTTAAATCTTCACTTGATAAAAAAATGTTTGTACAGTTCATTTGCAGGAAAAAATATAGACTGTATAAACAGAGCATTTATTGTATAGCTCCCATTTTGCTTAGCACCAGCCTCTGTTTTAAAGATGCTCTATGGCTTTCCTTCCCTGGGTATTATTTGTGATGGAGTTTTCTCACACTTTCTTGGGATCTTTTCAAAACTTGCTGAATTTTCCTAATTTTACTTCACTCACTTTCTTTCTCCATCTCAGCTGTGTAACACTGCCCTTCTTTTCTCAGACAGCCAACAGTTTAGTTAATTTCTTCTCCTTCTGATTGAAATCTTATGGCTCTATCCTTTAAAATATAATGAAAGGTCAAACTCTTTGTTTTAATTTTGGATAGAGTGGAGAGGAATTAGAATACCTGTCACTTTTTTATTGCTATCTATGTCACATGTTAGTTAGATTCACCCTCTCAAATTTGTCCTGTTTACCGTTACTACCAAGAGTGAAATTAAAGAACATCCCCAATTTTGGGTTGTCACCAGAACAGGAATATAGGGAAATCTTCCAATGGAGACACTAGTTCTGGTGACCCTGGTGACAACCAGGGATTCCCTCACTTTGGAGGCATTTCCTCTAAGCTTCCTGTTTTGGCTATAGGCAGGACGTGAGGGGAAATCTCCCCAATGGGACACAGATGGAACACAAAAACTGATAGAGGTTATAACCCTACCTTTAGCTCTACTTTGATGGATGAGCTCTACCTCACAAGGCTCTCTCTAGCCAAACAGGATTCACTTCTAGGCTGCCTCTCAGCCTATCACAGTTATAATGTAAATACATGTTGCGGTCTAGACCTGAGGGCACCTGCAAAACGTCTTTGCCAACAAGCCAGCCAGTAAACTGATGGCTTCTATGTCTGATGGGGCCCATCTGAACATTGTACACAGTACTAAATATAATACATTTTAAGTTAAATACACTAGCCAGTACATTATGTTGCCATTAGTATTTACATTTATAAGGTATAACTCTAGCCAAAACATTTTTTACGTTTTTTTTTTTAGTTTAGTAATCTATTTCTCCAAATCTATCCAACATAAGGGGATATCCTACCTCCAACAACTGTCACCATAACCGGTTTCCTCTTTGGAGGATTTCTGCTTTACTACTGACTACCAAATATAGTATGTCTTATTTAAGATCAGAATCTATATTCTATGCATTTCTATTGCCATCTAATACTAGGTTTGAAGGCAAAATACATTCATAGTAAATAGTGCTCAAACATTGTGGTAGTTTAACCACTTCCTGTCCTTATGCCATTTATAAAGCTGACTGCACCTTAAAGTAAGCAGCATTTTCCCATCAACGTAAGTTCAAGGTTTTTTGGAAAGTCACCTAACATTGAGTAATGTCACTCTGTGATGTTGCTAAAGCAATTAAAGTCAACACTATAGAAAAGGGAAGAGAAAGAGGAAGCAGACCCAATGCTTGCACTGCACTGCCCTGACGCAAAGACATAGCGGACTATAGTATGTATGTATATATCTATATATATATATATATATATTTGCTAAGCACAGTTTAGCACAGGATGTTGGTCAGTATTGTATCCCCTTAATCTGTTGCAGAGGTATTTCATCTTCAATAGATGAAGTCAAAGGTCTACCACCTCTGAAGCTGGAGGTAAGACTTCATCTGGATTCAAAGAAAATGTGCAAAGAAGGGGCATAAATAAAAATCACAGGGCTTCATAGCATAGGTTTTAATGAGCCCCTAACAGCATATGTTCATGGTGCAGAGCACTGCAGCCGTAGATAATATTCATAAACCAGGAGATAAGGCAAAAAGGCAATGGTCAGCAGGTTCAGTGGTCAGTAGAAGGAACATATGCCCTGTGTCAGTGGTCCTTATCAGAGCAAAAAGCCTGTCAGTCACCCTCGCATTGGTGGTCAGTAGGAAGAAAAATTGCTTTGTGTCAGTGTTTAAAGGGAGAAACTGTGATTGTGCTGGAGGGAAATACAGGAGAAAGACCAATGTGTGCTTGAGGAGGGATACAGGAGAAAAACCAATGTGTGTTTGAGGAGGGATACAGGAGAAAGATCAATGCGTGTGTGCTGGCGTAACTTGTAACTTCAGTTTATGTGATTGTATTGCAGTTTTACAGAACTATTCACAGAAGTAAATTTAGTTTTGGAATGAAACACAGCACTGCTTTTGTCAGGTTTGTTAGCTAGCTATCCACTAACCATTAGTAGGACAGCATAACCAATGTGTGCTTGAAGAGGGATACAGGAGATTAATATGTGTATGTGCTGGAGAATGGATATGGTAGAAAGACCAATTTGTGTGTGCTGGAGGAGAGATAGAGGAGAAAGATCAACATGTGCTTGAGGAAGGATACAGGAGAAAGACCAATGTGTGTGCTGGAGGAGAGATACAGGAGAAAGATCAATGTGTGCATGCTGGGGAGGGATGCAGGAGAAAGACCAATGTGTGTGGGCTGGGGAGGGATACAGGAGAAAGACCAATGTGTGTGGGCTCGGGAGGGATACAGGAGAAAGACCAATGTGTGTGGGCTGGGGAGGGATAAAGGAGAAAGACCAATGTGTGTGGGCTGGGGAGGGATACAGGAGAAAAACCAATGTGTGTGGGCTGGGGAGGGATACAGGAGAAAGATCAACGTGTGCATGCTGGGGAGGGATGCAGGAGAAAGATCAATGTGTGCATGCTGGGGCGGGATACGGGAGAAAGACCAATATGTGTGGGCTGGGGAGGGATACAGGAGAAAGATCAACATGTGCATGCTGGGGTGGGATACGGGAGAAAGACCAATGCGTGGGGGCTGGGGAGGGATGTAGGAGAAAGACCAATGTGTGTGGGCTGGGGAGGGATACAGGAGAAAGACCAATATGTGTGGGCTGGGGAGGGATGCAGGAGAAAGACCAATATGTGTGGGCTGGGGAGGGATACAGGAGAAAGACCAATGTGTGTGGGCTGGGGAGGGATACAGGAGAAAGATCAACGTGCACATGCTGGGGAGAGATACGGGAGAAGGACCAATGTGTGTGGACTGGGAGAGGGATACAGGGGTAAGACCAATGTGTGTGTGCTAGTGGAGGGATACAGGGGTAAGACCAATGTGTGTGGCCTGGGGGAGGGATACAGGAGAAGACCATTGTGTGTGTGTGTAATGGGAGGGGGATACAGGAGAAGACCAATGTGTGTGCTGTGAAGGGATAGAGGAAAAAGATCACTGTGCTGGAGGTAGGAACTCACCTGGGTAAAGACCAATCTGTGGAGGTGTGATGTTACTGGAAAAGGACTAGGAAGATGCTGATTTGCACAGTGGCAAACTATATATAACTTTAAAATGATGTCCTAACAGATTACAGAATCTTGTTTTAAACTTGGACTTGTTTTAGGTTTGCATTTTTTTTGTTTTTTTTCCCTTTATCTTCACTTGACATGTGTCTTCTGTTTTGAACAGTGGGTTGAAAAAGATTTAGTTTTATTCACAATGATAGCAAATCATCTTATAGTCAGCTCTGTTATTTCTGATTTCTCTGCAATAAGTATAATTACTGTCTATAGCTAGCCAAACTGTCATTAGTTTTGGGTTACTATTAGCTTAAAAATAATGTTGCCAACAATCCCAAATCACATCTCCCAAAATAGTTAGGTTTCTTGACTCATACAGATGTTTGAAATTGAATTTGTTTCCATTTTACCAAAAGACAGATGCTTCATGTTATTTTAGGTTCTATTTGAAGAGAAACTTAAAATCACAATTCCTTGAAGAGTTATGTCAGTGTAAAATATACTGTAAGCTAAAATTGTTTTTGTAAACCTCAGCAGATTTATACCAGCTTGTATCATCAATTTTCTTTTTCTGGCAAGAATAAAACATTACAGTATGTGTCTTTAAGAAAATGATCTTAAAAATGCTAAATTTGTAGCAACAGAAAGAAATCATACATGTAAAGATTGGGTCCTTGTTCTATTATTGGCCCGGATGGTCTCATGTAACAAATCTGGCTGCACATGCATATGACTTGAGGCACATGACATGGGTGTTCTGTATCCATTCTGAATTCCTGAGTTGTAAGAACACCAATGGGAACGGTCAAACAATGTACACAAATGTGATAAAATGGGTAAACGAGCGCTAGAAAAAAGTATGCTTAAAAGCAGCTGGCATAAAAAGGTATAACCTCCAACCTTCAAAGATAAAATTAATAAAAATGCAGCGTTCTAACCAGATATAATAATAAATATATATAAATGTAGAAGTGAATGCGTTTATGTAAACGTACATGTGCAAACATCACATACTAAAACTAGCATATTAGGCAGCCAGGCTGTGTACAGTCCCACCATAAAATATTGATAAAAGAATGCGCTAAATAGCGCCACAGTGAGTGTATGGATTGCGTCTAATTATGGCGCAAATGGTGCGTAGGTGATAATAAAGTTCAAAATTCAGATTGGTACAAATCCGTGCTCCAAATGCGTGTGGAAATGAGAATATATTGCACTAACCAGATAGCGCAATAAAACGCGCCTTTGAGTAACTCAGACCACTCCTGGTCATCATCATCCTAGGGTAACCACGGGGATCATCTGGCATACGTCTGCACATCAGCTGATCATCCACTGCTACTCTCCGGACTCCAGGAAAACTCCACTCCAAAAGTGTGTGCACCAAATAAAAGCACTTAAGAAATCCACCTTGAAAGCTCAGAATAAATGAGTCAGGAAGAGAAAGTGCTAATATAGTGCAGTAAGTTTATTAATAATTGAGTAAGCAATAAAACAGAAAGCACTCACATCTGGAATAACAGGAATGCTGTGATGGTATACATGGATCAAAACTAGCTTTAAAGATGGCCGCTGGCCTTCCTCATGGCTCATGTAGTGTCAGGTCTCTGGCTTGGCTCCTCCCTAATGCATTTCGTGCACTTGCACTGCTTTCACAGGTCATCATTATCATTATCAACTAGCGGCAACCAAACAACCTCACACAGATTTAACCCCACTGGGGAGGGAGCCGAGCAGAAGGATCACAATTAACCCCTCAATGGTTGGGCACTTTTATTGTAGTGTCCTACTTTCAAGTAAAGCCTGATAGTTGCACAGTATTAGTGGCCAGTCATTGAGGGGTTAATTGTGATCCTCCTGCTCAGTTTTCTCCCTGGCAGCTGTGGGGTTAAATCTGTGTGAGGCCGTTTGCCCCCAACCCCCCTGTTAGTTGATAATGATGACCTGTAAAAGCATGTATCCCCCCTTTTCCTCTGTTAGTAGAGATAAGCACATAGAGTTGGCATGGTCCACTGAGTGCTGCTGAGTGATTCCCGAGCTAGGCTATTTTGGGAGTGATCTGTGTGGGTGGCTGCGGAACACATGATCGGGACCCGGGACTCCCGATTCACATGATAGCTGTGATAGCCTCTGATTGGCTATCACAGTGATCAGTCACTATGAAGCCCGCCTCCCTTGGTTTTTTTCTCTCTGAATGGAGGAATGTACATTGTAACTCTCTCTCAACTTGCAGAGAGCAAAAAAAACCAACTGTTTCTAAAAAAATAAAAAAGATAAATAAAGTATATAAATACATATTAAAAAAGAAAAGAGAAAAAAACGAAAAAAAATCCTAGATCAAGGTTTGATCTAGTTCAGTGCCAGGGTTAGTGTTTAGGTCAAGGTCAGGGTCAAAGGTCAGGATTGTTTTTTTTTAATTGGTAGTGTCAGTTAGTGTCAGTGTGTTTTAGGTAAAAAAAAATTAAATGTGCACTATTGTACTGTAATACAGGTACAAACAACAAATAACATACACATATATGGATATATGGCATCACTGCAATCGTCAAGAGCTGGAAAATTGGTTTTGGGTTGTTCTTTGGTGATAGGTTATGGTAGTAACAAGAAACACACAGCTAAATTTAAAAAATATATATTTTTTTTTACTATTTTGGGCCAGTTTTCCTTTGATAATAAGAAACAAAACAGGAGATATCCATTACCATTTACCACCAAATGAAAGCCCAATTTGTCTTAAAAGAAAACAAGGTATAATTCATCTGGATGTACAAAGTAGTTGTGATGATATGTATGGTTTTGCTAACACATGTCAAAATTTTACTTAAGCTTTAAGATTTGTTTTACCCTTAGGCGTGAAGGGATTAAACATTGGTTCTTTTGCTCCATTATCTCCTTTTTCTTTCAGGTCCTATTGAACACAGCTCATAAACTTCTGTTTCCCATCACCTGACATTAATTTCTCTTTTTCTGGTTCTAGTTCAGCATGTTTGCACTTTTGCTGATGTCTAATGCCATCAGCACTTCCTGAATTTAAAAAAAATATTAATCTCATAAAAGCAATAACTCTAGCAGAAATTCTGTTTAAATCCCAAGCTATGGTGTTATCTGTGCCACATACATCTGCATCAAGAATTTGCCCTATGTTCTTGGCACAAGACATGGTTTGAGCTAATTTCCATAATTCTTTCTTCAGCTTAGTTGGCTTGTCCTATGGGTGCCAGTCAGTGAACACCTCTTCTCATCCCTGCTTTTGGAAGGCAAACCCTTGAGTAATATAGAAAGGTTACACCATCTTTGCCTTCTAACATGCTTATGCAATGTTTTTACCGCAGATGTTTTTGGCTTTTGGCATTTTTATTCTACAGCGAGTAAACTCCCCAGCATGTTATCCATGCACACATAGGCTTTAATCAGAGTTTTTTGCCTAGGTAAAAATAAAACACTGGGAAATTCCAATATTTTAAACATGCATTATGTTTATTGATATGTTAAAATTGTGCAAAGAATTACTTAGTGGCAAAATTTTAATGGCACCTAAAAAAAAAATTCTTTGGCAACATATAACATGCTGTTTTCAACTTACATGGGGATGTGATGTCCTGATATTGTTTGTGGTCCATTCTCAGACAGAATGAATTATGATAATTCTCCTTCCCCAGTAATAATTACAGCCCAGATTTAAATAATGCTCTATGTGATGATCACGGCATCAGACCCCAGCCCTTCTCACCAAACTCGTGACCGAAGGACTAGCCAATCTAAAACAGTGCTGTCACGTGCGTAACAATGCCATGCCCAGTTGCACCCTGCACAAAGATCTTCCAGCTAATGGACCACAATCTGTGTACTTGCAGCCTGGGAGTGACTGTTACTGGGTCAGGTTAATTACGCAATTAACCCTTCACACTGCCACCACCTCTTTTTTGTACAGAGAAAGAGGAAACTCGGTAATATTAGCAATAACACTATGATGTTTGAATAATCATTTGTATACACAATGTCACCGCAGACAGATGTATGCAGACATTTCAAAACTCACACTAGCGCTCTTCAGAGACAGGGGTTCTTAGTTTGCATTAAAGAGCTTTAGAAACAGTTCAACACTTTCAGAAAGTAAGATTTATTACTAAAAGGTCAAAAGGATGCATTAAACATATTTACAGAAAAAAGATGTAGCCAATATATATATATATATATATATATATATATATATATATACAGAGAGCAATAACACAGCAAAGAGATAACAGAAAGAAATTTAGGGAGGTAAAGTACTTGCCAAACATCCTGGTTTAAGCAGATCAAGTTTCCTGAGCCAAAAGGGTGCCTTATCTTCCAAAGTTGGTTCCGATGTTAAAAGGGAGAATCTTCAACTTAGCTCAACTCAGCTTAGCTTAACTCCAAGCATAACAGCCTTTTTCTAGGAACTCAGCAGGGTGTCTCCTTAAAGCAGAGAACCAATCGCCTCATTTGGGGAGGGGTGTTGTAGGCGGGGAGCTCAGGCTATGACCAAATCCCTCCCAAATTATACTATGGTCAATAAAGTTTCCTAGGTACATGTAACATTCTATCCATGTGTAGATTAATATGCAGAATCATTTGCTGAACGTCTAGATATGAAATATGACATACCTACTGGGACGGTTAAGGAGATATAATTTTCTGCTCTCCTGTAGCTGTCGGCTAGGGGTGTAATATATCAGACGATTTGTATTAAAGTGACCAATCTGAATATATGCCTGCTTTTTATGTACGAATTTCATAGTCCAAGATATAAAATCATAGGGGAGAATGGATTTTTGAATGTGATGTCTGCTTTATGGTTTATCTGTTTTTGAAGCTCAGCGAGGGACTTGTTTATGGTTTTACGATCCTTTTCCAAGCAGAGTCTCGCAGACATATGGGTGCCAGGCTAATTGGGGTTTATAGCCATGAGCTCTCCCGCTGGGCCTTGATGCCTTTTTGAACTCAGCATACAGGGACCATGTGTCACTCAACAGAGAGGGAGGGGGGATTTACAGTAGGAGAGAGAGATACAAGATGGAGGGTTTGGAGCAACATGGGTGACCACGTCCATCTCTGTGTGCACGATTGCTACACTCTACATTTTTGATATGCTTAAATAGTAGTTCCCTATCAAATGCTGCCCATTGATAACATTCACAAGTCTAATAGCATAAGAAAAAAAATGTCAGATTCGGGCAGAAAAAAAAGTTTAATCCCCCAACTCCAAACCATGTGTCTTGTGGTGAAACCCTGAATCTTAGCATTTATATGTGTGATATATTTGATGAAAAGAACATGAGAGCTACTCATTTTAAATGTTTAAAGTGGGAGTAAACTCTCTTGGTTGAATTTTACCGTTAGGTAAGCCTATAAGGCATACCTATAGGTACAGAAAATATTTACTCGGGCAGCAGCCAGTGATGTTACTGACGCATGCACTGAAGGAACGGCATACTCGTGACTCCCACATGCATGTGCTGTAGTTACATCATCACATCTTGGCCATTCTTACTGCCGAAGCCAGCAAACCCCGAAGGAAGACCAGGTAAAGATGGAGGTGCCTACAGTGGTGACAGCATACCGCTGGGGGGCTTCGTTTTCAGGTAAGTCTGTCATAATGTGCTAGTATGTGGTGCAAACTACCCGGAGCCCAATTCTGCTGTTTACTACCGCTTTAGGATCAAGTTCTGTTATGCATCGCTGTTAATATATTGCAACTATTAAGTAACAAGCCCATAACTGGAACTAAGACTGATGTTTGAAAATCATATGATATGTATGTTCAATCCATCCCTTCATCAAAGAATACAATCAGATTTTTTATTTTCTGCAAGTTAGAGGCCCACATAAAGTCAGGGTCAGGTGTGATAGCTAAGAGGAGGTAGATTCTGTATTTTGTATGAGATCTGTCAACAAATATTCCAGTCATTTTAACATTTGAAGATCTTTTTTACATGCATTGCACACAAAATCATGAACTTTAAAGAAAAGAAAAGAAAAAAACGTATAAAAAAATGTAATAATAATAAAATAGATCCATATATCATTAGATAGTAATTGCAGTATGTATTGAGAGCTAAGGCATCCTAAGCAAAGCAGCATCGTAAGAAAAAACTGTCATGATCATAACACTGGAAGCTACTGCTTCATGTTATTATGTGCAATGGGCATGTGGAACAGGAATTTTCCTGTATAGCCTGGAAAGTCCCGGAGTTTTCCTACTGCAGAGTGCTGTGTAGAGAGAATTTTATTCATAATATTCTATACCAACAGTCTATACACACTCTTTGTAAAAGTTATAACAGACATGCTGAAGACTGAGAAGAATGCATGTGTTTTTTAAAGTGTGCGTATTTTGTTTCAAATAATGAATGGTTAAAACCCATTTTAAGATTAAACTTTACTCTCTGTGTGCCATTAAGGAGAGTCAACAGGAAGTGAGAGGAAATCTCTACAAAGTGTAGGGAAATCCTCTTAGAGGACAGGTGTTTCCATTAAAAGATTTATCCTGACATATTGTTCTGATGACAACTGTAAAATTTTGTATTTTTCATCACTTTCTGTCCCAGTGTCCCTAGGACACAAAGACGGTGAAACGGTCTAGGGGTGACAAAGACAGTAATAGGAGCCAAACAGCAGTTCTAATCTTTCTCCAATCTATTCAAAACAAACAAAAAAAGTGACTAAATACTCTTTGGGGTTGATTTACTAAAACTGGAGAGTGAAAAATCTGGTGCAGCTCTGCATAAAAACCAATCAGCTTTCGGGCTTTTTGTCAAACCTTAATTGAACAAGCTGAAGCTAGTAGCTGATTGGTTACTATGCATAGCTGCACCACATTTTAAACTCACCAGTTTTAGTAAATAAACCCCTTTAAGTTCACTATAGTAGATGTAATCCCAAGGACTAGTTAGAATATGACAGCTCTGCACTCAATCCACACTCATATGAGGGTTACAAGAAATGCTGTCAGTAATATCCCAATGATATTTGCTGTGCTCATGAGCAAGGTAGATCAGAGTTCACAGATGTTCCTACAAACTCTGTTGAACCTTCTCCAAATCCACCTTCCTCTAACCCCAAAGAATTGAATTACTCTATAAGTTTTAAGTTAAATAGCATCCTTTTATTATGAAAAGCATAACAAATTTAAATAACAAACTGAAATTTGGACAGCATAGATCCATCTTCATGTAAAAAATGGCTGTCCTGCTTCAGATGCACCTGCAACAAACTTTCCAGCTCCATGATAGGCCAAACTCATTAACAATTTACCCCGAAATAGTGCAATTTGCATCCCTTTTCCATTGTACTCTGTCTTGGAATGAATAATCCATTGCTTGACAGAAGCAGCAGTGCACATAGAGTCACACACCCATAAACCTCCCTCCACCCTTTTGAAGGTACTCAGTAGTTCACTGATGCATAGGGCTCCAATAAAAGGCACCAAAAAGGTTGCTTTGAACAAAATCCCCTTTCATGGCGATGATCAACCCTCCTGTAAGTATTTCAGAATGGAACTCAAGATGAAAAAAAGACTGAGCATGCGAATCACAATGGTGTTGACCTTTATGGTATCCTTTCAAGGCTTGTCGAACTACTAAGGCCTTCAAAAATCCAAAATACCCACCCAGTTGAATAAGGAGGCAAAACCTGCCAACTACTAAAACCAAAATACCCCACCCCTCGCAAAATTGCAACAATCAAAATAAAGTACTAAAGAGGTGAGATCAACCTCAGATCTTGCCCCACTCACCTCGTCAATTAAAGAAAACCATTCCTTACAAACCTTGTTCTGCTTCAAGTGCCAACATGCAAAACTTTTTTCCAGTGAAAAAGAGGCACATCATCTATTAAGTTGTTGAAAGCTTCTGGGAACATGAATATTAGAGATGAGCGAATTATTCAAAAATTCGATTCGGCTGATTCGCCGAATTTGCGGGAGAAATTTGATTCGATGCGAATTTATTCACCGCGAATTTAACTTATTTAAAGGGTTTCTAGGCTTCAGAGAGCCTTTATATTAGTGCAGAACACTGTACCTTTAATTTAAATGCCCTTGGAGTCTGCTGGGGAAGAGAAATAATACTGTCAGTCAGTATGACATGCAGATGAGTGCCGTCGATCTTAGAATCACCGCACACTTCACTCATTTGGGCAGTCACGGGGCACGACGAAGAAGAAGAAGAAGAAGAAGAAGAAGAATGAAAAGAAGAACGAAAAGAAGAAGAAGAAGAATGAAAAGAAGAGGAAGAAGAATGAAAAGAAGAATGAAAAGAAGAAGAATGAAAAGAAGAAGAAGAAGAATGAAAAGAAGAATGAGAAGAAGAATGAAAAGAAGAAGAAGAAGCATGAAAGGAAGAATGAAAAGAAGGAGAAGAAGAATGAAAAGAAGAAGAAAAAGAATGAAAAGAAGAATGAAAAGAAGGAGAAGAAGAAGAATGAAAAGAAGGAGAAGAAGAATGAAAAGAAGAAGAAGAAGAATGAAAAGAAGAATGAAAAGAAGAAGAATGAAAAGAAGAAGAAGAATGAAAAGAAGAAGAAGAAGAATGAAAAGAAGAAGAAGAAGAATGAAAAGAAGAATGAAAAGAAGAAGAAGAAGAATGAAAAGAAGAAGAAGAAGAATGAAAAGAAGAATGAAAAGAAGAAGAAGAAGAATGAAAAGAAGAAGAAGAAGAATGAAAAGAAGAATGAAAAGAAGAAGAAGAAGAATGAAAAGAAGAATGAAAAGAAGAAGAAGAAGAATGAAAAGAAGAAGAAGAAGAATGAAAAGAAGAATGAAAAGAAGAAGAATGAAAAGAAGAAGAAGAATGAAAAGAAGAATGAAAAGAAGAAGAAGAAGAATGAAAAGAAGAATGAAAAGAAGAAGAAGAAGAAGAAAGAAAAGAAGAAGAAGAAGAATGAAAAGAAGAATGAAAAGAAGAAGAAGAAGAATGAAAAGAAGAATGAAAAGAAGAAGAATGAAAAGAAGAAGAATGAAAAGAAGAATGAAAAGAAGAAGAAGAAGAATGAAAAGAAGAGGAAGAAGAATGAAAAGAAGAATGAAAAGAAGAAGAATGAAAAGAAGAAATTTGATTCGATGCAAATTTATTCGCCGCGAATTTAACTTATTTAAAGGGTTTCTAGGCTTCAGAGAGCCTTTATATTAGTGCAGAACACTGTACCTTTAATTTAAATGCCCTTGGAGTCTGCTGGGGAAGAGAAATAAAACTGTCAGTCAGTATGACATGCAGATGAGTGCCGTCGATCTTAGAATCACCGCACACTTCACTCATTTGGGCAGTCACGGGGCACGACGAAGAAGAAGAAGAAGAAGAATGAAAAGAAGAACGAAAAGAAGAAAAAGAAGAATGAAAAGAAGAGGAAGAAGAATGAAAAGAAGAATGAAAAGAAGAAGAATGAAAAGAAGAAGAAGAAGAATGAAAAGAAGAATGAGAAGAAGAATGAAAAGAAGAAGAAGAAGCATGAAAAGAAGAATGAAAAGAAGAAGAAGAAGAAGAATGAAAAGAAGAAGAAGAAGAATGAAAAGAAGAAGAAAAAGAATGAAAAGAAGAATGAAAAGAAGAAGAAGAAGAATGAAAAGAAGAATGAAAAGAAGAAGAAGAATGAAAAGAAGAAGAAGAAGAATGAAAAGAAGAATGAAAAGAAGAAGAAGAAGAATGAAAAGAAGAAGAAGAAGAATGAAAAGAAGAATGAAAAGAAGAAGAATGAAAAGAAGAATGAAAAGAAGAAGAAGAAGAATGAAAAGAAGAAGAAGAAGAAGAATGAAAAGAAGAATGAAAAGAAGAAGAAGAAGAAGAAGAAGAATGATGAAAAGAAGAATGAAAAGAAGAAGAAGAAGAATGAAAAGAAGAAGAAGAAGAATGAAAAGAAGAATGAAAAGAAGAAGAAGAAGAATGAAAAGAAGAAGAAGAAGAATGAAAAGAAGAATGAAAAGAAGAAGAAGAAGAATGAAAAGAAGAAGAAGAATGAAAAGAAGAATGAAAAGAAGAAGAAGAAGAATGAAAAGAAGAATGAAAAGAAGAAGAAGAAGAAGAAGAAGAAGAAGAAGAATGAAAAGAAGAAGAAGAAGAATGAAAAGAAGAAGAAGAATGAAAAGAATGAAAAGAAGAATGAAAAGAAGAATGAAAAGAAGAAGAAGAAGAATGAAAAGAAGAAGAAGAGGAAGAATGAAAAGAAGAATGAAAAGAAGAAGAATGAAAAGAAGAAGAAGAAGAATGAAAAGAAGAATGAAAAGAAGAAGAAGAAGAAGAATGAAAAGAAGAATGAAAAGAAGAAGAAGAAGAATGAAAAGAAGAAGAAGAAGAAGAAGAAGAATGAAAAGAAGAATGAAAAGAAGAAGAAGAAGAATGAAAAGAAGAATGAAAAGAAGAAGAAGAAGAATGAAAAGAAGAAGAAGAAGAATGAAAAGAAGAATGAAAAGAAGAAGAATGAAAAGAAGAAGAAGAAGAATGAAAAGAAGAATGAAAAGAAGAAGAAGAAGAATGAAAAGAAGAAGAAGAATGAAAAGAAGAATGAAAAGAAGAAGAAGAAGAATGAAAAGAAGAAGAAGAATGAAAAGAAGAAGAAGAATGAAAAGAAGAATGAAAAGAAGAAGAAGAAGAATGAAAAGAAGAAGAAGAAGAATGAAAAGAAGAATGAAAAGAAGAAGAAGAAGAATGAAAAGAAGAAGAAGAATGAAAAGAAGAATGAAAAGAAGAAGAAGAATGAAAAGAAGAAGTATTCCAGTACAGCAAAAAGTGTATCTGCAGAGAGCTCCGCTATTTCTGACAGTTCTCTGACAGTTCCTTCACATTTACAGCGGTTGAAACATTGTATCTATTTATTTCCGAATAAAAACATCTGTATCCTAAATGGAAACAAATAGATACAATGTTTCAACCGCTGTAAATGAACTGTCAGAACTGTCAGAAATAGCGGAGCTCTCTGCAGTGACACTTTTGCCGGCTGATCGGGAAAAATTTGATTCGTGCACCCGAAGTTGGCTAAAATTCGGATTCGATGCGAATCGAATTTTTCCCGATATTTGAAACGAATTCCACTTCGCCTGGTTCGATTCGCTCATCTCTAATGAATATCATGAAAAAAGTGTTCAAATGCCATCACTACAGCCAAACATAGACCTTGAATTTTTCTGAGTCTGCCAATCACACTGCTTCCTTGTCCCCTTCCTTGGTCTTCTCTGTGCTAGCTGACATTTTCCCTAAATTTCCACCCTCGGTTTGTGTGCCAGCCACTGACACTGTGTGCGTGGAGGGGCGGTAACTTTGTGAGTCAACTCCACAGTCCACTGATGCTGAGCCCACACAGTAACAGGTGAAGTGTTTCTTTGTGCACCGCAATCCCATCAGCACCTCTTGCTCAACTACTGGCCCTTTAACAGATGTATCCCTGTCACCCACAGACTCTGCAACCCCTTGAAGCCTTTGACCTATGCCCTTTTGCCCTTCCAAGACAGAAGGCAAAGACATACAAAAAGCATTGCAATGGTACCCAACAGGCTGCTCAGGGTAGAATCCCCGCATTCGCTGATCTGGTTTCCCCTGCTGCTTCTTAGACCTCAACCCCCAGCTTGCCTTTCTTTGTTTTACAGCATCCCATTGAGCCACCCTTCTTGCATGCAAGCATTAAAGGTAAGTCTCCCTTGTGCATCAACAGAAACATAGAGCCTCATAGCCTAGGATGGCAAAGCACTCCCTTGATTTTTCTTCCTCCCTCCCCCATCCCTTTTCCAAGCTGACAGACTGACTGGAGACTGCACTGTCTACTGTTAACTATTTACTGTGAAGACTGGAAGTTCAAGGAAGCAGCACTGAGAGAGCAGGAGCCAGCAGACTGGAGGGGGTGGTTTGACCTGGTTTACTTGTCCATATAACATGGTTTGACAAAGGAGCTAACTAGTGCTCCGAAATGTGTTACCTAGGCTACAGACCCACCTTCCTTGACGCCACTGCCGGTCGTGGGGTCCACGGTGGTTTTTGATGTCACTTCCAGTTCCACGTTCCACCACAACCATAGGAGCCAGTGCTTTCTGTGGAGCGCAGATGTCTGGCTTGTCTCTTGGCTCCATCTAGTCCTGGATGCCGCTACAGACATACCATCTGATGAGTGGCTGTGGTCCCCACACTATACAATATTTTCTTACTTCTTCAAACATGTGAGTGCTATATTAATGGTTCATTAAACTATTTTTAATACTGCACTTAGAAACACCCCCTCGTGTTCCTTTTAGTTTCTGCAGAGATATATTCCAGTCTCCCGGTAGAGCTGCCCATTTTTTATGGACTTTATTACTTTTTATGATATGGACAATATGGATTTAATATTGCTCTATCACTAATTATTTGCATCCCACACTGTTTTTTACTTCAGGTTTTCCCAATATGCCAGTTGTATACTTGTCCATACTGTGCTGCAGCCAAACAAAAAAAAGTTGGCTATGTTGTTAAATAGGTGGTCATGAATCAAAAAAACTGGCTGAACCAATTATGATCTTTTAATAGGTTAGCAGTTCTAATGTATGTTTCAGCAGTGTATTTAGTTGCTTGCCTAAATGTTACCTTCATACTCAGTCAAGTGAACACAAAATACTTGCCACAGTTCAGCTAGACCAGGGGTCACCAAACTTCCTAAACAAAGGGCCAGTTTACTGTCCTTCAGACTTTAGGAGGGCCGGACTGGCCATGGGGAGTAGAAAAGACCTTGATGTCCATGGCAGGAATGGCACACCATCAGTGGTGTAATTGGGGGGAATTCTGTCTAATCATTTGTGTCATTAGGCCCCATTCTTGGTGTCATTGGGAAGAATTGTGTCCCTTCATTGGTGTCACTGGAGGAAATTATGCCCCATTGTTGGTATCAGTGGATGAAATAGTGCCCCAAGGGCCATTTAAACGCAAGCAAAGATCCACATCCGGCCCTCGGGCCGTAGTTTGGAGACCACTGGGCTATAGCTCAGCGTGCACTGATCCTTTCAACAAAAGCCAATTGTTCAATAAACGTTTGTCAAAGGAGACTGTCTGAAAATAGTGAAGGGAACAGCACTTACATCCAATCAGAAGTAGGCATTGTTTGGTATTCTGATAGCTGTTAGTGAGGATGGAGGTTAAATTTCTTTTGCTCAGCCTGCGAAATAAATCGTGTATGGCTAGGTTATTTTTCTCTCTGGCATTGCAGTAGGCTTTTCCATATCCTAATATTCCTCATGAACCTGAATCTAAGCTTGCAAATATGCAGGCAAAATGTTTCCAACATCTGGACACAACAGTTTGTTGTTTTTAGAGGGCTCAATAGCTTCACACAGAATCACATGACAAGAAGCTGCAACACCACCTAAAAGCTTCATGAGATGCCGGTGGTTCACAATTCTGTTTTGCACACCTTGTTATAGTATAATACTCTTGTATTATCAAAACTGGAATTTCTTTGGTTTTATTCTGTAGCACTAACCTCTTCATTAAAATGCTTTTATTTAAGTAATGTGCTGATGATCTCAAGCTAAATTAGAAATTCTGTGAAGGAGGATAACGGCCTTGGGCAGCAGATGCTTATTTTGAATTAGCAAGCCTCTCTTCAAAATTGGGTCATATCATTTGCCAGTGCTTCAGTAAACTGAACAGCACAGGGGTGAGAAGCCAACCGCTCAGAGAGAGGCACAAATTAACCTTTATGCTGCTATTTGGCCCGTTGCAACCTAAGTCAATAGACAAGACCAGCGTGGTCAAGCTGGAAACACAAGGCTAAAATATATACACTGAAATAGAAACAAGTGGCACTCCTAAACAATCAGTGTCATCTTTTTGCCCCAAGGGACTCACTCTATAGTTACGGAATGAAAGTAAACGGACTGATTTTGTGCTGGCTTGATTACAGCGGCTCATAAATGATTGAGATGCTGGGAACCATACTTCAGTTGTTTGTAAGATGAGTCTAATATATTTTCAAATCATCTTGTGCATAGTATATTCATAACATGCAGATTGGGATCTCATTTTACTTCTACATGCAAAACAGTTGTTTTTTTTAAACATTTTTCTTCCTTTGTTTTTAGTATGATCTGCGTATTGATTATTATATTCATCTTTATTTTCATTTAGTTTATCAGTGTCAGAAAAATAAAGAGACTGGACATATTTGTGTAAATTTCCATATATGCAATCAAAGGAGCGACTTGTGTATAATGAATTTAGCACAAATCTGATCTGCAACTGATCATTACCAGCAAGTCAGTCAGACAAGACTGACAGATTTTTTTTTCTGATCTCTATGATTATATTTATTGCTCTCCTTTATTATTATATTTTCATTCTCCAGCGTAATAAAAACGAATGTTCTATCAAATAGAATTATGCTACAGTAATTGAATGTTTATAGGATTTTTTTGTCTTATGAGTACAGAAAAGACTTACATCTAACAAAATGTGACATTTCACATATCCTATTAATAAACCTGCTTTTATTATTGGTGGCCTTCTTGGGTTTGTAACCTTGGTTCTAAGTTCACTATGTGAACTACAGTTACAAGAAAAAGTATGTGAACCCCTTGGGATTACGTGGAGTTTTGCATGAATTGGGCATAAAATGTGCTCTGAACGTCAGCTAAGTCACAACAATAGAAGAACACAGTCTGCTGAACATAATACTACACAAACATTAGATGTTGCCATGGTTTAATTGCACATAACATGTAAACATTCACAGTGCAGGGAGGAAAAAGTATGTGAGGCCCTAGCTTATTGACTTCTCCCAGAGCTAATTGGAGCCAGGAGTGAGCCAACCTTGTGTCAGGAATGGACTTGCCAATAACGGTGGGACTCACCTGCCTTGTGGGTTGCAGTACCAGGGGAACCCACAAACACCTAGCCTCATAATTCCCAATCGAAAACCTCCCTATTAAAGCTGTTTAATTTATTTTTGATATTCAAAGCAAACTGATCCATCATCAAACCCATCCATTCATGTCGCCATGCTTTATTTTGCTGAGAAACACCCCCAGCATTTCTTAAAGTGGTAGTAAACTCTTCTTTAATAATTTTACCTACAGATAAGCTTATAATAAAGCTTACCTGTAGGTAAAATTAATATCTCCTAAATGTGAACAGTGTAGGAGATTTTAGTTCTTTCTGATAGCTAGCGCATGCACTCTGAAGGAAAGGCATACCCGTGCCATTCCTTCAGAGCACTGTGCCGTGGTGCGGATGTGCGGGAGTAATGTTATCGCGGCTCAGCCAGTCAGCCGGCTAGAGCTTGCGAATCCAGAGGAAAGACCTAGTGAAGATGGAAGCCCTAGGGAGCAGTGACAGCGCTCTGCTGGAGGGCTTCATTTCAAGGTAAGTTCTTCATAATGTGCTAGTATGCAATGCATACTAGCACATTATGCCTTTACCTTGCAGGGTTTTTTTTTCTATTTTTTTGGATGCTGCTTCCTACCACTTTAAGTAAAGACAGATGATTTAGGTAGCATTTACATCCTGAATCCATCTGCCCTTAGCTCAGGAATGCAGACAGAAATATGTTCTTAGCCACGAAAACCTCTCCTCCCCTCCTGAAGACTCCTGGGATGTATGACGTCATTTGCCTAGGCATGGAATTCCCTTATCAACAAAGTCAGTGCTGATTGAGGAATCCCTCCCGCTGTGCTATTGATTTCTGACAGCGGGAAGTTTCCCTGCCATCAGAATACAATGATCATTGCTGGCGTCTATAGCCAGTGGCAGTAATTGTACAAAAAAATCTGACAGACTGGTTGTACTGAAGTCTATTGCTAGATTTACTTCAGTACAACCAGCTTGCCCATAGATGGATCACAATTCGGCCAGTCTATGGCCAGCTTTAGTCCCACCAGGGGCGAACTGACCATTTGGAAACTCGGGCACTGCTCGAGGGCCCAGGGTCAGTAGGGGGCCCCATGAGATGCCCCTGGTACCTTTTTCATAGGCTTTTTTGAGTTTGGGCAAAGACACAGGGGCCCCATGAACCCCTATTGCCCGGGGGCCCCATGAGTTGTCAGTCCGCCCCTGAGTCCCACCCACCAATCCAGGCCATGAAGATCAGAAGAGAAAGTAAGCAGTTATGTGATTTAGACAAATTACATTTTAAAAAGTTTTTAAATACTTCATACTCCATAAAAGCAGTGATAACACATTCTTCTACACTTATTTAAGAGAAAATCTGATTTTTTTATTTTCCTGTACAGATTAGTGGTGCACTTTGTTGTAAAACATTTATATATGTATATTCTGAAGCTGCTTAGTTTAACATTAAAGTGAGGACAAAGAGGATTACAGAAAGGATACCTTTTCTGACAGCAAAAGAGTCTTCAGCTTTCTTAGTTATAGAGCAAACCATATTAATGAGAAATTGGTTCAGTAATTGGTATGCTGTAGATCAATTCATTGCTTGAGTCAGTTAATGTATTTGGACTTATATGATAATAACGATGACTGGTGTAGTTGTTCTGTATCTCTAGGCATACGTAACGCTCAATACACTGTGCTACATATGAAAAAATGTTTGATTAGTGAACTGCTTGTTGATTTAAGAACTTGATGTTCCAACAGTGTGCCAGCTTTTGGCAGTAGGAGTTCATCTTTCTCTTGTAACTAAAGCTGACCTGGCTCATTGGTAAGAAAACGAGGGAAATTTCCCAAATGCTGCACATTTTTAACTTTAATCCATGCACAACGTTAAACAGAAATAGAGGGACATGGTGTTGTTCAGTACTATGTTTTCAAATAAATGGAACACACTTAGAGGTGATTTAAGTATGTGAAAAACAACTGCCTATACATAAGAGCTACTCATCCTTCCACCAGTAATAACCTTCACAAGACTTGCATCATTCCTGCAGAGGACAATATGTGGCCAAACTTGAGTGATGAAAGAGAACTTGTCTACCTTTATGAAGTCCACCTAATTGGATGTAAATAATTTCTTGGGAGTAAAGTGGGAGTAATGTGTCTTGTTTAACAAAAAAAAAAACAACTGGTCCTCCTGCAGGATAATGTCATAATGTGCTAGGATGCACTGCACCCTGCATTATGACAGACTTACCTGTAAAGTGGTTCCATCTTCACCAGGTCTTCCTTCTGAGTTCTTGTGCTTCGGCCATTTGAATGGCTGGATTGTGATGACATCACTTCATGGCATGCACACGGGAGTCACAATCTGGGCACAGCGCTCTGAACGAATGGCACATTTGAGTGATCCATCCAGAGTGCAGTGTGTATGTGCTAATGTTGTCACCAGCTGCTACGGATGAGAATATCTCCTAAATAGTGCACATTTAGGAGATATTCACTATATGAAAATGAAGAATTGAAGAGCCAGCTACTTGTCTTTCTGAATAATTAGCTTTATTGTAACAAGTAAGACGTGCAAATAAAATGGCTTACACGTTTTGGCAATAAGCCTTAGTCATAGCCACACTTAAAGGTGAGCCTTATTATATGCTTACCTGTAGGTACAAGTTAAAAAGTCGATTTTACTACTGCTTTAAGGGCTCATTCACATGGCACATAAAATTCTGCGTTTGGATGTGTACAGAGTATAGTTTTGTATGCATCTATATGTAGCACTGTAGAAATTAATGGGGCCATACAGTTGCCTCTAGAAACAAAAACATGCACCGTATTTAGCAGAGTACAAAAACAGTTGGACACATCGGCATCTAGAGCTGTACATACCTGCAGATTTTACACATGTCAATATGTATCGGCAATACGCATAAATACACTGGAAGAACTGCACACAACTAAATGCTGCATGCATCTAAATACATCTAAACTCGTATAACTGTCTGTACCTTAGGTCCATATGTTACTCAGGTTCTTTTGCTAACTGTGCCAGCAAGAATTTGTGTTCTAACCATTCCTTAGTTCTATTTCTTCCCCAATGTGTCCAAAAAAAAAAAAGTTTTGGCTAAAGCAGGGTCAGATTTTGGCACAATTACAGCTGAATTAGTCAGCTAAAATTTGCCTCTGTATATAGCCACCTTTAATACATCAAAAGCCTCAGGCCTCATTCACAAGGACGATAAGGGTCAGTCTGAGAATTCTGGATGCAAGAATCAGTGGCTTTTTGCCCCCGGAATCACATGTGTTTATGTTTAGCTGCAGGCACTCCGTTCGTATGAATGAATGACAAACTAATAGCAGCTGTGGTCGGTCTGCGGCTAAACACACATGCAGTGATTACCAGAGATTAGAGATAGATAGATGATCACCTCTGGGCACAGAATGATGAGTTAAGACTCGGACATCCACTTTTAACCGCAGGTAAGTGCTGTATGTGCAGATATATGTGAATAGAGATGGCTCCCCTCAGCCTGTTATTGTTGTTTACAGGCTGAGCAGCCACTGCTGTTCACTGTCATCCCAGCCACAAGGATCTGCTGATTGATTCTTGCCATTGGAATCTGGTGTGTGCCCCTAATCACCCAAGTGAAGGAGGCCTAATAGAACTTCACTTTATGGATCATTCATATGTGTGAATGGTCCATTTACTATATGAGCTAGTTAAATGTCAAACACTTTAAAAGGCGGTCTATACCAATGCAGAGCAAATTGACAGTGTCTCTGCAAAGGTCTTTCCCCCAACCCCTTATAATCACCTTCCTCTATCACAACTGGATCTGAAATGAATGGTGGTGGTGACCCAGGAGAGCAGTGACATCACTCTAGCTGTAATTTGACAGTGCTTGGGCCTCATTTGTTTGTGGAGTTTTCATCATTCTGCAGGGCATGCATGCTTTTTGCCATTCTAAACCTGTTGTGCATTATTCCTTCTAACTTTGCACCAGTTTGTCAAACTGCAAGTTACTATCGATCCCTCTCCAATTGTTTGACCGATTATCTTTTGTATCACTATTTAGCATTCTTATGGTAGACTGTTTATTCATTATACAGTATATTTGTATTCTAAATAAAAATTATAAGTTGTATTACCAAAAATAGACACACTGATAAAAATGCTGAGTTTACACTGATTTATAATACAAGCAAATCCTAATACAATTGACGATAGCTTAAATTGGCAAACAACTAAAAATGTTTTACCAGTTATCTCCCATAGTAGGATATTCTCTACACACACTTAATTGTGAAATAACAGCCTAAAATTAAAATGTCCTCTGTTGGAAACACTTCTTTTTTAGATTTTGGCTAGGAAATGCCCTATTAGGAAGAATTGTTTTCATTTCCTGTCAAAATTGGAAATAAAGCTGGTCATAGATGGATCAAATCTTGTCCAGTCCCTGCTGAAACGGCTGAGATTAAACATCTATAGGCAGGCTGGTTGTCGAACGGTGGTTATAGCTGCCAGCAGTGATCATTGTGTTCTGCCAGCAGGGAAGGCACTGATTGTGTTGATGGGGAAATCAAGCGATTTCCTATTTGAGAGATTTCCAGTAATTTTCAGTGCAGTAGAAAGAGATAATAGTTGTCTAAAATGAGAGAAAGCCTTTCTTAGACAGCTGTACTCCACTGAAAGAGATCCCCTTCGTTCCTGTTCCAGTGACTACTCAAACATACACATAGAGAGTATAAATATCCCCAGTGGGGACACAGAAAACAACAATATAAAAAACTTGACAGACATTCTAATCCTACTTTGTTCCATACAAAAGTAATAAACAAAAGTTTTGGCTTTAGATACACTTTAACCCCTTCCCGTCGGTGCCTCCCATCCCTTTAAGAGGTTTCAGATGCCAGGAGCCGGAGGCGGGCCTTTTGATCATCTGACCACCATGATTTGGTTGTCACAGTGGTCATTTAATCAGAAAGCTCCTGATCGCAAGTAGAGATCAGGAGATTTCCGTTTCCTTTTGGTAACTGTGCCGGGAACGTGCAGGGTCACGTGCTCTCAGCACAGCATTGTTTACATTTTTGTACATATATGGGTACGGTCAGCGAGAAAAGGTGAAATACTGATGAGCAGCAGATGTAAACAAAGGAGAGGGGTTGCTCACGACATCATGGCCACATTGGGTCAATGATGTCACAAGCATCCCCGACCCTTTGTGTGCATCAGCTGTGCGGTGGCCAGGAAAGACAGGTGACTTCCAGTTTTACTTTAACTTTAAAGTGTATCTAAACCCAAAGCCAAATATATAATACCTCACAACTTACTAGTCTTGGTTTGTTGGCTGCATTTGTTTTATTGTTTCAGGCTTCTTTTCCTTTTCTTTTAGGTAAGCCTACAAATTATCTACTTCCTGTTCCTGGGTGGCTACATCACACCTCCACCATATCTATGGAGGGAGCCATGATCATCACCCTAGGCTACTCTCCCAACATGGACTACAGACATGTCCCCATCTTTTCATTACATGAGATACAGGGCAATTGGTAGTTTACAGAAAACTAGGAAGGAAGATATTTTTCAGTGCAGCTCACAGAAAGTGAGAAGGACACTGCATTTCTTGTTAAAAATATATATAGCTTGGAAAAAAACCAGAAAACTAATGAAGCCCCCCATCTAAGGATAGTAAGCTGATATTACAATTTTATTCTCGGGTTTAGTTACCCTTTAAACCTTCCTTGATGACAAAATTGATTTTAGGTCTCTTAGGTAAAACAATTCAATACCCCACTGAGCTTAATAATGTTTTGTTTGGACGAATATGACTTCCTTTTGATACCAAATACTCGTATTTGTATTTTTTTTTTTAGAAAATGTTTGCCCACAAATAGATAAACAAATAAACAAGAGTATCACCAAGTTATTTGCCGTGTTTCATTCAAGTTATGGCAGTGTTATATGGCATACAAATAATGATATACGTTTTAAAATGTATAAAATAAAAGGAATGTCCTCACAGCATGACATAACTACAAAGTCTATGTCTCTGCAAAAACCACAAAAACACCTAAAACATTAGAACATTTGCAATGGAAAATGGTCTAATGTCCTCAGCTGCAAAGGCTCTAGGGATTTGTAAGATCTAGAAATCAAAAACCGTCTTTTCAAATTTTGTTCTTCTTTTCTTTCCACAACTATGTAAAGACAGGATAAAAATGCAATCTGCTATTTCTGCTATGCATGGGGGGAGTCACAACTGTGCCTCAATCTCTTGAAAGTTGAATATGGAAGGACCCCCAAAAAAGTGAGTGCATTCTGTCTTTATAAAGATTCTATGTTAACGCCAGGATATCTGTCATCATACTGCATTTGTAGTGTTATATTGGCGACATTGAGTGTATAAAATGCATTGCTGAGGTTTTATTTTCTTTGAAGCACGTAAGCACAATGCGTTATTTTTCTTGCCATAAATGACTGCCCACCAGGAGCACTGTGGGTGTTTTACACCACTGGAGACTACTAAGAGTAAAGCTGGCCATGCATGGCCTGAATTTCATATGATTCCTGTGAAACAAACAAAATTCAAGCTGTTGATGGCCAAATTGATTCTAAAAGTCAAGACACTGATGTCCAAGCCACCTGGCCCAACAAAATTTGACTGAGAAATTGAAGGAGCCAAGGGAAAAAAAAGTCTGCCAAAAAATGATTGCAGCTGACTTTTTTACGCCTGGTTCCTTTCATTTCTCTGGGTATTCTGGTAACTACAGGTGTTGGGTTTAGCATGGTTCGTCCCATGCTAAAAATAGTGGGCTGGTTTTTGGGAGGAGTTATGCAAATAATAAAATGCTTTGATGGGCTGATGTCAGTCTAGAGTAGTGGATGTTCCTAAATAGGCTGCATTTGTCCTAGGTAAAGCACACATGTGATGCTTAGCGTCTAGGATTGAAACTGAGATCAAATAAATATAAGGGGCAAGCCAGGTAAGGCTGTGAAAGAAAGATCTAGATGATACTGAACATCCTGCAGCCAGAATATGAGGTGGGCTTGTTGCAGTTTCTAGTGCATACTGTGAGAAACTCACAGGGTGCAATAAAATCAGATCAAGTAACTTCAGTACAGAAAAAGAGCCTGTACAACTGTGGAATACTGAAGGTAAGGCTAGAATTCAGCTTACAAATGTCCTTTTTTATTCCATTCCTTTAACCAGTTGCCGCCCGGCCGCCATCTGGCTATAGCTCGTCCCTCCGGGTGGACGCCATATGGCGTCCTTTCAGGCATGCACAGCGCGCCTGCCCGCAGGGCCGCGCTGCAGCACGATCTGTCACTGACCATGTACCTCGGACACGGCCGATGACAGATCTGTGTACCAGCCCTGTTGCCAGTACCATGTGACCTGCTGTGACCAATCACAGCAGGTCACATGACAGTTGTATACAATGGAATGGCTTCCTTTCACGCCATCCATTGTATACAACTGTGTCTAGCTGTGAATGGTCACAGCGATCACATGCACAAGCTGGGCCAATCACAGCCCAGTTGTGTCATGTGATTAGCCGTGGCCAAATCACAACTAAGCACAAAAAAAAACCCTGAATGAATCGATGTCATTCAGGTAAATGCTTGCTTATAGCAAAGTCATTCTTTGCTATAAGCAAATTGTGTAAAAAAAAAATATTGATCACTTTCCAAAAGTAGTACAATGTTACTAAATTTAAAAAAAATGTAAAAAAAATTATCCAGTCAGTGTCCCTGATCACCACCATGCCAGTTATATGATGACGCTGTACTGCACTGGTGACAGTATGTAAAAAAAAAAATAGTGAAAATTATTTTTTCATTTTCCGAAAAATTATGACAAAAAAATTACAACTTCAAAAAACTCACCATGCCTATTATGAAAGACAATGGACTGTCTACTTTGCAAAAACTGGTCCTTTGGGGGATATCTGTACTATTCTGACATTCTTGGACCTCAACAAATTAGATTAGCCGTCAGTACTTCAGGATTGATCAATATATCCCATATTTTGTCATAAGCTGTAGGCCATAATCATCACAATTATGACAAATCACGGCTTGAACTATCTTGCTTTGCATGTAATGAGTCTATCTCATATATTAGTTTCACCTTTTAAGTTGCATTAGTGAAATAAACTTTTGCACGATATTCTAATTGTTCGAGTTTCACCTGTATATACCAGAATTGTTATTTTTAAGCTAGTAATGGCGGCAATCAGCAACTTATAGTGGGACTGCAGCGGGCATTCTGACACTGGGGGGGGGACATCCCCAGTGACATTAATACAGTGATCAGTGCTAATAAAAAGCACTGACACTGTACTAATGCACTGGGCAGGAAGGGATTAACATCTGGGGTGATCAAAGGGTCAACTGTGTGCTTTTTGTTACTGTGTGCTGTGCGTGTGTTTTACATTGTAAGTGTACAGTCCAAAAGCACACGTTCCTGCGTTAAAAATGGCTGTGTGTATAAGTGGGTGCTGCAGCGACCATTGGCTGGAACCGAACAAAATCAGCAAGGGAGAATGTCACCAGCACACCGAGGATCACCAATATGGGTCCACAAGTTTTAATAAACGATCACATAGTTACAGCAAGGCAACGTTTCAGAGTCTCGCAGCACCCCTTCATCAGGCTTGTGACTATACATGTTTTACCACGCATGTTTTACAGTGTAAGCACGCTGCTTTGTATTGCTGTGCTATGCAGAGCAATACAAAACAGCATGCTGGAGCTGATGGGAGAGATATGTATTGTTTACATACAGACCTCTCCTCTGTCAGTGATACACACAATCGCAGGGTGGCGGCGGGGAATCACTGGCCGGGACCTGGTGATCGACAGCTGAAGCCGCCAATGGTGCACACACGCCCCCTACCCGGAAATGCGATATCATGTATATATACATAATTTTGTGCAGCCATGCTGCCCAGTAGCCGTATTTCTGTTATAGTGCGACGGGCAAGCAAGACTAGATAGATTTATATGGTCTTACAGATACAACTGGCCCTTTGAGGTCAACCATACTGCTGATGCAGCCTGCAATGAAATTGAGTTTGACAACCCTGCTTTACATGATTCTGGTGGGCCACAAGGATATAGCAAAGTGAAGAACCATGGAAGGCAGGAAAGAAATACTTCCTTTATTATTGGCATATACAGACTTTTTAGTGTTGTTTGTAAATAAGCCAAACACAAGCTCAGCTGTCAAGAATTATTTCATAGTAATGGCTAAATGTATGTGATTATGTAATATGTGTTACAGTAAATTAAAAATGATATTGAAAACAATAAGGGAAATGTCCTACATTCTATTAGCAGCATCTGTAACTAACCAAACTTTTTTTAAGGACTGTGCCTTTCAAATGAATGACAGAGCTTATTAAAACAAATCAGGGCTATGAATCAAAAATCCAAGGAGCTGCACAACGTGAAAAAGCAACTGTTGAAAAGCCAGGAGCAACAAGAAGTGCTAATAAAAAGTATTAAAATACAGCTAGTATGAATGACTAATAGGGGGAAGGAAAATGCCACCAAAATAATATTAATAATTCTGTCCAAAGCAGCAGCAGCAAAATTGGGCTCACATAGGAAAATGAAATAATATCCTATTCCTAGCCGTTCCGGTGGCTGGTGGCACCTTTACTTGCTGATGCATTTAATTATTTTACAGTTTCTCCCTGCTACCAGGGAGTTAATGTAATATACCAAGTTATGTAACCTTTCCACAGTTCAGCAGAAATATGAGCTGTACTGAGCTCAGTGCAGAATCCACTGCCCAAGTGGAAAGAAAAAGTAGCCATAGCATATAAAGCTTGCCAGGCCAAATTGCTATGCCTAACTATACTTTACTCAGCCCAGGGGAACAATGATGTTTATGAACCAGCACTAATGAATGGTGCTATTTTATTTAAAAGGTTCTGTTGGAAGCTGACTAGTCCATAGGCAGTATGTCTATTGGACACATGGCTTTAATGTAAAAAACTGTTATCCTAACACTTCACCTGTCCCTCCAACACTTAACCTACCATCTAAAAATAAGCACCATATTTAAAGGGAATGTCCAGACATTACCCACATTTAACCCCAAACCTACCTTGTTCCTGTAGCTAGAAGCAGTTTTTATTAAGCCCTTTGACATTATCTCCAGGAGTGTAAAATTTTTGCAGGGTTAGCTGCTGGAAGCTTAGTCCTATTAACATAATCACTCTCCCAGAACTACATCTCCCAAGAGCATTTTCCCTACAAACAGGCTGATGGTAAACAAGGCAGCTGCATTATTTTGCTGGAAAAGAAATGAATGTAGGCATGTGGAGAGGGTCAAGGTTTTTGGCATACCAACAGGTATGTGTATTGCAGAGATGTGTATGTAGATATGTACTAAATATGTTTTCTTTTTTTTTAATTTTGCATTGATTTTATACTTCAATCCAATGCCAAACATTTAAATTTACCCTAAGTTAAGCCTTAATTTACCCTACGTTAATTGCTTAATGTATGGCCTGCTTATGTCTACTTTTTTCAAAAACAGAACAAATACACATTGTGACAAGTTGGAGGTTTTGTAGATCATTGGTAGTACGAAACAGTGAGTTTACTCCACACCAGAAGTATGTTTCAGGGTCTTTCCTGCTCACTTTTATTTAAAAGAAAGCAAACAAATTCTTACGCGAGGGGTTTCCACCATCAAATGAACATAAACAGTAATCGGCCTCGTGGCAGCTCCCCACTGCTCCTTCCTTCACAGACTCGTGACTTTGACTGTCCTGGCCTGGACAGCACTGTGCAGACATGCACCTCTCTACTCCCTTACAATCACCGACCCCCTTAGGAGGGTGGGGCCCTCTACTCTATTCCTGTCTCTAATATAAAGCCAGCACACACCTGTACCATTAGTGTGCCTGGTTTCCACAAATCCTGGCCTACTCTGCCATTTTACACAGTGGCATGGGTTCACCTTGCCACAACATGTATTTGTAGAAAAAAATATGCATTAAATATTTTTTTCCAAATGAGTCTGCAAAGCATTGTAACCATGATTAGTGGATTGTAAGTGCAATGCCAGGCTCCTGCAGACTATTCCTCTAGTTTGGTGTCCGTTCCAAGGTACAAGCTTTAGGTTAGAGAGCTGGACGAAGTGTTATAAAACTACGAGTGTGATGAATACCACTCTTGCATTCCACTGAGGACTAAAAGTCCATGTGTTGCGGAGGAAGATGGGGCTTGTGCAGTATTTTATTCTTTAGTTCACACTATACAAGCCATGACTATTTAAAATCTGAATCTGCCCAGGGGAGGGGGAGAGAGAATCCTGGCACACTGTTAGAGTGGGGCATTTTGAGGGGCAGACCACTTGGCACCAAGTTACATGTTGCACCCTAAATATGGGTGTAGCATGTAATATGGTGTTAAAGGTGGATTTAGCCTTTGACCTAATCCTTTCCCTTAATCTTGAAGTTCAATTGCACCCACGTTTTGTCTTTTGAATACGATATGAAAAATGTAGGACTTCTCTCTAGATGCTTTGCTGTCTGTGACCCCATTGGGGAGATCTTCTCTCATTCCCTTTCTCTGTGACACCTGTGTGAAAAATAGAGGGAAAGGTTTTTACTAGGAAGAATGGCACAGAAAGCAATAAAACATTGTCAGAAGATATATTCTCCCCTCTATTAAAGCGGTGGTAAACCAGAAAAAAAAACAAATTGGCTCCTGCAGGATAATATCATGTGCATGTATGCATTGCATTCCTGCACATTATGACAGACTTACCTTAAAATGAAGCCCTCTTGTGACACGCAGGGCTGACATCTTCTCCTGGTCTTCCTTCCAAGCTTGTGGGCTCCAGCTGTTTGAATGGCCAAGTTTTGATGATGTCACTCCCACATGCATATGCGGATATGCATGTGGGAGTGACGTCATCGCAACTTGGCCATGGCACAGCTCTCGCTAGTAACAATAAAACCCACTGCAACACCCCTCAGCAACAACAGATCCACCTGAGCAATAATAGCAACGCCAGCAGCAACATATTTCCCAGCAGCCAACATCCATAGACCCCCTTTCTCAATAGTAGATCCCTCTCATCTACAATTGACCCCCCCAGTAACAAAAGACCCCCATCACAATAGATTAGACAATGGACTCTCCAGGAAACCCCAGCACCACTTGCCATAACATACATCCAGTGCGGGAGGTCCTGCTGAAAACTGTCCTGGTCTTTGTCCCTTTTGGCGAGATTCCCCCATCTGTTTGCACCAAGAATGAAACTGAGAAGAAATCCATCATGCTAGAGTTGTTCCCAGAACAAGAGGTGAGGAGACATTTTCCAATGGCTACACCTATTCTGGGGACAACTGAGAGGGATTACCTTCACCATGAGCGATTTTCTCTAACTTCCTGGTGCTCTTGAATAGGAAGTGAAGAACAATCACCCCAATCAGATACAGACAACAAAAAAATAAATTGTCAGTGGTTTTAACCCTCCCAATTTCTATACATCCAACACTACAAAAAATATATTGGCTATAAATACACTTCAAATTCCAAATCCTGTTAATTTACTGACAGAAAATAATACTACAACCAGAGGACATCTACAGGAGATGGTGATAAAACAGGTAATAAAAGGTTACAGTAAACATTATGTTTATAGCTTAGGTCTTACTGTATTTGTGTTGTGTTAGCAGATGTCTAATATTTTCCCTTATTATTGCATATTCATCGGTTTGTTTGACTTACACTTATTGATTAGTCTGCAGTATAATACAGAATTCATTAGCTGTGCTATATATTTGTCTCTCCTTGAGAGGATAAATAAGCTTCCATATATTGTATTGCACTGAATCACAAATATTGTGCCAGAGTCTGGTCTCTGTACCATCTGTTTGAAGTTAAATTTTTATGATGCCCTTTGTCCACTGCCTACAGCTTTAAGGGCCCAGACACACAATGGTGTTGCGGTACTGCTTGCATTACAGTGTGCTTAATGCATCATGCAGAAATGCACATTGCGTGTACTGGTGCAATGCAGTATTATTCCTTCTTAATGGCTCCCCATCGCATCTTGCCAATGGACATTCATTGACACACCATTTTTGACACTGTACGGTAGTGCAGATTAGTGTGCTATAACACATTGTGCTGTGCTAAATGCCCTGCTACCAGCCACAAGTGTGACAGGGAGCAGTAAATGGATCGAATCTCTGTGTACTTCCCATCCTGCCTCTGTGCTGAGGATTCCAGAGTGCAAACAAGAGCCCTGTAACTCTGCATTGTGTGCCCCTGTTTGCTACTGCTTCCTCTCCCCTCTCCAGCCAGGCTGCTGTGTTCAAATGCTTTTTTGGGCTCTGTATAACTCCCCACTCACTCTCTGTATATCTCCCCCCTCCCACCTGGCAAAAAGGATCAGATCCAATCAGTAGCAGGGGAAGGATTCCACAAAGGACACTGGGATCTGTAGTCTCTGAAAGGGCAGAGCTCAATATTTGTGAAAGGGGAATAGATGGACTCCAAACTACATGAGCCAGAATTTACTGCACACAGGGGAGGAGGGACAAGGCTGTTTTCCCAGGTGAAAGAGAGACACCGGCGGATCTTTTGCAAGGGGATGTCGTGTTAAGAGGACATGAAGCAGGATTTCCCACAGCTGAATCAGGGAGCCAGAGTGTCTCACAGAGAACAGACATGCCACCAAGTCAACCAGAGTTTGCAAGAGACTTGCATTTGGTGAAGCTAGGAGGCTATGACACAAGTGTGTATACCAGAGATGAAGGACTGAGCTTCTGGGGCCTGACCTCTGTAACTGCCCAGCACATATATTAGGATCTACTAGGAGTGGTGAGAGGTCTGCACTTAATCCATTGCTACACATTGCACAACAGAGTTTACTCACTACTTAGCAGTCCTGCAGCTATACAACCTTTACTCTTAAAAAGATCGACCCTTGAGCACCACTAACAGAAAGGCCCCACTACAAGCCGGCCAATGCCAGCTTATCACATTGTAAACAGAATTGCCAATTATCGGCAATCCTTTCTTGCTGTCACAGTGTGACGAGAGGAGATCTGGAAATTCACACAAGGGACATTTACACAGTGTCCTGATTATCAGTGCAGCCCCATCAGTGCTGCCTGTCAGTTTTTATCAGTGCCACCTATCAGTGCCTATCAGTGACTCGTATCAGTGAAGCCTCATCAGTGCTGCCTCATCAATACCCATCAGTGCTGCCTCATCAGTACCCATCAGTGCAGCCTCATCAGTGCACATAAGTGAAAAACAACCCATTCAGCTTAAAATACAAATGAAAGGCAACACATTTGTATATGTAAAAAATTAAATATCTTCCCCCCCCTCCCCTTCTTTTTGTAAGTGATTGCATTCCCTCTGTTCTCAGCTGCATAAGAAGCTCATGGAGAAAAATCAACAGCACACAGTGAAAGGCTGTGCAGGGGAGACATGTCAAGACAAGACTGATCATTGGAGGAGAGCAAGCTGAATTCCCAGCATAGCTAAAGAACTGATCACATTATGTTCTCATGCCTAGTGTGGTCAGTTTTTAATAAGAAAGCAGAGGGACTGACAGGAACACCAGGGATTTCACACAAAAAGAGCAATATACAGTAAAGAGAACAGGATACTTTTTCAAGTACAGGGTACAGTAGGAATATATCAGGAATATGAAATGTTGGGTTTATATATTCTTTATAAGAGAAGTAGTGTTTTTTTCCCCCATTTATACTTACCTAGGTGGATGTAGCATCGGTATAATGCTGCATTTGTCCCCTGCTAACTCTAAGTGTGAGAACTCATCGATCACATGACCGCTGATCGCTGAGTTCTCACAGCCACTCTGAGGTCAGGCTCTCAACAGCTGGCTGAGAGGCTGAGCCAGGTGCTGCTCCAGACTCTGGAGTGGATCCCAATTTTAAAGTCGGGATCTTTCCCCAGTCTGGATCGGCTGAGTGACATCAGCCAACAGAGCACTTCAGCCCTCTGCCAGCTGAAAATGGGTCACAGTTCATTCTGTCCTCCTGTGATCCAAAGAAGAAGTACAGCCAAAAGTGCTTTGTGGCAGAATGTAGGAACCCAACAACATCAGCAGCTCCTGCAGAGATAAATACTGCAGCAGTAAAGCACACAGTAATGGCTGTTACTGCTACACTATAGTGTGAATAAGCCATAATACCTGCAGGTAAGAGATAAACTGTTTATTAGATAAAAGCATTTGCAACAGACCATCTTGATGTACCATCATACTATACAATTTAAATAGGAGAGGTAAGAATTTTTATTAGATTTTACTTGCTTTCCATGATTGGTGAAGGGAAATAAGCATTGCAGCAACTCACTACATAATTCAGTTTCTTTGGTTAACAAGGGCTTTACCCCCATCAAGGTAAACATAAAAAAATAAAAATGGACCTTGTATCCTCAGAACCCTTAGCTCTAACTGAATCAAATGAATAGGGAAAAATCCTTTCCAGCAACCAAAGGTAACCAGATCAATATTTCATTATATATATTTTCATAAATGTAAGTACCCCTTTATATAATCTTCTTTATGAAATGCTTTACACTCGTTTTTCAGACAATGTACTAAAATTACTAGAAACAGTTAATTTTCCAAAGTAAAAATATATAGGGCTTCCCGCTTTTAGAAAGGAAGTGCTGTTGTATTTATTGGGACACACCAAAGTACACCAAAGAAAGAACATTTCAGGAATGTGATATTCCCTTTATTACTTAATTATTATTATCTTTGAAATTCTGTTTCTTAGCTGTACCTTGGTATGTTGTAATAAATTCATAACACTTACATTTTAAGCACAATAAATCCTATATCTCTTTTTTTTTTTATTTCTGCAATTATGCATTATCTGCATGCAAAAAACTTACTGTATTCTATACTTTCACAGCTGGGATGTTGTTTAGAAAATATATACCTCATGCAATCAAAAGCCCAGGAAAGATATAATGAAAATATGGGTTAGATCAAAATGTGGGTATGATTAGAAAGCAACAGATATTCACCCACATTCTGCAGGCACTATACTCCAGCCTAGGAAACTTCTCCAGAATCCACAGTGCAAGAATCATCCCCATGGCTAGGGAACGTCCCCTCATGTTTATACCTAGTCCCCACCCCCACCCTCACCACCAAGTAGACCCCATGATACACAGCCTGCACCCCTCATTTGATACAAAAGAATGGCCTCCTCGCTTTATATATCCAGGGATCTGTAAAGCCACTTTCAACAGTCCCTCATACAGAGATCTGCCTGGTCTGAAAATATTCCACAAGATTTCCAAGTGTACACGCCAGGCCTGAACATACTAGTCATCAGCAATGGCAGGTTTGGACTTAGAGTCATCACTTTAAAGTGATATTAAAGGCAATGTAAAAAAACAAACATGTTATACTTACCTGCTCCGTGTAATGTTTTTGCACAGAGCATCCCTGATCCTCCTTTTCTCCTGGCTCCTTCCTTTTGCCAAGTGACCCAGAGCAAGAAACTTGCTATGGGGGCACCCAGCAGGCTCGCTCCCAAGATGCTACTCTAGTATGAAGGTAAAAAGCCTTGAGCCTTTACAACCACTTTAAAGCATTTATAACCCAATCCAAGTGGTGAACTGGGTCTTACACACACATGGATGCATCCAAGATGGAAAAGTGGTGGTGGAAGTGAGGCAGCTTTTACATACTGTACAAGGAATAAGTGTTTGTATTGCTGGAGAAGTTGCAACTGGCTTATCACCACTATTTCATATGCCTCCCCTCACCACTTATACATGTACATAGCCTACAGTATATTAGAAGGAGTGTAGGGAAATGTTATATTAATAAGGCCAGTTGGAGTTGCATTCTAGATACCCAGGATACCCAGGTTAGCTATGCCTATGTTCACAGCTTTTACTGTAAAGATCAGTAATTTAGGATTAATCCTATTTTCTTCCCATCACTAGGTATGCTTTCATGTCTTTGGTGGTGACCTTAAAGTGAACAGTGTTCAACTAAATTTCCTGTAACAACCACATATTTAAATAAGGTTACTTGTTCTCAAGGTTGAGTAAATTAATTTAAATTAAGCATTCTTCATAGACGAGGTCCTTTCTTCTTCTTTTTCATTTAATTGCCATTCTGTGCATTATTTTCAGTTCTAGGATATCATTTTTGTGAAATGGGTCCCAAAATTGAACTGCATATGGAAGATCAATCTATACTAAAGTCTTGCAAAATTTTCATATCCTTACACATCCTTAGTATTTAGAATAAAGCAATTCTTCAGGTATAACCAAAGGTGTTTCCTTCTGTACAAACAGCCCTGGAAAAACTGACTTCATAGTCAAGAGAAAATAAAAGCAATACATTTTTGATCAATCTGAAGCGGAAGTGCATAAAGTGTCTGTTAAATAGGTGTGTAACATGCAAACCCTTTTCTCCACCCTTTACTCAAAGCTTAAACTGCAATATCATTTGAGTACATAACATAACAACAAATATTAACTCAGGCATGGAAATGTTGGTGAAGTCACTAAATGAAGAGTAAATAAGAAAGGGTTTGTTATTTGATAACCACATCCTTGGTATTACCTAGGTCTTTTGTCATTAAGTCAACTATGAAATCTAGAAAAATAATTAGAGGATGACTACTCAAAGTGTAGGAATAGCAATCTTTAACTATAAATAAACCTATTTCTCAGTTTTCCAAACAGCAAAGATCATGTATTAATCATATGTATATTCTGCACTTGATTAGTTCACAAGTTCTATAATTAACATATTGTATATGACTGCACAGGTGTTAAGGGATTACAATTTGCTAAAAATAAAATTAAAATAATTCATTTTTAGGTGGTTTACAGTAACATTAGTTTAGCTAATTCCTTCAGTGGCAACTAAAGCATGTCTTCTCCATAAATATCCCTGCTATTTATAAGTTGAAGCCTAATAGGTCAATGCGCCATATGAGTAGTCAGATGTTAAAGTGAGATGTATAATGGTATTGGTCCATTTTAATATAATTGTTTAAAATAAAGTTTATACATCCACAGTACAAACAGATAACATATCAATTTAAAATGTATAAAATTGAAAACTTAAGTAAAATAAGCAGTTAATTAACGACAAAGGATTATCAAAGCATGATTAATTATCTAATGAGAGTGCCCAACAGGAATTTCTGCCTTCAATGCAGGCTGTCTTTCATCAAAGCCTTGATCGGCATTTAGAGGGTGAGGGAGACAGTATCCTTCTGACTTATTCACTTTTTATTTAACCCCTTAATGCCAGCGCCTCCTGGCCCTTTAAGGGGTTTCTGATGTTGGGAGGGAGGGCGAGGTTTATGATCATGTGACCATTGTGCTTGGCTGTCACAGTGGTCACCTGATCAGAAAGCTTCCAATTGCTACTTTCTGTTAGGTACCAGAAAATGTGTCTGGAGCATGCAAGGTCCGCGCTGAAGGCACAGCTTTTTTTACATTTGGTACGTAAATATGCAGGCTCTCCGAGTCAAGAGCTACCCGCTGAGAGACGGCATATTTGCATACTGTCTGTGCTAACAGGTTAAATTCCAGCTTGAGGTATTGAGTACTTTGAACAAAAGTTTTTTAATTCAAAAAGTGAAGGATATACAAAAAACATTTGAAAAGGAGCCGAAAGTTCCAATCATGAGCTGCATGGAAGAGTACATTATATTCGTAAGCAATATGAATAATACAGAAAAAATATTTAACTTTACTTTTTTTGTTCTTGTTCTTACCATAATAAATTAAGAAAGAAAATATGTGCATAACCATAATAAAAGTGTTTTAAACTAACCACATCTTTTGACTTTACACATGCGCACAGCACATTCATATGTTATGAAGATAAAAGCATACAGTATGTGACAGAAAATAAATCACAATCCCTATCTTAATGTTGACACCAGTGAACAATAGGATATCAGCCAAAAAACTGCAATCTGGCCTAGTGCCTCTTCTCCATAACTGATGGTTAAAGGATGTCTGCTTCAGTAGCCTGTGCCAACAGACAAGCAGTTTGTCAACAGGCCCAGTTTTTTCCAGGTAATAAAGTGCAAGAGTAAAGGAACTCCACACAAAACAGATGATAATCTCAAGATTAGCAGTATATAGATAGTTACAGCTATAACAACATGGTGTTTTATATAATATAAGAAGAGAAGCCGGATATGCTTAAGGCTAATTATTACTGTCCACCACTTCTTTGTTTATATATACACACTGAGGATAGATAGATAGATAGATAGATAGATAGATAGATAGATAGATAGATTGATTGATAGATAGATAGATAGATAGATAGATAGATAGATAGATAGATAGATAGATAGATATTTTTTTAAAAATACAGTCAGGTCCATAAATATTGGGACATCGACACAATTCTAACATTTTTGGCTCTATACACCACCACAATGGATTTGAAATGAAACAAACAAGATGTGCTTTAACTGCAGACTGTCAGCTTTAATTTGAGGGTATTTACATCCAAATCAGGTGAACGGTGTAGGAATTACAGTAGTGCATATGTGCCTCCCACTTGTTAAGGGACCAAAAGTAATGGGACAGAATAATAATCATAAATCAAACTTTCACTTTTTAATACTTGGTTGCAAATCCTTTGCAGTCAATTACAGCCTGAAGTCTGGAACGCATAGACATCACCAGACGCTGGGTTTCATCCCTGGTGATGCTCTGCCAGACCTCTACTGCAACTGTCTTCAGTTCCTGCTTGTTCTTGGGGCATTTTCCCTTCAGTTTTGTCTTCAGCAAGTGAAATGCATGCTCAATCAGATTCAGGTCAGGTGATTGACTTGGCCATTGCATAACATTCCACTTCTTTCCCTTAAAAAACTCTTTGGTTGCTTTTGCAGTATGTTTTGGGTCATTGTCCATCTGCACTGTGAAGCGGCGTCCAATGAGTTCTGAAGCATTTGGATGAATATGAGCAAATAATATTGCCCGAAACACTTCAGAATTCATCCTGCTGCTTTT